>NW_023425357.1:28687179-29269679 GCF_014108415.1 Molossus molossus
TCCCCAGTTCAGTGACCTTTCTCCCAGAAAGTGAGTGCCGAAGTCCGGGGAACACTGATAATATTTATAATGATGAGCTAACAGAACATATGGATTGAGAGACGGAGTTTGGATTGGATAAACGAATGTTTATAAATATCACAATGCCGGATGCATCCCCGTTAAGATACCTTTTTCAAGTTGCAAAGAGATTTTCTTTCTTTTTTATCCTCACCTGAGGACATTTTTGCATTTTTCTTCAGATAGAGTGGGAAGGAGAAAGAGAGAGAGAGAAACATCAATGTGAGACACATTGACTGGTTGCCACCCACACAACCTCAACCGGGGCAGGGATGCGCTCTTAACGGGAACCAAACCTGGGACTCTCTGGACCGTGGACCGATGCTCTAATCACTGAGCCAAACTGGTCAGGGCATTGAGAAATTTTCAATGTGTTTCAGTGGAATATCCCATACCCTGCACCAGGAGAGGGACATAAGCATCAGACTTGCATCAACCATGGAGGTTGCTATGGAAGGGCTGATACCTTGGTTACAGGTGAGGGCAAACCTTAGAGCAGTAAATGGCTGCACAGCATCTCCCGAGACCTGTGCAACTCCTGTCTGCAACACCCAATGCGTTCGGAAAGGTCATTTCAGTTGAAGCCACACAAAAAGTTCCCATTTGAGCACTGTGAGTGAATTTATTTCAAAAGCTCAATCTCTGAAACTACCCTAATTCTTATAATTTTTATTTTTCTGAAGCATTAGAAGACATTTAAAAAATTTTTTTTCTTTATTAATTTTTAGAGAGGGAGGGAGAGGGAGAGATAGAAACATCAATGAGAGAGAACATCGACTGGCCGCCTCCTGCAAGCCCCCCACTGGGGATCAGGCCCACAATCTGGGCATGTGCCCTGACCGGGAATTGAACCAATAACCTTTTGGTACATGGGTCGATGCTCAATCACTGAGCCACACCAGCCAGGCAGAAGACATTTTTAATGCAGCATTAGCATTTCTACTCTGATGCCTTTTGCTCAAATCTGTCTAGGGTCATCATGAAATCACACAAATACTCTTACCTTCAGTTCTGCTTTGTCCTGATCTGAGACATAACCTGTAGATAGACTTAAAAACAATAATCACCACCACTAGAAAAACAGACACCTGTTATTTGGAACTTCAACCATACACCATGTTGTGATCTGATATCTCAATAGCCACTAATAAATTTCTAGGCCAGGACCCAGGATTCTATTTAGTATTATAATTTAAAAAGCCTCTCGTTTGCAGTCCGCCTGTAGGCAACATGCCAAGAAGAGAAACAAAAATTATCTTGATTTGTTTGCCAGCTGGTGCTCCGGACTGAATGGCCAACTACCAATGAACCGCCATCCTCCACTCACCTGGGAAAATAAAAGTAATTTCTTGCTCAGCATACATACTACTGATTGTTGAAAAATTAGCCTAAGGAAAAAAACTAATTGTCACAGAGCAACACAATTTTGTCTCACTCATCATCCATCAGAAACTCTGAGAGACAAATATAAAATTGCTGGCAACAGGTTACTTGGGGTTAATGGGGCTATTGACATGTGACAGTTAATCACCTTTTCTTGTTGAAATTGTTCCAGTAGTCAGCATCCGGTCCTCAGTGTAAACAATTTGCTTTTATTTGCTAATGCTATTTTTTAAATGGGAAAATCATTGTAGAGTTCTGTTATATGTAATGCATGCAGCATACAGATGTTTTTATGACATCTAAATGTTATAGACATCTAAAATATATCTTATAAAATAACTTGAAAACCCACAAGGAGTAGTCTCTTTTATGCAATGTTAATGAATAATTTGGGGTGGTTTTATTACATTACTTATTCGTGTTGAAGATCTTTCGAAACACATGAGACTTCTTTTTGAAAATGAGATTTGAGACTAGACGGATGCAGGCGAAATACTAAGTTTCAGTCATATCTACATGCAAAAAATGTCAACTGTTTAGCAATTTCTCTGGCTACCACTAGTTACCCAGTTAGCACTTCAAGTATTTAGCACCAATTTTTCTCTGGAAGATGTGCCAATTTGGACTCACTTGTCCCTTCCTAGTCTCCATATTATTCAGCCTGAAGGAACACACACATAGCAAATTCCGCACCAGCAGCTACTTGAGGATGGTTAAAATCTTGTGAGATAGCTTTAATACTTTTCAAATGCACTAGAAACTGCTAACAGGGCAGCAAACTCCCCTACATGGACACCTTGTGTCTTAACATCCTCGACTGACATCTTTAGAATGTCCACCTAACTTTTTTTTTTTCACCTAACTCTTCATTACTTGAGCTGTAAAGAGATGGAGTTCCCACAATTCCACTTCATAACACTGTTGGTCAATTCTAGGGAAAAGTAATGAGGAATTCAGAAGACTATTTAGTTTATAAGGAAAAAAATGATCAGGATTTTGAAATGTCTAATGAAAACAATAAACACAAATATAGTCATAATTTCATATATAGGCTTCTTTCATAGTTGGTTATTACTTAATCATCTTTACATTGCTGGGACCTGGCTGAAATCAGGTATCAGTCAGTGCTTTATTGAACTTCTATTTTATTCATGTAAAACTGTATAGTTTGGATGAACATAATGTAAGCGGATGTGTTATTAACACTGATTATAATGAAATCTGACAAGTTACGCTGACGAATGGAAATAAAATCATAGAACTTCCATTTGCAATGAAAGGAATTGAAACCCTAATTTGAAGAAATGCTCCATTTGCATGTACATGCAGCTTCATGATTTATGGCAAGGAGAGTTTCCATCTGAAATAGAAAGTTGACTCTCCAGGAGTTATTATATAGTGGAAATGAAATTTCCTAACCTATTTAGATGAACCAGGCTGCGCATTATCTTTCACTCTGATATCTCTGCCTTCATTTCAATAACTACGGCTGCTATTCTCTGCTTACTGAGGGGAGATAAAAATATGTTATTCCACGAGAATGGCAAAATATCTCATATTATATTCAGATAAAAATCTGCTTGAAGAAGAGTAATTTAAAAATACATATAATGATTCTATTCCTGAATAATTTTGTACCTGGCTGCAATAGATAGTGGTGGTGGGAGGGGTAGCAAATACTTGGACTCTTTGCTTCTTTTTTCTTTTTATCCTCACCCGAAGACATTTTTTCCATTTTTGTTCAGAAAGAGTGAGAGGGAGAGAGAGGAAGAGAGAGAGAGAGAAACATCGATGTGAAAGGGACACATCCAGTGGCTGCCACCTGCACGACCCAACCAGGGCCGGGGACAAACTGCAACCGAGGTACGTGCCCTTAGCGGGAACCGAACCCGGGTCTCTCCGGACCGGAGGCCAACACTCTAACTGCTGAGCCGAACCAGCCAGGGCCTCTTTGCCTTTTTATTAGTGATATTTGCATACACAGTCATTGAGGAGAAAGAAAGAGGATTTTGAAAGTTAGGTGATGAAGACCAAATGTCATGAAGGTTTATGACATGTCAGAATAACTGCTTTCTGCCCTGATGAGCTTCTCCAAATTGTTAAGTAATTTACTAGGACTTTGGGGAATTCTCACGATGGCCAGCTACACTCCATGCACAAATATACCATACTTTTGTGGTTTATTTTTTTCTGTGTTGTCATTTTTAGAGATGTCACTTACCTATTATAAATGGGTATTTTATTTACCTATACGATGCCAGATAAGAAAGTTTTAGAAATGTTATCTTAAGTCACTCTAACAAAAATCGAAATAAGTTTTGATTAATGTTCAAATTTTGATTTCTAAGTTCCTGTTGAGATTGGAAAATGAAAAATCACTCACACCGTAAAACTTTTCATCTTAGCCAAAAAGTCTCCCCATCATCCATCACAGAGCGGCATGTAGATGCAAATGGAGCATTTCTTCAAATTAGGATTTCAATTCCTTTCACATTATAGCAGGAGCCCATGCATGACATGCAGACAGAGTTTTATTTTTTTCCAGGAAATTTCCAAACGTGACAGGCAGTGTAACTTCAAGGAGATGCTGTGTGTGTTTTATTGGAACGTGTCAGTCAGCGGAGCACACGCTGCCAAGTTTCAAGGTTGGAAGGGAATGCAAACCTCACGCCGTGCGACCGTATGTTCTGATGCTTCACGCACCTCCTGAGGCAGGCTGACTGCAGCCTGGCACACGGGTCTTCATCCTGGCAGCTCTTTACTCGCTGTGGGCACCGGGTCCGTTCCTTACCCTGTTAGTTCCTCATGTTCCTCGCGTATGAAACAGGAATGGTAGTATAGAACCCATCGCATCCTTAGAGGGTTACATGGGCTTTTCCACATCAAACATGAGCACTATGCCAGCACCCACCCACCCTGACGCATTTTCCATAAGTGTCTCCTCTTATGGGGTAACCTCGAAGGCGCCGGTTATTTGGGGCCAGCATAGATTGTTGATTTGACTTTCTTTGGCTGAGCCCAAACGCGTCTCTTTAGAGATTACTCTCACTGTCCTAACTTTATTCCCTTGGAATCCTGTGACTTAAGGCTTAATACCAACTTCTCACGAATTGTCTTTAAATGTTTGGATTCAGCATGGGCTCTAAATTCAGACCGATTGGGTAAGAACCTGTGAATGTACTGGAGTTAGTGGCCTAAATCCTCTAACACTGTGTTTTCTTGTGGCTTGAAAAAGAGAGGGACATACAGAAATAGGTATTATAATGGTGCCAACTTCTTAAAGATGTTGTAGGGCCAGTAAACCTAAGGGCTTAGAATTTAACTAATGATGCCAGGCGGGTGTGGCTCAGTGGATTGAGTGTGGTCCCATGGACTGAGAGGTCCTGTTCCAGTTCCCAGTCAGGGCATGTGCCCGGGTTGTGGGCTCAATCCCCAGTAGGGGGCGTGCAGGAGGTAGCCAATCAATGTTTCTCTATTACACTGATGTTTCTCTCTCTCTCTCTCTCTCTCTCTCTCTCTCTCTCTCTCTCTCTCTCTCAAAAGTCAATAAAAGCATTTAAAATATAATTTAATGGTGATAAATTGATGATGATGATAGGAAAGGAGACACTGATGCTCCTACTAGGTTAACTACAGGGTTCCATGGGAGAAAGTATTTGAGCTTCTTGGGATCTCACGTAACACCACAGTTCCTATACGCCTGCCCATTGCCCTGGTGCAGCTAGCCCTCCAATGGTTTCTGTAGGGGATACATTCTGCTTTCGTACTTCTGACAACGAAACCACCTTGGTAATGTAACCCCCTTGGTAATGTATTTCACCTATTTCATTGGCAAAACTATGCCTTCGCGAGGTTGCACATCTTATCAATATCTGAAATGTTTCCTGTTATAGAAACACTACAGCCAATTATCTAGAAATTCTGAGCAGAGACCTTTATTTTTTTTGGTTGCAATTGCTTATGTGCGCTCATGTTATTATAGTCCTCTATTTTATTTACTTTTCATGTTGAAAACAGACATCCTTGCAGTATAAACGTCCTCCAACAGAACCCACTTCTCTCCATTTTAGGCAGGTTTTTTTAATTTTTTTTTTCATGTTACAGTTAGCTATTCTTCCATGAAATGTTTACATTGTGTGTTTTCTAAGCAATAATAAGGGTGTTGATAAAACAAAGCATCGCATTATCCCTAAGAGAATTATGATGGCCTTATAACTATTTGCGCTTCCACCATTGGTCTTAGCACCTGAAAACAATAGTCACTCATCTACCTACAACACCAATGTTTCTTTCACTGACTAAAATCTTCTATAGCACATCCCTGCAGAACGGGATGTCTTTTCAAGGCATTCAAAGCCCTCTATTACCTTAGCATTTATGTTCTCACCAAATTCATTTTTCATTCAGTTGCTTACGTCTTACACCTCATCTATCCAGTATTTGGAATTTATCCAGTTATTTCATGCTGCTTTGTGGCTTCCTCTGGTCATACCTGATGTTCTGACTACATGGAAATGCTGCCACCACCCCCCCCCACACACACACACACACTTACACACACACACACGGTTGTTTATTTGGAAAACTCTTATTTGTTCTTTGATTCCCAGCTCAAAACATTTTCTCCTCTTTGCAGTACGTTTTGTTTCCCTTCTTAGTTCTCCTGCACAGATTTCATCACATCCTTTCTGTGATCACAGTGGGCAGAATTGACTGGTTTATGTCCCTGTCCCTCTGCTTGGGAGGTCTTTAAGGGCAGGGTCTATTTTTTGTTCTGTATCTCTGTTCCAACATAGATGAAGACTTAGAGCAAGTGTGCCATAGCAGTTCAGATATGGAGTCAGGAAGCAGACTGTGTACATTATTCCATTTCCCCTCCCATGTAACTTGGAACAACTTTCTAAATCCAATTTATCAATGTCTGACTGGAGAAGCTGTTGAGGGGAATAACTTAAAATTCTTAGAATAGCATTTGACATTTAGTAAATGTTCAATTAGTGTCAGTCATTAAATATTTTTAAATTATGGAGTAATAGTCATAAATAGACATATAAAGTAAAACTAAAAATTAAGCCAGCTAAGTTTCTGGGCATTTAAAGTTTTGTTGAAAATTAAAAACAGACCCTGACTGGGTGGCTCAGTTGGTTGGGGCATGGTCCTGTACACTAAAACGTTGTGGGTTCAAGTCCCAGTCAAGGCACATACCTAGGTTGCAGGTTCGAGCCCTGGTCAGGGTGTGTAGAGGAGACACCCAATCAATGTTTCTGTCTCTCTCCCTTTCTCTCTCTCTCTCCCTAAATAAGTATATATGTATATATATAGAAGTATATATACGTAAATATATAAAATATATATAAAAACATGAGAATAAAAAAATTAAAAACAGGTGAAGTCATTTTATTTCAATCTCTTATTTTCAATGATAAAAGGATAAATGACAAATTGTGCATCATTTGAACAATATTTAACATTTAGTAAGCATTCAATTAGCAATAACCACTAAGTATTTTGGGGGTACCCATATTTATATTAAAATAAGAGAATTCGATAGTTAAGAGTGAATCGATTCAGTAAACTTCCAGAGAGAAAAAGCAGCACACTTACAAGCTATGATAGCCCGACTCTGCTACTCTTATCAGAGCTCTCAGAGCGCTTACCACCTGGGTCTTCAGTTCTAATGTAGTGTGGCTGTTATCTACCTGCTTCTTATTGAACTCGTTGGGGTGACATTGGTTAATATAATCATATAGGTTTCAGATGTACAATTCTACAACACATCATCTCTATACTGTACCGTGTGTGCACCACCCCAAGTCAGGTCTCATTTCATCACCATTTATCCCCCTTTACCCTCTTCTACCTCACACCTCCTCTTCCCTCTGGCAATCACCACACTGCTGTCTGTGTCTGTGAGTCTTTTTTTTTTTTTCTTTGCTTAATCTCTTCACCCTTCTCACCCAGCCCCTACAGCCTCCACCCCGACACTTGTCAGTCTGTTCTCTATCCACAAGTCTGTCTTTACTTTGTTAGTTTATTTTGTTTATTGGATTCCACTTATGAGTGAAATCATGGGGTACTTGTCTTTCTCTGCCTGACTTATTTCACTTAACATCATGCCTTCCATATCCATCCATGTTGTAGCAAAAGGTAAGATTTCCTTTTTAACGACCGAGTAGTATTCTATTATGTAAATGTACTACAGCTCTTTTATCCACTCATCTACTGATGGGCAAATTAAAACCACAATGAGATATTACCTCACACCTGTTGGAACGGCTCTCATCAATACATCAACAAACAAATATTGGAGAGAATGTGGAGAGAAAGAACCTTCCTGTACCGTTATTGGGAATACAGACTGGGGCAGCCATGGTGGAAAGCAGTACGGAATGTCCTCAAAAAATTACAAATGGAACTGTCTTATGACCCAGCGATTCCACTTCTGGGAATATATCAAAAGAAACTCAAAACACTAATTCAAAAGAAAATATGTGCCCCTTTGTTCATTGCAGCATTATTTACAATAGCCAAGATTTAGAAGCAGCCCAGGTGCCCATCTGTACTGTGGTTTTTAAAGAACCGAAATTATGTTTTATTTGTTCTATTTAGAACATTTCTTTTTAAAACAATACTGTACTTTTTGTGTTCAAACATTTGTGCATAACTAAAAGTGTCTTAGCTTCACCTACTTATTTTCTACTTTAAGTAAAAATAAAAACAAAGCTTTGTATTAAATGTGATACATATAAACATTTCATTAAAACATTCACTGAACATACGTAACATGAATGACTCATTATTCCTAGAGCACAAGAATCAAGTTCTATGTTTGAAGAAAAACATTTTGATGACACAATGATGGACCTGTGTGTGCAACTTACATTTTCTGTCACTCGTATACATCAGTGTTTTCAATACAATAATTTTATTTAAAAATATAGGACGTAATTTATTTTTTAGATATACTTTTGCTTATATACCTATCATCTCCCTGCTCTTCTGTGTGTATATGTGCTTTTAAACGTGACCAGAATGAGTTTCACCAAATGTAAACAACGGTTATTTCTGGGTGGTGAGATGTAGGGAAATTATTTTTCATTTGTGTACAGTAGTCCCCCCTTATCCATGGGGAATATGTGCCAAGACCCCCCGTGGATACCTGAAACGGCAGATGGCACTGAACCCAATACACACTGCATTTTTTCCTAAACAGACATACTTTTCACTAAAGGAGGCATTTACCGGCTTCTCTTTGGCATATCCGAATTGCCAGCGTCAATAACCTGGTGCTTTGGGGCCATTATTAAAACAAGGGTTACTTGAACACAAACACCGTGATTCTGCACAGTCGACTTGTTAACTAAGGCGAGTACCAAGCGATGGGCAGCCAGGGGCAGGCCCAGCGTGCACACGGGTCAAAGGGAGGATGCGTGCTGTGGGCAGGACCGAGGGGGACAGCGTGAGATTTCCTTATGCTACTCAGCACTGGGTGCACTTTAAAACGTAAATTGTTTCATCCTGGAATTTTCCACTTAACATTTTCAGACCGTGGGTTACTCAAACCACAGAAAGGGAAACCGCGCGTAAGAAGGACCACTGTACTTTACTTTGTTGCTTGAATTGTATCCATTTATTCATTCAAAACAATGGTAAACAATATTCTCTTAATGGAAAATTTAAAATTTTTCATGTTTTCCCACCATTTTTTAGAAAATAGGTAGCCAATAACTGATAATACAGTGAAATAGTATAAATCATCCCATTATACATCAGATTTCTCTAAAGACCATAGATCGAAGTTTGCAATTTTATATGATTTTTTGGAATTCATATATCCATTTGGCATCTATTATAGAAACCCAGATGGCATTAAAAGACAGAGGAATTTTTCATGTTTTTAATGCCATTATGATCTCCCTAACATAAAATTGAATCAAGAAATAAAAATATTCATTATGTAGTGAAAGCATTTATGTAATATATAATCGTGAACATATTATGGAAATAGCTGGGTCGTCAAATGTAAAAGGAACTGCTGTGTTTGCATGTCTAAAAAATAGCTGTACCATTAAGCTTGGGCCTTCTTCACGCTTTGCCGTGGGCAAAAACAATTATGGTAATCCTTTTTATAGGTGCTTACTGTATAAAATACACTTTCAAGAATAAAGTAAATTAGCTAAACACTCCAAGGGCAGAGTGTGTGTGGGTGATGCTGAGTGGCTCCACTCTAGCTGTCATTTCAAAAACAGAGAAGAGATAACATTATTTTAGTTTTTAATAGCTGGTTAACATTTGGCTCGTGTGAGTTTGCAGACAAAAAAATATCAGCTCCATCTCATCTCACTACATCTGACTTTAGGCAAGGACAAGAGGATCGATTCTCTCTGTGATGGGGGAATGCTAAATCAGCTCCTCAAAACTGGCTTGCGGAGATATGAAACCGTAAATATCCACTTGCAGACGGGCTGCCGTTCCAAGCACCTTCCCTGCCCTTCCCCCACGCCACCCCCGGGAAGCTGGGAGACAGTTGCTCTCCCTACACATCGCCGAATAGGAAGCCTGGGTTTTCCCTCCTCCTTCAACAAGTCATCAACCGAACACAATAATATACACAAAGCTGAAATCAACAAAAATAGCAATGATAATTTTCAATATTCAACTATTTATAGGAAAATTGTACTGTGGGTCTGATTTACTCAGATAATAATTCCTTCCTTTCTTGACTTTATCATAAATGTGTAAATCCCAACCCAGAGGTGTCTCATAAACCCAGTTGGCAGATGAAAACACAAGGAAAAGAGAGAAACCTAATATGTATATTTTAAATGCTCCAAATAATCCATTTGGTCCTTTACCTAAATGTCTAATATGTGTATAAAAACATACATATACAAGTGTATGTACACATATATGTGTATATATGTATATGTGTGTATGTATATATACATGTGTTTGTGTATGTATTCAGGACCAGAAACAGTAAAACATCACCCTCTTAGGTTTCTCAAATAAGTGAGTTCAACTCATATCCTAACTGGAAATCCTTGGGCAGAGTACATATTCCCCCTTAAAACTGAGTTTTCCCATTTTCATTGGATATAATAAATAATCATTACAAACAATAATAAAAATACCAGTCTCACTGTGATTATGAGGCTTGAATAGGATAATGCATGTTAATTTCTAAACAAAGCACTTGGAAATAAACATGTGATAGAAGTGATCATTATTCTTTCCAAATATGTTATATATAAGCATTCTTTTTTAAAGGTTTTCATGTTCAGTCTTGACCCCTAGAGAAGGCCGAAAACTCAGCGTATTTAAGCACTAATTCCCACGACCCAGGGTCTCAGCTCCTTGGTCATCCTCCTGGATCCACTCACTGAGCCGAGTCTCTGCAATATGCTTTCAGGCACCAAAACTCTCAGGATTGATGAGTTTATATTGGTTTTTGTCTAAGTTTAAGAAAGAACATGATGAAAGAAAAGAGGCCAATACATTCCATGTCTCCTTTGGATGTTAAAAATCAAATGAGAACGGGTGCCCTTCATGAGAAGGCGGAAACTGTGAGATTGTCCCTCAAGACGCCTGTGCCACCAGCAGCAGCTCATGGTGGTTGTATCCTCAGCACCAGCTCCGCAATTATTTCGAACTGGCCCCTGCCGAAACAGTTCTGTGCCTCTTAAGCCACAAATTCTCTGGGGGACCCAGTGTCCCATGTTTATCCCCAAAGTGTTTGGCTTTCAGGAGACTGACAACTCCCTCTTGGCCTATCTGCACCACTTCCTGAAGATGGTGAACCAGCATCTCCACAACTTCTGTGCCAGAAGTTCTCCAAAAACTGCTCCTAGAGGCACCTGCTCGATGCTCCTGAGAGCACCTTTAGGAAACCAACTTGAAGCATTGGTGGAGTAAAACACCTTGTTGTCCCTGTCCCCGTTCTTCTGTGCCCTGTGGTAGGGGACAGGCTCCCTGACCAAGCTAGGCAGGCCCACCTCCTCCCACCACCGTTTCCCCCATTGCCTTGAGAACAGATGAAAGGGACAATCTTTATTTGCCTGATAAGAGCTGTGGGTTTAGACATGTCAGTATCCAACTGCAGGACTATCTCTTCCCCCTGAAACTGGTTCCCATATTCCCATAGACCCTCAGTTCTCCAAAGACGTGTTTAGAATAGACATCGAAGAACTTTACACCAATGAAACAGAGACCTGTAAACAGCTACTCAGGGAAGTATCTATAAATGTCAAGGACCTGGTTTTCTAACCCCAAAGCAACATCAAAGAAGGAAAAGAAATCTCTTTAAAGAGATTAAGGGGGAAATGTTAGACTTAGAAGGAACTTTAATGAATTGATCAGATGGAGGCTTAGTAAGAACTGAATTGGACCTCTATTCTTGCATTCTTTTAAGATTTGCTTAATGCTAATATAAATAATGAGTTAATAGTTACAGGCTATGTTTTGCTATTTGTAACAAATTTTTTATAATGGAAGAGACATTATTACTTGCCTACTGTGTCAATCCATTCTCTTGATCTCCCCTCCCCCCCCCAATACACACACAAAAGAAGCCTTTGCCAAATGATTAATAGCTTTTATGGTCACAATTAACTGTAACTGAAGCCATGGAACTCAGGAAGAAATGAGCAGTCCCTAAAGGGCAGCGTGAAGCCCATAAAGAGACAGCAACACAACATGTATTAAGTCCACTCAGATTCCTAGCATGAACAGTAAGGCTCATTTTGTGGTCACCATTAAAAATACAATTCTACAGGCATTCACTGTTAAACAGGTTTAAAAGCAGAAGATGTTCTGGAGCCAGTTTGTACCAGCTCACAAGAAATCTACAATTTTATAGATTTCTATTTTCAGGTCTTCATTCAGAGACATCAAGTTGGTCTCTTGAAATGGACTACGATGGGACTATTTACACCATGGGAACTGGCAAAAGCTACAAATGGAAACTGGATTTATCCTTTTTTCTTTCTTCTATTTCTCTCTCTCTCTCCATATATACACCTCATATAAATATACACATATGTGTGTGTGTGTATATATGCACATGTGCATACACATATATTTTTAGAATCTGTTTATCAAAACAACAAATTATGGTAAAGGTTAAACGTACTTTTATAGCGGAGTTATTACCAGAAAGATATTTTTAGATAAAAAACTGACTGAATAAATACAACAATTACCTGAATAAAACAATGTTTCCAATTCCTTCATTTTTTCCTCACTTTATTCATTATCTTACCATTTATGATCTATCCTCCCTAAAAATTATATTTTTCTCTCAATCCTACTTCTAAACTTTCCTATTGTTTACAGTATTTTATCCTTTTATCATTTTCCCCCAAAATATTCTAATCATTTTTACTTACACTATTTACTTCTTGCTTTTATGAACAACTACCCATAATCAATATACACATTAGATGTAAGATTGCCACAGAAGTTGGCAACCAGCTTGCCCATTAAGAGCAAATTCTAAAGAAGAAAACATCAGTGCTGGTGAAAGTAGAAAAAGGAGGAAGTGAGGCATAACAACGGTACCAACTGGTACCATGTCCTGCCTTACCTGCCCTACATCAGACATTGATCCTAAAACTTTTCATTTACTTTCTAAATCAATCATGTTAACATAACCTTGTATGGCTGTAATCATTCCCCATTTAAATAGGATTATAACTTCCGATGCTATCACAGTGAATGTGTGGCCGAAGAAAGAGTTGAACCCAATTTATTAATGCTTCCTCCCATGTGCAGATCACTTTTGATATGATTGAGAAGACGTGTTCACGCTCCCACGGAGAGTGGTTGAAGGGCATCTCAGGGCATTGTAACATGTAAGAAGAAAGGATGTATAAATGGAGAAAAGGTGGTAGACTGCTTTTACATTAAATATGACAAAATATACTCTGAACCAACCGGAGGGAAACAATGAAAGAGGTGCAGGCATTTATATAAAAAGATATACTCTCTAATTTGAGTCCTGGATGATATTTCAGAGTTCATCGACTTTCTTAAACTCTCCAACAAAAATGATTCAATTGCCATCTAATTAAAAATTGGGTTTAGCACTGAGCTCAGGAGCAGGGAGCAGATGCCCCTCAGGATAGACAGTCAACGGTCTACTTATTAGAAATGTAGATGCCCCTGATAAATTATTTAGTTCGAATTTTATTTTACACATCGGTGTCTGTGGTCCAGTAACTGTTGGTCAGACCAAGAAAATGAACCCACAGAGCTCTGTTAGAATTGTCTGAGATGGGAAGGCTCTCAGCCAGAATCTGAACAAGGCTATGTTCCCTGTCTGCATTAAATTAGGATCACATTCCCCATGGGGCCACTTCCCACACCTGGGTTATGTACTCCAGGGTGTCTGGACTTCCTGAGTCCTAGTACTTATCACACTATTGCTTGTCTCCCTTACTTTGTAAGACCCAGGAAGGCAAGAGACATACCTGTTGGGCAGATTACTGTATCCATAATATATACCTAGTACAGTGCCTCAGTGAACCAGTTTTGAACAAATGGGTGAACAAGTGGATGAGGATCCTCGTGGCAACAAATGTGCTGTCTGTCCTGTGGTAAAACCCAATTGATTGGTTACCTAGACCTGTTTATACGTCTGATTTCAATATCACCTACCAATCACAAAATTTTGTTCGAGACAGGTTTAAATAACAAATAGATTGTTTCAAAAACAAGTTAATTTTATCCTGGGCATTTATAACCATATTTTTCAAGAAATAATGGTATGAATTCTTGATAGGTCCTCAGTACAATTTCAGCAAGATTACATCCTGGTAGAGACACATGCCCAAGTTGTAAGCCCTATCCCCAGTGGGGGGCATGCAGGAGGCAGCCAATCGATGTTCTCTCTCATCGATGTTTTTCTCTCTCTCCCTCTCTCCCCCTCTCACTTCCTCTCTCTCTCTCTCTAAAGACAATAAAGGAAAAACATTTTTTTTTAAATGTTAGAAAAGAATTAGTGGTTTCAGAAAAAGAACTTTTCCTAAATCCATTCTATTCTTTGCGACCCCCAAAACCAAACTCATCATGACTGCCTGGCCTCCAACAAGACACATCACATAAATGCTGCAACATTACTTCCACAGAAGGGCAGAAAAACTATTAGGGTATGAAAGTAATCACTGGTATTGATCTCCTTTTTATTATATAAATCAAGCAAAAAAAAAAAGCAATCGCTAGTATGTTAAAAGTCCTGCTAATGTAACAAGGTCTCACTGCAAACTTGTACTTGTCTGCAATCATCAGATTTGATGATGGAAAAAGATGGGGGGAACGAATAGTTGGTTAGATGCTGTATAAAGATAAAGAGCATAGTGGCCCACACAAAGCTGGAAATTAGGAAAAATGATATATCTACGAAATTTGGCCCTGAATAATTTGAGTTGGATTCCATCGTCCTCATAAGAAAACTCACTAGGCCAGTAATGGTAATCAGTAAGATAAAAAATTATCCGTTGTCAAACAAATTTGTTATCTAACAACACAGGAAAGGTCTTAATGAAAATAGTTTCCATAAGATATAATTAAAGAGAAAAATAATAATTTCACACCACCAATTCAATCACATTGAATAAATTCAATCACATTGATTATCAAATCAATGAAATAAATAGCATCAATGAAAATAGCTCTAAAAAATATTTCTTTTAGAAAAATTCTGTCAATACATATCAATTTAATTATGTTTATATTTATAAATATAGATGCAAGATTCAGGAACTAAGGGATCATTTCTTGCAGAGATGCATAATAATTGTATCCCTATTCTTAGAAATTTCTATTCCTGTTTCACTTTAGCTGATGACAGCAGTATTCTTATCTATTCTGATCTGCAGTGATGTAAAGTAGGCATACATACTTGCCCAATGTGTTCTGGGCTAACTGAAGCTATTAGCAATGACTGGTACCCCATAATTACATAATTCATGGGGAAATTGTTTCGATTCAATGCCAATTACTTTATTGAAAGATTGTTTAGTAACATGTGGTTTTTCCACTTTAGTGGAAGTAGTAGATTTTGATAGCATCCAGCTTTAGTAGATTAATGATAGCATAAAAGATAAGTTGTCCTTGAGGATTAACTCAGATTTGTTGATAAAAGCACTCAACGACTCAATCCATAGATCTAATATTTCAAAATACATTTTGAAAGTTGATTTTGTAAATGTGCTTAGAGAACCACATGTTCTCAGCTCTCTTTGGGGATCTTAGGAGGCATTTGGTTCTGTGACGTGCTCCTCAACACCCTATTGACTAGTGACTGTCAGTGACATTTTCTTTTCTTTTTTTTTTTATCCTCACCTGAGGACATTTTTTCCATTTTTTGTTCAGATAGAGTGGGAGGGAGAGAGAGGAAGAGAGAGAGAGAGAGAGAGAAACATCAACGTGAAAGGGACACACCGTGTGGTCACCACCCGCACAACCCAACCAGGGCCAGGGACAAACTGCAACCGAGGTGGGGACAAACTGCAACTGAGGTACGCGCCCTTAGTGGGAACCGAACCCGGGTCTCTCCAGACCGCAGGCCGATGCTCCAACCACTGAGCCAAACCAGCAAGGGCTGTCAGTGACACTTTCAACCCACACAAATAACTTTACCGTGAATCATAGTTCATAAGTGTAATGTTATATAACTTCGATCAAAAAAGTTTTTAAATAGTTGAATCTTAACTCACTTTACAAGTAAGATGAAGAAATTTGCGTTGAATTACTTGATTTTTAAAGACTGAACCGATACTGGAATTAAACTATAGGGACTCTTAGTCATGAACTTATTTCAAGAAAACCAATTACTTACATATTCTAATTGTATAACTTGGTTTTCAATTTTCAATACATATGCCAGTAACTGCTAATTGATGCACAGGTCCATCTCGGTAATTTGTTTCTGTCATGCATAGCTCACGCCCAGACTATGTCACTATAAAACTCAGAATTGAGGATCAACCTTGCAAGTGCAAAACTGATTTTAAGAGAGAAATCATTGAGAGAGTATTTAATGCATCTACTATACCCTTACGATTTGTGTTTTGGAAGAAATTGGTTGACTTCTTTTTCTTGTTTCCTTTTCTCAAAGTATTCAAAGAAAGCACGCTCCCCCACACCAAAGCCTCTGAGATGAGGCAGGTCCATGATGTCGGGTTGTAGAGACAGACAGTACGTCGTAAATCATTTTAACACACCTGCCTTCCGGAGTCTTCCAATTTTTTCTCCAGTATGTATTTTCACTTCACCTATTTGGAGACTTCTCATCTAGGCTCCATGGTGCCATCAAAGAGAACTATTAGGATCAGCTCCAAGGGTTTAAGAAAAAATGGTAATTCTTGAATTATGGGAGCATGTGTCCGTGTCAATGAATCTTGTCATAGTCATTGTGTGCGCACACACACACACAATTAGTCTAAAACTTTAAAAAATCACCCCTATCCATGCACCCCTGGTTCTGGTTGACATTTTACCAATGTCCCAAGAAGTCTGCTTTGGTGTTGGCTTGCCCTACCCGCCCCCCAGGAGCAGGGTTTCTATTTAATCATTTAGGACACGTTACTGACCCTGGTTATTGACTTGGAGGCAACGAGAGGCAGCGAGGTCAGAAAAACTTTTACCCTGCAAGCCACCTGCTTCCAGTGAGGCCTTCACCTGGTCTCCAGGCAACAGGAAGCTAATCTCTTTGGCAGGACTGACTGGGGAAACTCTGAGGATAGAAAGATCTTCTGTTCATCCACCCACATAGCCCCAGGCAAGTCTGAGGGACTAATTTTTTTCTTCCCTATCAGGACCCTGATTTTGACACAGGAAATCAACTGGGTTGTACATTTAGTTTTGTTTGCAGCTTTGCTATCTTACCATCGAAGCCCAAGCCTGATTTTTGTCACCTTGTTCTTGGAGGCTACCGGAGGGGCCCCTCAAAGCTGCCCTTGAGGCCTCTGGCTTTCAGAGCATGTCTCAAATCGGCAGCGACTGCGCTGAGATTATGGCCTCTCTGTGAGTTCTGTCACAAGCTATTCTGCTCCACTATCCTGACGTACAGCACGATTTCCTAATTCGCAGGACACCGGCATGAGCTACGACCCTTCCAAGTGCACCCAGACCTGGCTCGCCAGGGACCCCTCCCACCCTGCTGCCCGCCAGCAACATGAGCACTGCTGCTGAAAGTCAAACCTTAAAACCCATCTTGAGGACCTGCATTTTTAAATACTCCTGGTACAAACTGTCCCTGATCAGGCACCTTAGGGACAAGCCTGAGGGAAGGATCCCAATGCTACCATGTTACGTGGGTGGCACCGTCCCAGAGAAGAGGAGGAAGGCAAGGGAAACAAAACCATGTTCTGCCACGAGACGGCTATGGCTTCACTCTGCTCTCGGGGACAACACAGCGGGTCATGGGTATCCTCCAGCACCTGGGACCTCTCCACCAGTATGGAAAGAGGAGTACCACCTTAGGGAAGGGAAAAGGGGGATGTACCCATCCGGCTCCCTCCTGTCTCCCAATTCCTGTTGATCAAGGACCCCTCTTGGAGAGCGAATGCCCTCCAGACCTGACAGCCACACAGAAACCCACATCTCACACCCTGAAGTCGATGAGTCACCTGATTTCTTTTTTTACTAGTAATAGCAGTTGTTTATTTAGTGTTTAACATATGAACTGTTATTTATTTATTTATTTATGTTTTTAATTTTATTCTTGTTACAGATGTTTCTCCATTTTTTCCCCCCATTGACACCCTCCTCCTCATCCCCCCTACCCCATCCCCGGCTTTGTTGTCTGTGTCCATTGGTTATGCTTACATGCATGTAAGTTCCATGGTTTGTCTCTTCCCTGCCCCCATTACCCCCTCTTCTGAGGGTTGTCAATCTGTACCCTACTTCCGTGTTTCTGGGTCTACCCTATTCCTCACACTGTTATGTTCATTATATTCCACAAATAAGTGAGATTATGTGGTATCTGTCTTTTTCTGCTTGGCTTGTTTTGTTTAGGATAATACTCTCCTGGGTCCCTCCATTATCATCTCAAAGAATAAGAGATCATTCTTTCTTAAAGCTGCATAGTATTCCATTGTGTATATGTACCACAGCTTTTTTATCCATTCGTCTACTGATGGACACTTGGGCTGTTTCCAGATCTTAGCTGTTGTAAATAGTGCTGCTATGAACATAGGGGTACATATATTCTTTCTGATTGGTGCTTTAGGCTTCTTAGGGTATATTCCTAGAAGTGGGATCACTGGGTCAAATGGAAGTTCAATTTTTAATTTTTCGAGGAAACACCATAGTGTTTTCCATAGTGGCTGCACAAGTCTGCATTCCCACCAGCAGTGTACTAGAGTCCTCTTTTCTACACATCCTCGCCAACACTTGTTGTTTGATGATTTGTTGATGGCAGCCATTCTGACAGGTGTGAGGTGATACCTCATTGTTGTTTTAATTTGCATCTCTCTGATGATTAGTGATATTGAGCATTTCTTCATATGTCTCAGCCATTTGTATGTTGTTTTTGGAGAGGTGTCTATTCAGCTCCTCTGCTCATTTTTTAATTGGGTTCTTTGTCTTCCTTTTGTTGAGTTGTATGAGCACTCTATATATTTTGGAAATTAACCCCTTATCTGATGTATCATTGGCAATGATGCTCTCCCATACAGTGGGTTGCCTTTCCATTTTGATGTTTTTTTTTCTTTTGCTGTGCAGAAGCTTTTAAGTTTGATGTAGTCCCATGTATTCATTTTTTCCTTTGTTTCTGTTGTCTTAGGTGATGTATCAGTGAAAATTCTGCTGCATATGATGTCTGAAATTTTGTTGCCTATATTTTCTTCTAGGATTTTTATGGATTCAAGGATCACATTTAAGTCTTTTATTTATTTTGAGTTTATTTTTGTGTATGGTGTAAGTTGATAGTCTAGTTTTATTTTTTTGCATGTAGCTGTCTAATTTTCCCAACACCATTTATTAAAGAGGCTGTCTTTATTCCATTGTATGCTCTTGCCTCCTTTGTCAAATATTAATTGAGCATAATGTCTTGGGTCCAGTTCTGGGTTCTCTGTTCTGTTCCACTGGTCTATATGCCTGTTCTTGTGCCAGTACCAAGCTGTTTTGATTACAGTAGCTTTGTAGTATAACCAGCAATGTGGGAATAGAAGAATCATATCTCGACATAATAAAGGTCATATATGAAAGACCTACAGCCAACATCATACTCAATGGGCAAAAATTAAAATCATTTCCCTTAAGAACAGGAACAAGACAATGATGCCCACTTTTGCCACTCTTATTTAACATAGTACTGGAAGTCTTAGCCACAGCAATCAGACATGAAGAAAAAATAAAAGGGATCCAAATTGGAAAGGAGGAAGTGAAACTGTCATTATATGCAGATGACATGATATTATACATAGAAAACCCTAAAGACTCCATCAAAAATCTACTAAACTTAATAAATAAATTTGTCAAAGTAGCAGCATACAAAATTAACATCAAGAAATTGATGGCATTTTTCCATTTTCTGTTCAGATAGAGCGGGAAGGAGAGAGAGGAAGAGAGAGAGAGAGAAACATCGACGTGAAGGGACACATCGAGTGGCTGCCACCCGCACGACCAACCAGGGCCGGGGACAAACTGCAACCTAGGTACGTGCCCTTAGTGGAAACCGAACCCGGGTCTCTCTGTACCGCAAGCCGATGCTCCAACCGCTGAGCCAAACCATCCAGGGCTTGACGACATTCTTATACACCAATGATGAACTCATAGAAAGAGAAACTGAAAAAAACAATTCCATTTACCATCACGGCAAAAAAATTAAGATACCTTGGAAAAAACTTAACCAAAGAAGTAAAGGACCTATTTGCAGAAAACTACAGGTCATTGAAAAAAGAAATAGAGGAAGATATAAAAAAGTGGAAGCACATACCCTATTCATGGATTGGAAGAATTAACATCATTAAAATGTCCATACTACCCAAAGCAATCTACAGATTCAATGCAATCCCCATCAAAATACCAACGACATATTTCACAGAACTAGAACAAATACTTCAAAAGTTCATATGGAACCAAAAAAGGCCCCGAATAGCCACAGTAATCTTAATAAAGGACAAAGTAGGTGGGATCACATTACCAGATATCAGTTTATATCACCCGATTTCAAAAGTTCAGCAACAACAAGATGACGGCCAAGGAGAGAAAGAGGCAGGGTTCGTGGGACTCTGAGGGCAGGGAAAAGTTTTGTGTCCAACACACCTCCTCGAACAGACCTAGCACACTGTGCGGGCCTCTGCTCTATCCGTGAGAGCATTCTGCATGAGAGACACAGCCATGTCCATAGTATTGGGGGAGTCGGCTGAAGAGAAAGCAGAAGGAGAGAAGAGAATTAAAAGGCTGGTAGTTCTATGTGACACATGAAATAGAGTATAAATATAAAGTCAAGTGGTAGTGAGGAGTTAATTTATTAGGAAAAACATTCCAGAAGATATAACGTGTCTTGGTCTACATTTTTTTTAAAGGCAAAACCTACAGACATGGCTTCCTGCATGTCTTGGCTCCTCTCCATCACATTATGTATATGGCTGTTGCTTCTCACATTGTGTCGCCGTGACCCAACACAGTCAGGCTAGTTAATTCAGCAGAGTCTAGACATCCCACTGTGAGGACATGTCTCCAAGCTACGTGAGGGTTGACATAACTGGATAAATCAACTCTTCTTTTGAAAAATTTTTTTCTTTATTGATATTAGAGACAGAGAATGGGAGAGAAAGATAGAAATGTCAATGAGAGAAAACATCAGTTGGCCGCTTCCTGCATTACCCCCACTAGGGATCAGGCCCACAACCTGGGCATGTGCCCTGACCAGGAATCAAACCGGCGACCTCTTGGTGCATGGGTCGACACTCAACCACTGAGCCACACCTGCCAGGCTAAGTCAACTCATTTTTTTAATAATTTAAATGACATGCTTATCACTAACTGTTCTAACAGTCTGAAGAATAGTCAAAGGTATCAATGAGTTTTATTCATATTGAAAACTCATAAGTTTAAAGGGAAAAAGATGGGTAATGGGTAGAAATGATCTGCCAGGAAAAACATTATCTTCACAATTTATACAACTGTGAAATATTCAGTTCCCACTCTAATCACACTTTTAATCCAGTAGCAATTGACATTGAACACAATTCATATAAATTTAATTTATATTAAAACATCACAGTGCTATAAATAGACAAATTGCTTCCCAAGTATTAAGTGCAAAAAGATGATTCCTTCCCTAAACCAGATGCATCATGGATGACGCAAAGATGCTTTATCACTTTTATAAATTTTCTCAACAAAAATGGGCTTTATTAATGTTTTGAATGTACAGTATTTGAAATCTACAGGTCATTCTCAGATTAAGATCACACAGTGATGGAAGATACTTATTATGAATACAAGTAGAACAATTTTAAATCATTTTGAATAGCAAGTATTTTGTTCTTCAACTTTATGTCTAGACTACACACACACACACACACACACACACACACACACACTTTGCCTCCCTGTAAATATGTTATAAATCAGGAATCTTGGTCATATTTAATAAAGATAACCTGATAATGGAATATGCTTTTTTGGGGGGGGTCAGTTAATTTTCTTTCTTTTTGAAAAGCCAATTAATATCAATAGATAAAAATTTATATCAATTTAACACTATTTGAATTAAATAATATGGCCCCAAAGATTATTTTTTTGTGTGTTTTCTGCATATTAGCTCATGTCAACTAGGCTAAAACATAATAAACATGATATGTGGTATTAAGATTCCATCCTAAGATTTAAGCTCTTTCTTTTTCCAACTAATTTTCAAACAGTTCTTAGTCTGACTTTTGCCATCCTGTGCAATAATAATTTAAGGACTAATCTGAGACAATTTAGTGAATAGAAATGCCTAGGTCAGCTCTAAGATGGATGCTTTTAAGTTTTACTTATACTTAATTAGTACACATCTTCACTGGTGATTTATGTGTGCAGAATCTTTATTTCTACCACCACCCATTTTTTGTTCTATGCAGTGAAATTTCTGAATCTAGATAAATAACCCACATTGTTTTGATAAATTTAATTTCTACATTTTAATCAAGGTTTTTGTTGCTGAAAACGGTGGAATCAATGACAAAAACTTCCAGCAAATTCATCTAGGGTGTGGGTTCTTGACCATGGCGGAACAACACATCCCCTCGGCAGTCAGGTGCGGCTTGTGAACACTAGCCCAGAATACTATTGATCTATTTATCTATCAATCGTATCTCAATATTACATAAATGTATGTTTCGTACATTAAATAACAAGCTTTCATGGCAAGCTAACAACGATGAACATAGACTGTATTTTGACATATCTGTAATAACTATTAACGTGACATGAAACTGATTTCTATTGTGCAAATCACAGGTACTGTTAATACCATTGTGGCGAGTTGCCCACAGTCAGAACTAAAGGATTGCCTGGTGTCATTCACTCAGTTAATCCAGTTTAGCCGTGTTCATGATATGTATGAGTGTATTGTGAGATTTTAGTGAACTGTCTCCGATATGACGTGTCTATCAGGGTAGATTTGGTTTCTAATATCCCACAGGAATTTCTAAGGAATCAAGGACAGTCGGTGTCACTTATTTCCTGTGCCTGTGTCTGTGGAGGAGTTTCTCCTTTCCGAAACACTGCGATTTTTAAGTGGTCAAGTCCCTAGGGAGAACACGTGAGGGAGAATCCCATCCTCTTTGTGCACCCTGGAGGAAGCATGGTACACAGAGAACCAGGTCAGCCGTCATAAGACACACAGACCACGCTTCTACGACAGAACACGTCCACATTCACTTAACATGGGCGCGACCACAGCATCAGAGGCGCAGCTAGTACCACTGTGCACATTTCAGTCGACACGAGTCAAGCTGACAGAGCTATCTGTCTTTTCAAATAAATGTTATCTTTCCGGTCTCAATCTCCTCGTTTCCCAGTGCTGGCCCCTAAGTACTTCTATCATAAAATGATTTAATTTATATTAAAAAATTACCATCCAACCGGCTAGTATATCAGCGTTACCCGGCCTTCCTATCACGGAGACATATTTCATCCGAACAGCCATCCGTCACAGTAGCTCCGCATGTCAACTGGAAGAGAAACCTGAGCTTTCACGGGGACAGAGGGTTCCACAAAACCGTCACTGCCAAGGTCGTTTCAAAGTTCCGGTTTGTACATGCTGATTTAAATGGATACTGGAACACGTGGGGCGAACAGCGTGCACCCTGCTAGCCTAACATCTAAAATGAGTCAGAGCGAAGGAAGTGCTCCGGCTGTGAGGTAAGCCACGCATTCGTGCTGCTTTTAGTTTCCGGAAATGCAGAGTGTTAGATTGAACAAATAATTCAATTCATAAAAATAAGCACACGAAATCTTAACGTGCATGTGTATGTGTGCCCGAATGTGTGCATGCGTGTACAGGTGTGTGTTCACATGTGTGTATGTGTTCACACATGTGCATGTGCGAGCCCATATTGAGTCTAGACATGCGTGATGGAGTGAGTTCAATTGTGTGCCCATTAGTGAATGTACATGTGAGTGGATGTGTACAGATGTCCTGGGTGGGAATGTGTTGTCTGGGGGACAGGCATGTGTATGGGAGGCACTGCAGGGGACACGTGAGTGAGAGGGGCCCGAGTGAGGGATATTCACAGGGGATTTGGTGAGGGATGTGGGCACGTGACACTGTGTAGGGTGGGTGTCGTGCACAGGGCTTGCCGTGGCCGCCACAGTGACTATTCAATTCTGTGGAGAGAAATCCGAACAGATGCACAGGAGGTTGCTGGGAGAGGCTGGGGCCCAGGGTGGGTACCCAAGACAGTTCAGATGCTTCGAAGTTTCCTCTGAGCCTGGTCCTTCCCCCTCCTCCTCCTTTCATTTACATACTTTAACTTAGCTCCAGGCCTCACCACCGTTCCTCTGCTTCAAATCATGGCATCTTAACGGTTCGAGTGATTCTGAAGGCAATTTACCTCAAGTCCTCAATTTGGCACCAGAATCAAGTTCAGGAAAGTTTTATTGCCCAACCTTTTCTCTTTCCCTTCAGATACAGTGGATGCTGGAAGCGTAGCCGTGGTCTCGGTCGGGTACCACTGATGACGGTGCATGTGTGGGAACAAACGTTAACGGGTCCCCGAGAAAACACTCTGGCTAACAACCTGCCACAGGAGCGAGCAGAAGAAAAGGAGCCCGGCAGGCTTCACACCCCAGAGGCTCAGAGGACCGCAGACTCGCGAGGGCCGCAGGTAAGTGGGGCCTGTGGGTTTTCAGGGCAGAGAACGAAATCAAGCCCACCAGCGCCTTTGACTTGAAGTCCTTGCTTTTCTCCAACTTCCTTATTTTTTGGACTCGTGAATCTTGACCTTAACCTGTCAGTCTGGTAAATACCTGGACCTGCTTTTACGCTGGGTGGTAAAACCAACCCCAATTAATCCCCGTGCGATCGTCCTAAATGCAATTTTAGAAATCTCTGTACCACATTCCATCTCTTGAGTATTTTATGTTTATAAGCACTTTTATTTACAAGCAATTCAGTGATGTAAGCAATTTTATGGCTTGGCAACATATGTCCTGACAAGGAACTGAAAAACGTGCCCCAGATTCAAACCTCAGGCTCCTTACTTTTTTTACTGACCCTCCTTCCTAGGGGACCTGATCCCGGGTCAGAGCTTCAAATATGGTCTCTAGTTCCAGACTCCCTTTGAACTCTAGCCTCGCATTTGCTCAGACTTGCTCTGATATCTCCAGTGGGAGACGGAACCGGAACCTCAAAATCAGGCTTCATGTGTCCAAAGGGAGCAAAGGACACTTGAATAAAGACTCAGCTGCTTGTCCCCCTCTACGGTCACTCCAGCACGACATGCTTTATTTTTTATCCTTCTAGAAATACTTTGTGCATGCACCAGGGCACAGACACATGCACACAAACACATCATGGCAGCCAGCCTCCAGGATGGTCCCAAATGATCCTGAATTCAAAGCCTTTAGAATCCCTACCACCTGACGATCTTGCTGCCAGCAAACAGAATACATCAGCTTCCAGAAGATGCCACATCTGTGATCAGGCCCCACAGACAGTACGTGGGTTCTGCCAGCAGACTTTCCCTCTTGCTTGCTTTGATGGGACTGAACATGAGAAAACCCATGTCTACTGGGCCATGTTTCTGATTTTACTGTGCACACGAGTCCCCAGGAATCTTGTCACATTGTAAATCCTGACTTACTAGGTATTACGGAGCTAAACTGTGTCCCCTCAAATTTCCTGTGCCGAAGTCCTAACCCACAGTACCTCCGAATGTGATTGCATTTGGAGCTGGGGTCTTTAAAGCAGTAATTAAGGTTAAATGAGGTTACTGAGGTGGGGCCCTAATCCAATGTGACTGGTTACCTCACAAGAGGGCACAGACAGACACAGAGTAAAGAGCCGTAAAGACCAGGGGAGAGCTGGCCACCTACAAGTGAAGTGGAGGCTCATCCACTGCCCGGGAAGAGCTCATCCTGCCAACACCTCGATCTTGGACTTCAAGCCTCCAGACTGTGAGAAAATGAATGTCTCTCGGGTCGGCCATCGGCAGGCAGCCCACAGCCTGACGGTACCCAGCCCAGGGCAAAGCCCTGCTTTCTCGAAATGTCCTCAGAACCATCGAACAAACTCAAATCCTAAGCGTCCTTTCTAAGCCCTTGTTAGTGAGACGTTCTGTTTCCCCATCTGTTTCCTTTGCCGCAGGGGGCAGTAATCGGTGTTACTTCCCTGCCGGCGGTAGTCTTTAGATACAGGGTGCTGACATGACCCAAGACAGCTGCCTACTCATCATGGCTCACTGTGAGGTCTGAGAAGGCAAGCACTTTTCGCTGTGTGAGTTCACTATCATCTCTCCTACCTACATAGAGCCTGGAGCGGGTTCAGTGATCAATAATACATTTTTGTTGAGTCACTGAGAGAAGGACTCCTCCCCCCAATAACATGGATTGTGTAATAACCAGGACAGGTAGAATTTGGGGATCAATTCCCTTTCTAAGTGACTTCAGATTATTTAACTCAGAACTGAGAATCTAGGATGGATTATCTTCTTAGGTATAGACCTATTGCTGGGACACAGAAATAAAGTAAGTCAGACAGAGAAAGATAAATACCATATGATTTCACCTATATGTGGAATCTAAAAAAAACAAAACGAACAAACACCACAACACAGAAACAGGCTCATAAAACAGAACTGATTGTCACCCGAGGGGAGGGAGGTGGGGATGGCAGAAAAAGGTGAAGGAATTTAAGAGGTACAAACATCCAGGCATAGAATAAATAAGTCACTGGCATGTGATGGGCAGCACAGGGAAAATAGTCAATAATATCACAGTAGCTCTGCACAGTAACAGATGGCTACTAGACGTATCGCTATCACACAGTGAGGCATGTAAATGTAGAATCGCTATGTTGTACACCTGAATCTAGTAACATTGTGTGTCAACCATACTTGAATAAAAAAATTTGTCATTAAGAGACATTTGAAAGAGAATATATAAGTTGAAAGCAATGTTTTTTTAGAAACAAGTAATTAGACCCGAGGGCAAAACAGGTACAATTAAATTCTTAGTAAAGCTGAAATGAAGTTGTGGGAGTCCCTCATCAATCATGGCCTCCTTTCTGTGAGGAACAACAAGACTGTAATTATTCTGGTGCTGTAAGTTTCCAGTAGTTTCTCCTGCCAATATCGGCAGCTGTGGTAATAGATGGCTTCATGATTTTAAAGGGCGAGGAAGCATCGATGATGTGTTATCGTTAGTCTTCTCTAGGTATGATGAAGTCCCATGCTTTCCTTCTCAAGATCTTCATTTAGGCATCAACCCTACTATCTACAGAGACCTTCGTCACTGTCTTCATTATTGCAGGGCATTCATTTACATCCTGTAAAGACCCACAACCCTAGCTGATGTTCTCTTCTTACGCTTCTGTGTTTTTGTTTTTAAGCTGCTAAGTCACCCTACAGGGAATAGAAATAAGTTGCTTTGGGAAAATCACAGTAATGTCTTCAAAATAAAACTCAGATTAACTGTAATTGAGAAATTTATAAAATGACTTAAAAACAAATTATTTTTTTTAAAGTGAGAGTATCCAGGAGGGATAAGAGAAACGGCAGCTAAAACTCGGAGGTAACGACACTCCCCAGGGCCCAGTGTACCAGACTATGCTCTTGCCCCCCCACCCCACTTTCTCGTCCCCTGATTACGCCGCCGCTGCTACCACACTGTCAGGAAACAGTGGTGCCAATAATTAGAGCCACCGAGGACACTTATAAGGTGCCTGAATATTTTTCTGGACGCTTTTGCTGACCAACGGACTTGAAAAGCTACTGAATGAGATTTCCCAGAAGCTCATTCATTTCCCATTTCACTTGGGGCCGTAAGTGGACCACCGGTATTCTTCTGGAGAAATGTATTGTTTAAAAATGTTGCTTCCTTGTATTTCTGCACCGTAAGCCCGAAAGGCAGCGCTTTATGGACTCCCATAAAAAACGTTCGCGGTGGCAGCCTGGACAGAATTCCTGGGCTGTCGCAGGAGGTTTCCCCTCGCTCCCTCCTCGGAGGCGGCCGCGCACCGGGACCCTCGCCGCACGCCCACGCGTGGCGCCGCCGGGGCACCAGCTCCACCGTTGTCGTGTGGACCACACCGTGACGCCAGGCCACCTGGCAGGAAGGGGCTGCCAAGAGGGGCTATTTATCTGGCTTCTCTTCCACTTAGGAGGGCTTAGCAAGTCGGCCACCTGCCAGCAGCTTCAGAACCAACCTTTAGAGACATGACTGCCGAGGAAATGACTGAAATGACACAGTTTAAGTCTCCCTTTGCGTTTCTCCACCTCTGCCCATGGAGAAAAGGGGAGCTGACTCCACATCCCACTCCCCCGACAGCCACGCAGCCACGTGCGAGTCTCCTTCCCATCACTTTCCTCCCCTCGAAAGCCCAGCCGCCCTTCAGGGACCAGCTGCACTGACAAGTGGCATCCCGGAGTGAATGCCACCTCGTGTGTTCGTCTTGGCCTTTGGCCCAACCCGCTTCTTCCGCCTCTGGCGCGCAGTGTGTTGCTATTACCTCCCAGTCGCGCATAGCAACAGACCAGGGAGGCAAAACGCCCTGCGATTCGCCGGTTCTCTAGCAAGTGTCTAGTCTGCGACATCCTTAATGATTACCACAACCCAGAACGAAGAGGCAAATCTCCAACCAAATGCAGGGTTAGCGGAAAGCCCTGTAAGAAGCATTTATTGAGATTTTTCTATTAAGGCCAAACACAGGAGACGCGAAGTCAGACACAGTAGACTGAAGTCCAACATCACAGACAGTCCCATTTCCGAGCAGTGGGTGTATTTCCATGAGCAAAGGGGGCAGGTGTGGCAATAATTCCGAAGAAATGACTTCAACTAACATGCATGTGCGGGGTGGGCAAAAGTAGGTCTACAGTGGTGAATATGCAAAACAATTTATTCTTGTACTGTTATTTATTAATTATCGCATTATTTTCTATACAACTGGAACCCTCATTTGCCCACCCCTGTATGCAAAAACTGAATTGCCCATTTTCTCTGACAAACACAAATACAGGGCGTCCCCCCAAAATGTAGATTCTATAGATTTTATTACATTTTGGAAATGAAATGTATTTTAATAAACACTGGCTTTATAATTATACGTTTTTGGTGTATCTATTTTTGGGGGACATCCTATATAAAGAAAAAAACATGAATTTAAATAAAAGCCTCACAAAATGGTCCTATTTTGATAGACTCTAGTAGACGAAGAGCGATGTCCAGTTTGTTTATGTTGGTGTCTGGGGTGTTACTGCTACCGTTGGTGGCGAAATATAGCTCTAAGTTAGGCAGAATGTTTTGGGCCAAAGGAAGACATTTCGAAGGAAAATGGAAGACCAGGGATATCAGGCTGGTTTTATTATCTTAGGAGAACAGCTTCCCAAATCCCCCCTAGGCATAACCATGAAAACGGAGCATATTGCTGCAGTTACAGTATGTAGATGACTTTGAAGAACACGAGACAAGGCAGATCAACCAGTGGCGGTCAAGGGTTGTCGGGATTATAATGGAGTCACAGGCCTGGAGGCTGGGGCTCTGGCGGAAGTCTGTGCACGGCCACAGGTCTGAGAGTCCCCTAGAACATGGGCGCTCAGAGTTGGCCGCATGTTGGAATATTTCAGGGAGTTAAAAACAAAAAATGCATGACTTCCACCTCAGGGATTTTGATCTGCCTAGTCTAGAGTGCAGCCTAAGTTTTGGGATTTTTAAAAGATTCCCCCAAGACCCTGACCGGTTTTCTCAGTGGTTAGAGCATCGGCCCACGGACCAGGGAGACCCGGGTTCATTCCCACTAAGGGCACATATCTCGGTTGCGGTTTGTCCCCGTGTAGGTGGTGACCACTCAATGTGTCTCTCTCACATCGATGTTTCTCTCTCTCTTCCTCCCTCTCTCCCACTCTATCTGAAGATAAATGCAAAAATGTCCTCAGGTGAGGATAAAAAACAAAAACCAAAAAAAAATCCCCCAAAGTCTGAGCACCACTACCATGGAAGATAAAAGGCTTCAAAGCATGAGGCCCAGTTGGCCAAACAGATCCTGAAAACTGATAGGGAACATAGCACAAGTCAGGAGCCCCAGGCTATCATACTCGTTGGAAAACTGAAGTACAAGAATATACAGTTGGCAAAGAAGCTTCGCTATGGAAGTCACGGGACTGATAAAGGAGGGGGATAAAACACCTGACAGAGTGACGGCCAAGCACGGAGAAAATACAGAAAGCGTCCAAGACCTGTGGCCAGGAGTTAAGGACCAGAATGAGAGTCACCCAGGAATGCACACAGGTACGAGAAAACCTGTGAGGGGCCCTGTAGACCTGCACTAGTTCCACTGGTGACAACGAAGGGTCACTGCTTTATCAGACGCCCCAAGTCTAAATGCCTTGCATAGGTTTATCAGCAAATACAGTGATCACTAACGTCATTTCGCATTTCTTAGCTAATTACCCGTTCACTTGTAAAGACCCAAGTGAAATAATTCTTTTAGATAGGGTAAGCCAGATATACATAAATCTCATATCTGGCCAACTTTTGGAAGTCACAGAAAATACATGTCTGTAAGGACTTTTGCACTGGTGACACCCAGATGGGAAATATTATTCAAATGGCAGGAAATTCTGCCATGGTTTTCGACCACAGGGACGAAAGTCACTTCACATTAGGGACGGTTTTATCTGTTTCACTCTGGAGAAACTTTTTTAAAACCTGCCATTTTTACCTATGAATTTTTCATGCTTCACAAAAAAAGGACGAGTATGTGTAAAGCTGTCCAGTGGTGCGCAACATGAACTTGTAACAACAGCTGAGGGAGCCCTAGTTGAGACTTGGACTTCGTTCTGGCAGGAAAAAGTTTAAATACCATTAAAAAAAAATGTTTAAGTATCATAAGTTTGTTTTTTTTTTAATCCTCACTGGAGGACATTTTTCCATTTTTTGTTCAGGTAGAGTGGGAGGGAGAGAGAGGAACAGAGAGAGAGAGAGAGAGAGAAACATCGACTCGATGTGAAAGGGACACATCGAGTGGCTGCCACCCGCACAACCGACCAGGACCGGGGACAAACTGCAACCGAGGTACGCGCCCTTAGCGGGAACCGAACCCGGGTCTCTCAGGACCGCAGGCCAACGCTCTAACCACTGATCCAAACCGACCAGGGCCATAAGTTTTTTTTTAAAAAAGCCATAAGTTTTTTTTTTAAAAAAGCAAGACCTCTGCCCCGTTTCACCATATCGTGCATTTTGCTGGGAAACTCACCAAGTTGTCTCCAAAACAGAGAAAGTTATGGCAAGAACACTCGCGACTACAGAGGCTCGTTCCATCAAGTGAGCGATACACACCCACTCCCAAGTGCACCCAGCCAGGAAGCCCCAAGACTGGAAACCCCAAGGATTTTTAGTCCTTCCAATATTTCCACATGTTTCGTTTCAATCATCTTTCCCTAGATTGAACCTGATCAACTCGCCCACACCTGCTTCTCCACCGAGCAGCATCCCTGGGGCTCAGCACAGCACTCAGGACCTGGGTGCCGGGCAGCACCTGTGCTCCCCTCGGAGCAGGGTGGTGCGGTCTCACAGAAGACTTACTCCAATGAAACTCTCCCTGTATCGCTTAGTGTTGGCATAATTCCGATATTTCTTTGTGTTACTGTGATCATTCCTTGATATTCCTCCCCACTGGTTGTTCCAAATGCAGCCTCTCATGGGCATGTACACACTCAGTTTAAAACCTCACTATTCCAGATGTGGTCTCTGGACCAGCTACGCCGCCATCCCTTGGAGCTTGTTAGAGATGCAGACACTCAGGATACGCCCCAGACCATCGGAGTCGGAGCTGGCTTAACAAGATCCCTGGTGATCTGAGCGCAGGTTAAAATTGACAGTCACAGACGGCTCTAGATGGCTGTCCTTCGGATGTCTCTGAATACGCGGCATTTGCATGTCATAGAAAGTTTTTGATTTCCCATTTTAAAATATTAACTGCACAAATAGTGATTTGGGGAAAACATTCACTATAGGCAACACCAACCAACAAATTAACAGATAATTTTCAGCTGTTCTGCTTCCGCTCCCCTTGCTGGTTACCTCACGCTCTCCTGGAGGTTTGGCCACAATGCTCATGCAAATGTCCTCCCTTCTTACCTCTCCGCTCCTCTCTCTCTCAATACCCAGTTTTAATTTAAAACAAGCAGACTGGAAACGTGATGACAGACCTAAAACAATTAAAACTAATTGGTCTAAAACCTAATTATTTTCTGCCTTCAAGATGCTTTGGTTTCAGTATGACAAGCAACAAAAATAATAATCATAAGAGATTTCCATGGGGTTCTAATGACCAGACCACTTTGATAAATCCTAGGTGTATATTCAATATTGCTTCGCTCCTTTTGAAATAGGCATCCAATTTCTTTTTAAATAAGTCATCATTAGCCTTCATATGCATTTGAGTTACATTTCAACATATTTCTTTGCAATGGTGTTTTAAATGCTAAATTCTGGGTGGAGGGTGTGGGTTACTTTGTATTGGTGCCTAATAAGTACATATATTTACCACTGAATTAAAAGTCAGAAGCCCTGCAAATTTTAATTTATATTACTGAGAATTCCAAATTTCCAAATAACTTTGGAAATCATAACTGGTCATTGGACTTTAACATCCTAATTACAACAAAGGAAATATTTTGCTACTACATCCCTTTCAGATCATGTTCATATCCCCAGGTAAAAATCTTGTTTTACATTCACGTTATTGCTACTTGTATTTCATTCCCAGAAACTAGGGAATCCTGATACATTTATAGCTCAGAAGACACTCAACTGAATTGAACATTAGACTGCTCAGCACACTAGGTATTGGCTCATAAACTTCAAAGGAGTTACATTGTGCTTGAAGTGAGAGCTGAATGCTACATTATCTCTCTTATTCGAGTTTGAAAATAAATAGAAACAAAAGAGTGAAAAAAAAAATGGTGCACCGAAATAAATCATTTCAATCCTAGACAAATCGTGTGAACCCATGCTTTCTGTCCACACCAGGAGCCAAGAAGGGATGTATCCAGTTCTTTTTTCAAGAAAAATTTTAAACATTGCCACTGATGAAAAGAAACAGCAACAACAACTAGGAATTTACATTTTAGCTTTTTCTTAGGTGATGTGACCGTGGTAGGGTGGGTACTTATTTTGAAAACATACATTTAAAGTCAATTTTTCTTCCTGAAATCAATACTGAGAGGCTTCCTCGTCCATAAATGCCACGCTGAATCTGAGCAGTCAAATGCAAAGGTTGGGTGTTTCTGGCTTATTGAGAAACCGAACTCACCCACCGGCTCCCCGTGGTGATTCTGCTTCGCAGTCTCCTGGAAGTTGCGTGCTCACCCACCGCGCTCCCTCCCCGGGCTGCAGCTTCTTATAAACACGCCCAGTTCCACTGCCCACAGCCCACCCCACTCGCCTCCTCCAGACAACAAGCAAAACCTGAGAACACCTCTCAGGTCACCAACGCTAGTTGTCTCCCACCACAGTGGAGATGTCAATCTAAAGTGGAAATTCCTGATGCTCACATTTAGTCGGAATCACTTGACTTGGGGGCCTGGGACTACGCAGCTGAGGTGACTTATCTCACTACATTTTGAGAGCCGCATGGAATACACAGAGACTGTTCATCAGAGTCATGGAAACCCCGAGCATCTGCCCATGTTCCTATTCCATCTTGGGAAGTGTTTTGGAAACCACTTTGGAGAGGCTTTGAATTTATGCTTTCATTGGAGTAAAAAACAAATCTTCTACCATTTATGTTAAATAATGCACGAAATATTATTATTACTGATGAGTCTGTTGTCTGGATTTAGAGTGAAATGCATAATAAAAGACATTAGCACTGATACAGCGCTTAGTATATCCCAAGCTTATAGATCCTGAGTGCATTTATACAAACAACCCTGAAAGTTACTTGGTAGGATTTATAAAATGTGTCTTCCAGGAGGCTGTGCTGGGCTTGGAGTCTGCGTTGTTAAATAGATAAAGCTAATTTAAAGGAAAGGCACTTAGAAAGCTTAGCAGCCAAATGAGTCTACCAAGCTATTTATAATGGTTCCCTTAACATCTCACTTGGAAAATCACCTAACTGCCTTTATGAATTTCTAGAAAAAATAGATTAAAAATGTCTTATAATTCAGACAAGTACTATACAATAACACATGTACACACACACAATACCTAAAACATACATAAGCTCACACCCAATACATAAAATACGCAGACATTTATATGTCCATATACATATACTTATAAATGTGTCTATGTTGTATACATACATATATTTGGTGTTTCACATAAATGTGATTTAAAATATCTGGAGGAAAATTTTAGGTCTCTTAAAAATCTGAGTTCACAGAAAACACGCTACCAACATTAGTCATCTGGGGTGGCCGCCAAGACAGCCAGGAAAACAGACCGGAGTGACTGCACAGCTCTCTGGGACACACGCTCACAGGTCACACCAGACTGTGGGGATGAGATAAAAACTACTGTGTCAAAAAAAAAAAAAAAGATGTCCTTAAAAATGATCCAGAAGCTTCAGAATTCTCATATCTGCAGAATAAAGTCATAATTATATTTGTGTGCCAATCAGAGCAAAACAATCAGCACCAACAAAAGGATGAAGAGTCAGGAGAGCCCTGGCCGGTTTGGCTCAGTGGTTAGAGCGTTGGCCTGTGGTCCGGAGAGACCCAGGTTCGGTTCCCGCTAAGGGCATGTACTTCGGTTGCAGTTTGTCCCCGGCCCTGGTTGGTCGTGCGGGTGGCAGCCACTCGATGTGTCCCTTCACGTCGATGTTTCTCTCTCTCTCTCTCCCTTCCTCTCTCTCCCTCCTACTCTATCTGTACAAAAAAAAAAAAAGAGGAGACAGTGACAGATTCTCTCCTTAATTGAATTGCAGCTGGTTCCTCCGATCAGGACCCAACCTTGTCCTGAAAATAGTTGAACTAACATGAACATCACTTCCAGCACCTCTAAGATGGCCCAACCGCCCTTCAAGTGCCTGCCTGACCAACCTGGTGGCCAAAATGACCTGCTGTTCATTCCAGCCAACAGAACAGGAGCACAGAAGTCTGACTTCCACAGGTACCAAGCAAGTAGACTCCGCTGGACTCATGGCATGTGTGATTTATAACCAATCCTGCAGGATGTTTCATCTCCCCCACTCCACCGAGCACCTGCTCCCTGCCCTGCCTGCTCCCTCACTCTCCCTTTACAATTTCCCAGCCCCCTGCGGACACGTCCACGTTGAGTCTGGCTCATCCTGGACTATTGTCCCTGTTGCAGTCGTCACTACTGATTAAAGCCAGTCCTTTCCATGTTGGCCAGGGCTGCATTTTTATCTGACAGTAGCAGTGTGGACTACTGAAAACAGCCACGCCAGAGGAGAAGTCACAGGTTTCCTCTTAAAACAGAGACGAAGGGAAGGGAAATCAGACTGAAATTGAACTGAGCTGTGCTTAAAACTGTTGAGATCTAGAAACGCATTTCACATGGAAAGACATGGTCATTTATTCTTGCTCCACTAGGTATGTTTCTCCTAGAAGTATGAAGAAATTAAGTATTTGTAATTAGTTAAATATCAATATCAATACTTTAATTTCTTTAGCAACAACCCAGCCCGGCCAGTGTGGCTCGGTGGTTGAGCGTCGACCCAGGCACCAAAAGGTCACCAGTTTCATTCCCAGTCAGGGCACATGCCTGGGTTGTGGCCTGACCCCCAGTCAAGGGCATGCAGGAGGCCGCCAGTTGATGTTCTCTCTCATAGATGTTTCTCTCTCTCTCTCCCTTCTTCTCTCTAAAATCAATAAAGAAAAAAAGTTTTTTAAAAACAACAACCACCACCCAGCTGACTTGACTATCTGGTATTCTGTGCCCAGCCATACATCTCCCGAGGGACCATCAGCCAGGAAGTCAAATACGGAACAGTTTAAGCAACAAAGCAAATAGTCATAGTCCTGGACTATGAAATAAAATAAATATGTATGTGTCCATACTTAAATAAATAATTGAATAAATACTTAAATAGTAGAGAAAAGCAGCTGTTCCTTATAGAAAAATTCAAATTAGTAAATGTGGGAGGAACGAGGGAAATACAAAAGCACCTTTTGGCACAGGTGTCAGTAGTAATTCAGGGGCCAGATCCACCAGTGACTGCTGAAGTCAGTGGGTGAAAATAGGAGGAGAAACAGGATATCAGCCGTGGCTAAAAGTAATTTTACAAAGGAGAAACCCAGTCGGGACAAACATCACATTACCAACAACTCAAGGTCCCTATCACAAGTAATAAAACATGTTGACATCATGTACCCATGACATTATGACCCGAGGACACAACATCACTTCTGGGACACTCTTGCCAAAAAATGCGCAAGCTCACTTTAATCACGAGAAAGCATCAGGCAAACCAAAATCGAGTGTCATTCTGCAGAATGATCAGTTATGTTTAAATAGCAGAAGTGTCAAAGTCATGCAAGACAAGGAAACACTAAGAAACTGTCACCGATGAGAGGACATGAAGGAGACACAGCAACTAAGTAGTCAGGGGTCCTGGGCTGGATCCTGGAACAAAATGATACTGGGGAGGGGGGGTGAAGAATTTACATAAGATTTGCAGATGAGTGTCCAACGTTAATTCCCTGTTTCCTAAGTGAACTGTAATTATAATAAGTTGTTAACAGGAGGGAGGCTGAGTGAAAGGGAAACAGATTCTTTGCACCAGTTTTACAATTTTTCTGTAAGTCTGAAATTATTTCAAATAAAATAATTTTAAAAAGGTAGAGAGCTCAATGGTTGAGCATCGACCCATGCACCAAGAGGTCGCCGGTTCAATTCCCGGTCAGGGCACATGCCCAGGTTGTGGGCCAGATCCCCAGTGGGGGGCATGCAGGAGGCGGCCAATCAGTGTTCTCTCTCATCGATGTTTCTATCTCTCTCTCTCCCTTCCTCGGTCTCAAAAATCAATAAAGAAAGAAATAAAAAGATAGAGACACAGCATTTTCATGTGACCCTCCTCCTTTCTTGTACTATTTGCAAATTAAACCTAGAACGTTAGTGAGGCATTGAATTGCTATCCTGGAACACATTTGAGTTTATTCTTCTGCAAGTTTCTCCTAGTGTATGAGTGAGCATCTCCTCCCCTACCAATTGCTGAGTGAAAGTCCAGCTCAATTACTAATAAAATGCATTTTCTATACATGTAGTTACACTCTTGAAACATTACACTAAGTAAAAGAAAATTACTGATGTGTATAGCATGCAAAAATGAAATGTTAATTGCCCATAAGTGTTATTGTGGGTAAGTTGGTATTGAACAGGGGATATTTTTAGCACTAATGTATATAATATGACTCATTCAAAATACATTCCAGTACCTCAAAAATAAAATTTAGGGCACTGAGTAATTGGTCTTCATTAAAGTTTTCTTAATTGGATACTTTCTAAATTGGTTTATTAGTGATCACAAAGTGAATCTATAAAGCAACTTATACAAATGTAGCCTTTACCATGTAATGGACACTGTATTCATGGTTATTACTATCAGGAGAAGTTGGGCATGTGATAGATAAGCTGTGTTTTGCTTAATGTTTGCTTTGAGGTATCTTATTGTTCTAAATAGGTAGTAAATGTCCATTTAAAAAGAAAAACAATAGTCAGTAAGCTGCATAAAAAAATAACTGGAGGACTGCCTATGCTTCTACCAGTTTTAATCAAGTGAAGGCAATCACCCTCGGTCATCCCCTGTGCCAAAGTCACTTTCACACGGAGCCCCGCTGACTCCTGCGTCAGCTACAGCCGGGCTGCGCTCCAGCTCAGCCGAGCCCAGACCCAGGAGCTGGAGCGCCGGGCCCGTAAGTGTCAGTCTCTCTGTCTCTCTCTCCCTAATCCACATGGATTTCAAGTGAAACAATTTCCAAACCAAACAGACCTTTATTAGAAAACATAATCCACGCAACAAATTAGGTGAGGTCATCGCAATATTGAAAATCCCCATTTTTTTCCCATTCGTACACATGATCTCATCTCCCACGCTCAAACTGTACCCCTTTTCTTTCAAACTAGTCTAAATCCTCATCCCAGTGAGCACATATGTAATTGGGAGCAGATACCATATACATCTCACATAAGCTCAACAGAAGAAAGCTTTACATCTGATGACTGTCGAGAGACTCACTTTCAGGTCTCCCTGTGGCCAGGAGAATGCGGACCGGACGGAAGCCAGCGACACAGGGCGAGGCGACACTCCGCTGATGGCGGATGAAATAGAGACAAGTGGAGTAAAGGCAATAAGAGGTTCCAGGACTAGATAATGTAAGAGCTGCAACTGGAGAACAAAGTTTTCAGCACACACATTGGCCTTTTATTTTGTTTGCTTGCTTATTTACAAGACAGTGACAAAGGCTGATCTCAGGAAGGGTGTGGCATTCTACCAGATGCTGAGCCAGAGGTCTGCTTGATCAGTGCGGTGGCGTGGGGGAAGGGTATTCTGTTTTGCCAACAACACAAGTTGCCTTTAGATGTTGCTAGTGATCTTCCAGTGGAATATAATGAACATAACAGTCTGAGGAATGGGGTAGTCCCAGAGACGTGGAACTGGGGTACAGACTGACAATCCCCAGAAGAGGGAGTGGTGGGGGAGAGATAAACCACAGAACTTATATGCATGTGTGCATGAACAACGGACATGGACAACAAAGCTGGGGACAGGGTAGGGAGGCGGGGGAGGGGGGAATCAGTGGGGGGGGAAGGAGAAACATCTATAACAGAAGTAAATTAATTAAAAAAGAGAGAGAGAGAGAGAAATGGGACGATTTAGCTTTTCCGGGGTCTTCCTTCCTGATGAGGCGGGTCTCCAGAAATCGACCCTTCAGTTGTATGTATAAAACAGAAGTCAGTTATGGGTCATTATTTACTTGATCTATGTTCATTCAATCAACTCTGTCGGGTGTCTGTGGCATCCCATGCTTGGTGATGGGGCTGAATGTGACACCCAGAGATGTCTTCTTCTCGTGGGCTCTGTCCATGGGGGAGGCAAGCGTTGTGAGTTCGGGGCTTTGGTAGCAGAGTCGGACCTAGCAGTGGAGACCGGAGAAAGCTTTGCTGAGAAAACACTGCTCAGAAGGATGGGAATGAGCTAACGCATGAACTTGAGGAGGGAAGAATTTACTACAAAGGGTCAGCAAACTCAAAAGCTACACAATGGCGGCAGGGGTGAACGGAAAATAAATGGAACCGAACTAAAAGAATAGTAGTGTGGGAAGAATAGGGGGAGCTCGCTTTGATATGAGGCCGCGGCCAGGTCAGGATTAGGTTGAAGTGAACCATATAATTTGTCGCTAAAAATGAAACATTCTTGATGGTGAAGTATGACCCATTTATGATTAATCTAGGACAATAAGGACAACCACATGGAATATATGGTCTCCACGACTTCCATCCTAAGAGCAAAGAGAAGCTTGGACAGAGTGTGAGGTGACAGGGAGAGGGTTGCGGAGGAGAGAACGGCCAGGAGCTCAGGGGTTACAGCCCTGACACCACAGACCAATTAGGAGGCCACCTCGGAGAACTACCCAAGTGATGACAAGAGACTCAAAAGGAGGGTTTTGGAAAAAGAGAGAAGAGGCTGAATTTCTGATATATTTGAGGGATGAGCAGACATATTGGTGATGAATTAAATAAGGAGTGTGATGAAAGGGGTCTCCTGGTGTGATTTCAACTGTTGGCACTCGGTGGATTGTGCTGCTAGCCCACTGGGAGAAGCAGGCAGCAGGGGTCACAGCTGACATGTTGGTGGAATGAGGCTGAGAGCATGAAGATGCGGTTAGTCTCCATGTTAACCCAGCGGTGAGTCCACAGAATGCACCCGAGAGAGGATGTCAAAATCTGCCACCTGCTGCTCTGCAAGGATGGATGGATGGTCCATACTCCAGGACACTTCACTGCCAAGCCCTTGAATTGTCCTGGCAATGACTTGGGAGCTAGACCCTATTCTGTCTCTGGGGCTAAGGTTCCCACTAAATACTACATACGCATGTCATTCACCCCGGGGCAGGAAGAAATCAGTAAGGAACTGTGCTTCCACTTGGGCTGTGGTCTGTGCATATCGGGAGTGGGAAGACAACCGGACCTCCCTGGGTGAGGGCGGACAGTGCAGTACAGAAGACGAAGTGGAACAACCCACTGCACGGACATGACTGGTGGATTCGAGGCACTGTGAAAACTGATCTCCAAGTCAGTCCAGTTTTTCTGATTAGTAATTTCATTTACAATATTTCCAACATGTCTAAAATATTTTTAAAATATGTTTCTATTGGATAGAGGGAGACATCAATTTGTTGCTTCCTGCACGCTCCCCACTGGGGATTGAGCCCACAACCCAGGCATGTGCCCTGACCGGGAATGGAACCGGGACCTCTCGGTCCATGGGACAGTGCTCAGTCCACTGAGCCACACCAGCCGGGCTCTATACATATTTTCTTAAATATTACAGTCCAGTCTTCCCCGTGTTTGATGAATTAAGAGAAAAACTAGAGCTGCAACCGGAAGCAGCTGGTCATGAAAGACAGAGTTAACCTACTTAGCTTAAACGAAACTAGTTTGGTCACTAGAGTAATGGTCCAATGTGGGCAGCTGGCTGAAGTCACTTATAAGGACCCAGAAGTATATGAAACCATTCCTTTAGGGCCCCCCAAAAGATCTGAGGGGGGGACACACTTAAAGGATTCAACTTCACACAGTCCTGGGAGAGAAGCTGAAACTATTTTCACGTGGGTATCAAAGGGAAGGATGGTGTCTGAAGGAAGTAGGTGGAGTTCGGCATTGGTTTCCGGGTAGGGGAGCCAATGGGAGGTCCCAACAGTTTCCCCACAGTCTCTCCTGCTGTGGAAAAGCATTCACAAGGCAAAAAATAGTTGCATATGCGTAACTAGGATGTTTTAGTAATTTAGTAGCAATTTTATTGGTACAGTATTATTAATCTCAAAAACTATTTCCCTTCAAATGAAAGATATCAAGGATTGACTATGTTTATATTATAGTTTATAGCTTAAAATCCATAGCTAGGCTTTGATTTTGTGACAGAAGCCAGCAGAAAGGCAGAAATAGTTCAAAGGTATTTTTAGAGGTAGGTAGCACCATGTCAGTTTCACACAGCATGAAATTTTAACTATGGGAAGGCCGGACGGTACGGAATTTCCACTAAGAAAGTCGTCAGGAAAGATGAGAAATCATACAAATTACAGGTAGAAACGGATATGTGGACACAAACATGATACCACTCAGAAACCATCATCAGCATGATCACTACTACAGTTCGTAAAATAAGGATTCTCGGTTGAAATTCATTTGGTCAGTCTTTGTTTCAGTTTCTGAATATTTTTTTCTTTTTTTAAAATATGTTTTTATTGATTTTTTAGAGAAAGACGAAGGGAGAGATAGAAACATCAATGTGAGAAACATCAAACGGCTGCCTCCTGCACGCCCCCCACTGGTGATCAAGCCCACAACCCAGGCATGTGCCCTGACTAGGAATCGAACTGGGACCTCTCAGTCCATGAGACAACACTCAATCCACTGAGCTACATAGGCTAGGCCTAAATATTTTTGGACGTGATAAAATGTAGTGCTTTTATTATACTTGGCTTATTTCCTTTCATATAACTACAATCCTACTTCAGACGATGCCATTCTACAACAATTTATTTGGTGCTACAGATTTCTACTAAGAAAACTTGACCAAGTATCTTAAACAAATGAAAAAATTATCGCAAAGAGTCTCCAACATCACAGTCATTTGAGACCACCTTCTCTTAACATGCATTTTGGAAGAACAGGTCATTTCAGTGCTCAATTAAAAAAATAATTTGTTCTTTTTGACTACAAAGAAACATGAACCATTAGTAACAGCTTATTTTCAATGAAAACATGAATTCACTCACAGAAACATAATTTATCAGAAAGTTGCTCCTATGAACAGCTTGGAAGCAGATGTGTTAGTTCAGTGGGCATGAAGTCATGTCTGGTATCAGCACATGGAAGAAGGAAATTATTTTATCAAGAGCAAACACAAATTAGTCTGGCATGACACCGAGAATTATAATAAGAACTGGTCTTGCTCCTTTATGGCTCGATAAAATCGATATTAATAATTTAATGACTTTTCAAAAAATAATGGTTGGAGCTCCTAATTGTCAGAAAGGCAATTTGGAGTCACTTGAGCGAGTCAAGTGCTGAGAATGTCCAATCCGTTCTCGGGCAGAGGAAGGGTTAGCAGGAAAGCCAGGCTATATTCACTCACTATTTGTGTTTCCTCCACATCAGGACAAATGGACGTAAAGAAATGGATCAGACACGATGCACCTAACTCGGGAAATACGGGGACAAGCAGGTGCTTCAGAAGTATTTCACACGTAGAAGCATAAAGAGGCGCCTGATACAGCTTCTCTGTAGACAAGCTCAAACAAAAAGGATCTGGAGGGAAGGACATCAGGCCAGTCAGCTGAAGAAAATCCAGTAAATGGGGTGTGCTGGGCAGATTAATGGCCCCCTCAAAGCTGTCACATCCGAGTCCCTGCAATCTGTAATGTATTCCCTAACATGCAAAGAGGAGTTAGTCTGCAGGAGCCCAGGGCAGCTGCTGGGCCAGATGTTGGTGCTCCTGCTGGAGGGGCAGCTTCTCAGGTAGATCATCTGTGAAAGGGTGATCTTTTCCAAACCTGTCAGAGAGGAACTTAGAAGCAGTTCTAGTTACCTGGAATGGACGATCTAGTCCCAAGGCTGTGTGAAGGCTCCAGCTCTCTGTCCCGGGTCAGCGTGAGGCCTGCGTGGTCCAGACGCCCTGCAGAACCACACTCGCGTGCTACCCTGGCTGCCCAGTTGGTGCTCCCAGGGCCTCAGGGCGGAGGCCATGGATCTAATCCGGCCCTACCTATCTGCACGGCTTTGTTGGAAGGCAGCTAAACTCATTTTTAAAATATACAGTCTATGGATACCGTCATGCGACAAAGCCAGAGCTGAGTCATTGTGGCAGAAACTGTATGGTCCGCACACCTGAGACGTTTACTACCTGGCATTTCCCAGAAAAGGTCGCCTGGGTATGTTGGGACACCTCTCCAAGGTGAATAACGAAGCATTGCGTCTCTCACTTCCCACAGTGAAAAAGACAGCAGTGCCTGGCAGGCGTCTGTGTCCGGAGCAGCCTCTTCCACACTGGGAACGGAGCTGTGACCATACACGGGGTGACATGTAAGGCTTCCAGCTCTGAAGGGGGCCCAGAGAAGGAAAGGGGTCTCCAGTGGGTCTGGCCAGTAGACAAGTGGCCCTGACCCTCGGACCACACAACCCTGCAGACCCCATGCTCAGTGGTGTCCCTGGTGCGGAAGGATGTTCTGAGGACTCCGCCGGCAGTCGCCAGGGGGAACATCACAGTGCAGAAATGCAAGGACTGGGAGCAAGGCCATGTCATCTGCAGAGAAATATACAACTCTCTTCAGCATCTCCTGGGACGCCGCTGAGCCCTGCTAGAGAGGAAGTGTCTGTACTGAGACACTAAGTGTGGGCAAAACCGCCCATAATGAGCTGGGTTCTGTCAGACCCATCAAGTCGTGAAGTTAGCGGGGCGCAGCGGGAAGCGGCCTGAGCTGGAAATGGCGCGTCCGGGTCCCGCATTAGCAGGTGCAGACAGGCTGCACAGCCGCCCTCTGCCTTCACAGGCCCCCCGCCCACACCCAGGGAGCTGAATGTTCCTTTATCACCAGCTGCTGAAGAAGCAGGGAGTGTGGACTTGGTGCACAGAGGACTAAGAATGTTGTGCACAGTCCCAGCCAGTTTGGATCAGCAGTTAGAGCGTTAGCCTGCGGACCAGAGAGTCCTAGGTTCGGTTCCCGCTAAGGGCACGTACCTCGGTTGTAGTTTGTCGGTTGGGGTCATGTGGGTGGCAACCACTCGATGTGTCTCTGTCACGTTGATGTTTCTCTCTCTCTTCCTCCTTCTCTCCCTCCCACCCTATCTAAGATAAATGCAAAAATGTCCTTGGGTGAGGATAAAAAAATAAAAGAATGTTGTGCACAAGCTGGAAATGGATGGTGACATCACTACTGTCCTGACCAGGGCAGTGCAGAAACAGATTGGTGAGGAAAAACCTTCCTCCCAGGAGCACAGTTTCTGCCCCGTGGGCCTGGTCATGCACTTTGTGTGGAAGAAACGGCCCAAGGTTATGATATATGTGGACTTACAGGCACTAAGATCAGCAAAGTGTGGAGTGCAAAGGGAATTCTAGCCACAGCTTCGCTGCTCACAGGCTGCCAGGTGCCCCTGGGAGCATCACCTGGTAGGTATGACTGCATCCTGGATGTTTCATCTGTAAAACAGAGCTGTCCACACAAGCCAGGTGTCGCTTCTCCAGGAGCGCGATGGACTTTGTTCCAAGTTTCTGTTATCGATGAAGGACAACACCATCGAATGAAAGATAATTTTACATAACTGACTTCTGTTTGGTTGGTTGTCTGGTTGCTTCTCTTGTCTTTAATTTACCACCCAAAGAATGTATTCAATGTGATTTAAAGAGCAACACTGGGGAAAGGATTGAACAAAAGAGCAGAGCTGTTTCCTAGCGCGAACAAGGGCTATGTCAGTGGCATTGTCTCTACAAAATTAAGATGTTGTTTCCCACAGGTGACCCCCATTTCACTTGCCACCCTAACTCCACTCTATTTGCATACTGCACATTTGAATTTAATAAGATTTGGGAAATTTCGTCCTCTCAAAAAGAGAATGTTACTGATGTATTGTTTTCACTTGAAATCACAAATCAAGAGTTGTTTAAACTTTTATATTACAGAAGGGTGTACTGTGCAGAGTGAGGCAAAGTAATTTACAGGTGTTCAATTGGAAAATAATGCAATAATAATAAATAAGAATACAAGAATAAACTGGTTCGTGTACTACTCACCACTGTAAACTTTCTTTGGCCCATCCCTGTATTTTCCATATAATCCTGTGCATCTGTGAGTGCTCATTGGTCAAGCTCTCTGCAGAAGTAAAAGGAGTTCCTCCAACCTAAATACGTAATAATCTTTCAACGAACAGTTGCTAATAGCCAAATCATTGTTCTCTGGCAAAACTTAAAGTCTAGTTTAATTTCTTTTACTTGTTACAATCAGTAAACATTTTTCTATTTTTTCTTTCATTTCTGAATCAATTTAAAAGAAAAAAATACATTATAAATACAGCTTTTGTTAACAATTCATAATAATCACAGGATGTACCAATAGGTTTCAAAAAACACACACACCAGGAAAGAAGGCATACATCTACACATCTTTTTACTGTTCTGAGAAAAAAAAAATTCCAGTATAATTTCCTCATTTTAAACTTTTATACAATGTCTCTTAAAATATATTGTGTATTTTAATTCAAAACTGCATTTTATTAAGAAAAAAGAAGGAACAGAGATTACCAATCAGGACATGAAAGTCATGGCGGCGTATGATGAATCGGAGCATTTTGATGCCATAATGTTGCAGTTTCTAGCAGGGCAGACCACAGAGTGCTATGCGGCGTCACCATCTATAAACCTGTCTACATTCCAGCTCCCTGCCAGGTTAATGCTGCTACTAAATAACATAAACATCTATAAAAGACTCAGTCCTTTTATGATGTTTGTAATCAGCTTTGCATCAAATAAAAACTACCATCTCTGTGTCCACACCTTCACTAACCACCACCACAAATCTTTCAATTAAAACATAAAAAATATGCCATTTTTCAACACAGGTCCTTTATGAACTACTATGTTAATTCACGTTCTTAAGAGTTAGTCAAGCATTTACAGAAACATCTAAATGGATATAGTGCTATGAGAAAAGACAGACAGGTTTTGTAAGAAGAATTAAGAAGTGAAAAAAAATGATGCCTAATTGACATATTTCCAAATTATTCTAGTGTGGACAAACTAAGGAATCCAGCTTTTCCTTAGCAAGCATCTAAGAAGTGTGATTATAAATAGCAAAGTGCCTTTATCATTTAATTGGCTTGTGAACTTCAAAGATAGCTGCATGCAAATATCTTGTTTAGATGGCCTCAAAATTAATTATTGTATCAGTTTCATAAGATTATTGATAATTCTTTAATCTCCTGGTATTTAATCCCCTAATCAGAATGTGCTAGTTAGCAGGTTTTACTGATTTTTGGTACTTTTTGATAAATGTACCCCATTGTCATAAGTGTACCCCATCGTCGTAAAGGAGAAGTGACGAGAGAGACACACTTAATATATCTCAGGTGATACGTCATCACCCTTTAAAATGAGCAGTCTTTAATTACTCTACTGGCTTTGCAGAAAGGGGTATAGTTGCAGCTTATATTTCATCAAGCGTGCCCTGGAGGTCAGAGCAGCGAAGCGTGTGTCTGAAAGGGTCTGTACTTTAGAATGGGAAATGGAGCTCTACACTTAAAAGTGTCTCTTTTTAATTTTTTTTTCTACTACATAAGACCATGCTCTATGGAATATAGTGAGGGGAGATCAAAGAAAAGTTGGAGATAAACTTCAGAAGAACAGTATAAACCTATAAAGAGAATGGACCCTTATATTTCAGTTATAAATAAAAATAATATTTTGCAGTGTAAAGGACTGTGTTCTTATATCAGCACATTTCGTTGCAAACATTTCACAATCCTTGGGACATTGGCATTACCCAGGGTCTTCACTGCTGCCACTACCAAACAGTAACAGCAAATTAAACAGAAAAATTTTAGAGGCCAGACATCACACACAGATGACCAACGCACTTTCGGAGTCTTTTACCTATGAATTCTGGGTTCAGAGCTGAATTCTGACGCTCAAACCTAATGGATTTGAAATCATTAAGAAGAGTCCAATAGGAAAAGAGCAATACAAGCGAACCAATGACAACAAAACAGCTTTCAAGACTATTGATAGATTGTATTGAATGTAATGCAGAGAAAGGCAAGGGGGTCTGTTTAAATGATGCTTGGCCACCGAAGATGCAAACACCAGCCAAACAGGGTCTTCGAGGCATTTCCAGGTCCGTGGGTCACGCCAGGGGAGCACGAACGCGCACAGCATCTGTTCGCAAGTAGAGCGAGGCCGGCACAGTCCGTCTGAGATCTGCCTCTAGCAAAGCGTATGTATCACGTGGTTGGGGAGGGAGGGGGGCCGTGTTAAAACCTTAGTCATCAAGTCAGTTACACTTCTGCTTTCAGTTGCATCAGAACAGTTGGAAATGAACAGCGGTATCTCACTCCTTGTTACAAGAATGACTGCTACGGGACACGAGTCGCTGGCGAGGCCTCCCGGAGCCACCTCCCGGCGGCCGTGGCAGGAAGGCAGCGCTGCAAACCCACTGCCCGTACGTCCACCGTGAGAACCGCTGTCACCGCCTCCGCCCCTGGCTACTAACACACGGTCCTCAGTGTCAGTCAGGCGCAGCTCAGTCAGAAGAAGTACTCTTTCTGATTTTCATTGACTGCGTTTTGTCTCTTAAGCTCACTTTTCAAAACAGCCTCGGCACTGTCTACGTTCTCCGACCTTTTCGCCTCATTTCTTTTGTATGACCTTTTCTGCTGATAGATGCGCACGGCGATGGCAGAGGTGCACAGCAAGATGAAGATCACAACAGCTATCAAACCTAGTGAGAGGGGAGAAGAGAAACACAAATCAGGGTTCTCGCCCCAACAGGCACTGTGTTGACGTCACTGTTCAGTAAGTCATACTGAAATTATTTTCTGCTTAAATCAAGCATCCCATTTCATAAATTGGAAATATCAACATTTCAGGTATTTCTGGATCAAGTGGTATCGTAATATAGAGTTTACTTCTGAGTTCTATTAACCTTGAGGGCTCACCTCCAAATGTTCTGAATGTGTATTACATTGGATTTATTTAGTGTATTTATATTTAACACAAGAAGGTCACTAAGACCATGTGGTCACTTCATACAAATACACAGACAAATTTTAATTATCTTGAAATTATAGAATTTAGTAACATCACAAAATAATTTCATGTGTTTTTATACTTAAATATGTAAACATTTTAAGGAAGTTGATTTTCAATAATTTGTCATATGCTGAATAGCAGAAACAGGTTATATTTATAAATAATCCTGACTAATGAAATATATCAATACCCATATATGGGCATATTTAGACTGTTTCTATATGAGGAATATTGATTTTTTTGAAACTTCTGGTTGTAAGTAAAAAATTTATATGCCACAATGTTAACAATACCAATGGTTCTCAACCCTGGCATTACATCAGGTTGGTAGTCTTCAGAGTGTGATCCGTGAACGCCTGGTGGTTCCTGGGATATTGTGAGGGAGTTCACAGGGTCAAAACTATTTTTATAATAATTCTGAGATGACTTTTTTATTGTATTGACATATTCACTGGTAACACAAAACAAGGTTGTGAAAAATTCCTGTTTCTTTCTTTTTTAAAATTTTTTTATTTTACTGATTTGATAGCAAGAGAGAGAGAAACATCAGTGTGAGAGAGAAACATGGATTGATTGCTTCCCACAAGTGCCCCAACCAGGAATCGAACCTACAGCCTGGGTATGTGCTCTGACCAGGAATCGAACCCACCACCTTTTGGTGTACGGGATGACACTCCAACCAACTGAGCCACACCAGCCAGGGCAATTTCTGTTTCTTTAGCATGAATTCAAGCCAGGCTACCAAAGGCTTGCATGGCTAGGCAGTTGAGTGGGGGGAAGGGGGGGGCAGATTCATTTAACAGCATCTCTGATGAAGCACTAAAATTACTCATTTTATTGAATCTTGACCTTTGGCTATAAGTCTTTTTAATGTTTTGGGTAACAAAATAAAAAATTTTCATATACTTCTGATGTACCCTGAAGTCTGGTGGTCCCCAGGACAGCGCCGTGGGAACAGGTGAGCTATGAGCCAAACTACCTGCTTTCTGCTTCATGGAACAGTTTCTCTGTGGATGAATGACTGGCTGGCCAGCTGGTCTGGACTTGGGAATTGGGCAGGTCTTTTCTCCACAATGAATGCACAACAGACAAGATGCAGGGGGGCAAACGTCGGTTTAGAGTTGTGAGTACACAAAACAGATTCATTCTTGCATTATGATGTATTTATTTGTATTTTTCCACGTGAACCACTCTAACCTGCCTGTTGCCCTCCCCTGTCTATGCTGCCGATGGTAAAGTCGAACTATCACGTGGAAGACAGAGTTTGGGAAACTATTGCCTGTCCCCATGAGTTCGAGAGTCTCCTACTACTTAGACTTTTCTGATGAGATCAGCAGAGTTGTTAACTAATGGTTTTGTTTTTCAGACAAAAATAGGTACAAAGAAAACAGCGAAGTGGATCCTAGTGTAACTCCAGGAGTCTTCATTCTAGTTTAAATCAAGTGTCTACAGCTCTAACGGAGTCCACCCAAGCCAAACCTATGAAGGGCCTCATCGGTCACAGTGAATTCCTGAGCCCATGACTTTAGGGGCAGATTCACTATAGCCAATCATAACATTGCCGATGGCTAAATCGATTTTTGACTAGGTCAGCTTTATCTGAGGAGAGCAATATAGATAAATCTAATATAAACGTGGTAACCCAATTCTGCACTTCAAATCTGAAGAACTTACCAGTGGATATGGTTATTTCTTGTTATGATTAGCCATGTTAATAAATAATCATTCTAATCAGAACCATTTGTTGTTATATTTTGCCTCTCATCTTAGAAAAGCAATCCGTTGAACTGCTACAAATATCTCTATCATCTGGGTTAGGCCTCTTGTTTACAGAAAAATACTCTGAGCAATGTCAATGTGAAAATTGATGGCCATGTTACAGAGAGCGAGCTCCTGCAATTATAAATAAACACCAACATCACATTGTCCCAGAAAGGACACCCAGACAGTCAAAACCATGGACCGACTCTGGAACTAATTTCTCTGTGTATGTGATTTATGTCTTTTAATTTGGGGAAGATGTTATGTCAGGATTTGTCGTGTCTTAAAAAAACCTTGATTTAATCTGCTATACAAACAAAACAAAAGATATTCTGAATAAAATATGGCCAACGACTACACTCCCCGACACTGCCGTCTGCAACTCTGTGTGACCGTGTTCTTAAGAGGAAATGATGCAGCCTTCTGTCTGTCTACATCTGACCATCCACGTTGGTGTAGCCTGGCCAGAAACCATTCTACAATAACACAGAATGACTCAGCACCTCTCCTTTACTCTGTAAATCTCGACAATGATCTTTGCCCAGAGCAACAATATTCTAAAGAGTAAATATTTTGTTCTAACATCAGCTTGACTATCCATTTACTCTCTATTTATATCTCTCCCTGTATTCCACTTCTCCCTATATGTATACTTGTTAAATGTTTAGCAAACACCATTATGAGACTGAGGTAATATGTTTGACTAGAAACCTTGTTTTTAAATGTGGAGAGCCCAGCCAGTGTGGTTTACTGGTTGAGTGTCAACCCATGCACCAAGAGGTCGCAGGTTCAATTCCCAGTCAGTACACATGCCCAGGTTGTGGGCCCAATCCCCAGTGGGGTGCATGCAAAAGGCGGCCAATTGATGTTCTCTCTCATTAATGTTCCTACCTCTCCCTCTCTCTTCCTTCATCTCTCTCTAAAATCAATAAAGAAAAATTTTTTTCTTAATGTGGAGACTGAAATGATATAGCTTTGAGTTTTTATCATATAATGTATTGCTAATATATTAATGTATTTCTTTTAGACATGCAGTTATTAACAACTCTTCTAACAGGGTTTTTGTTTTTTCTCACGTGACTAATTGGGGACCCTATTTTAAGTATCTTTAATTTATACGCCATGAATTTGATAAAAAGAAAAGGAACAGGAAATAGCAATGAGGATGGTAATATTCCCACAAAGATCTGACCAGTACTATACTGTCTAAATAAAATCCTAATTACTTAAAGGAAGTGGATGTCCAGATGAGCAAGGGTATAAAAAAAATAAACCACATAAGTTGCCCGAGTATATCAGTAATCACATCACCTGGCAAATGTAATGAAATAATTGTTTACTTTTTCTGTCTGTATCAGGTGCAAACTGCAGAGAAAAGGTGAGCTACTGAACATTTCAATAATCTGATTAATACCATTTGTAAAATCATTAATCTGGAAGAAAAAAGTTTATTTCGGGGATTGGTATTGAATAAACTATGTCTCAGAGAATATATTTTGTCTCACTGCCAGAAAGATATACTTAACTTTTTTTGTTTTGTCAATTCTGCAACTTGAAATAACTAAGGAACCATTTTTATTCCATTTACCTAAAATGTATACAAATGCAACTAAAAATGTAATATTTATCTATGATAGCATCTATACCATGGAAATATCTGTTTTATTAATCATTAAGGCAACATAAAATATATGCTTCCAACGTTAATCTCAAGTCTTCCCAACTTTTTACATAAACCCTTACAGAAGCAATGATATGTCCAAGAAGGCATCAAAACTGACATTTCTTCAAATATACTCAGAATTACCTAGGGAATGCAGATGGCTCTTTTCAAGCTAAAGTATATTCCTTATTACACAGTTTAGCAACTATTCTTTAAGTGCGGTGCTTCAGTAAAATGATCAATTATTTACACTGAAAATCACCAAAGAAGCTAGGAATTTAGGAATATGCCATAAGACAAGCCAGTACAAACAATAAGCCAACCCCATGGACCTCAGGATTCAGTGCCTAACACCTGGGATTCTTCATGAAGGGTTTCTGTAATGCTAAATATTCACCATTACTAGTAATGATAATAAGAACCAAAGAGCTCATTCATGCTTTCTATTACCTCCAATTACTGCAGAGTCACTTTTGATAGCATTAGCTAGGGGTTCTCTGTCATCTCTTGTTCCAGAATGATCTGCAGTTAGAAGACAAAAAAGTGGGGGGTGATATAGGCAAGTGGAAAGAAGGACTGTTGAAACCATCATAAACGTTGTAAAGCAGAACAGAATGCAGGTCAATGTGGGAGCTCTGTCATTTCAAACTTCAGAAATGTCAACTGCAACATCCCACATGCATGGGAAAGTGAGAGTCTAGAAAGAAATAGCAAAGAAAACTGAGAGTTAAATGAAGCCAATTTGAAGAAACCATCTGGAGAAATGGAGCATAACAGCAACATCGGAAGTTTTCAATCCAATGGACAAGCCATGTCTGTGACCAGGTAAAGAAAGACACGTACGCTACCTGCAAAGGAGTGTGTCCTCTCCCTGGATGTGGCATCAGTGCCAGCCTGGGCCACACAGCTGGACTCCGCCACGTGTCCTGAGACAGTGATGAGGGCCGGGCGGCTGGGGTGCAGTGCAGCCTTCAGAGGGGCCACGTGGCTGAGCTGCACTGCAGAGAGACAGCCCAGGAAGCCCTGGGCACCAGCCAGCGCCGTCTCCTGGTCCAGATCGCTGTGCTCTGCAGAGACAGAGCAACACAGCAATGTTAGTAGTGCTGGTGCAGGCGGGAATGCACAGTGCAACGTCCTGGTCCATAATGCAATAGCTATATATAGATTTAGTCACTATGCGAGCGCGCACACACACGGGGACGGAATTCCTTTTTCTTTTGTCTTCTTTCTTAAAAAAGTCAGATCCATTAAGTCTTTCCACAATACTTGGTGAGACTTTCCAGGTTAATGAAGGCAAGATTTTAAATATGGCTAATTAAATATAATATGACAACCTCTCTGGAAATGATTAAAGCCGCCATAGAGTTGGGTCAGGACACAAACAGATGAGGGCTCATGATGATGGTCTCACGCAGTAGAGGTTACACTCCCCAGTTTTTAGGGACTCTCCCTATCTGCTCATGGACAGCAGAACTTTCCTATCTCACTGCCTTTCTACTCGTCTCTCTGTCTGCCCGTCACTCAGACAGGAACATCTACGTGCCCCCTGTAGACAGATACATTCTCCCCTCAGTTTAATGAAGAGTTGAGTTAACAAGGGGCTGTTGTGCAACAGAGATTGGCTGGAATGCCAGAATATTCATTCATAACTTTACAGTGAAGAATATACTTATATTTTATGCCTGAAGAGCATGAGATCTAAACAAGTGGAATTCATTGTAGAGTGTTAGAGTTCAAAGGTCATCAGACACCAGTGCATCCGCCCACCCAACATGCTCATAAAATAACGTGCAGACACGGACCACATTCGCACTTTGGTCTTTCTTTTCAAAAAATCATGTAATAGATACCAAGTGTTTATTGAGTGCTCTGAGGGTTTTGCATGTTGGTGTGCAAACATTGCAGTCACCACGAGTATCTTATTCCCGTCATAATGAGGAGACACTTGGGTTCGTAATTTTAGGAATTTGCCTGAGGTTACACAGTTTGCCTGTTGGACTTCCAGCCACACGCTTCTTTCATTCATGAACCACTTCCCAGCTGACGGATCCTTTCCTCTGCTCTGCTCATATCCTCTGCAGTGCCTTTTATTTATTATTACTATTATCATCATCATTATTATTTTGGCTTGAGAGTAGCCATTCTTGTAGAAAGTCTGGGCAACTCAGCTCTGAGTGAACCTGTCTTGCCATATCAAGGTTTCTGAGGGACACTTCCTTTTCCTCCATTTTCATCCACATTTTATACCTAATAATAAAAATCCTGATGGAATGTTCAGTGTCATGGGTATCATTCACTGTAAAAAGAAATCGAAACATGAGAGAGACGACGTCAGGTTCCGTGGGGGCAGACAGAGCATGCAGCCCCAGTAACTCCCGAGGCCCGTTCCCACCACCAGGCTGCCCTGCCTCACAGCGCTGGGAGAAGATTCCTGCTGCTCACATGCTAGACTGTGAGCTCCTTGAAAGTACAGGGGGCCCTCAGCCCCCAGCATCACCTTGTTACATAGGGGGCATTTCATCAATGTGCATAAACCAAAGAACTAATTTATTCCTACCATGTAGCAGTCACTCATTCGAACGTATATATTTGTAGAAAGACAGCATTTTTGCCTTGGGTTTTTGTTGTCTTTTTTGTTTTTTACTTTAACAAGAAATGAAAAGGAACTACTTTAATAAAATATAATCAAAACAGTGTTTTTCTATTTGTCCTAAAAGGTTAAAATCTGGAATAACATTTCTATAGACCTTTAAAAAAATCTTACCTTCTGAACAACAACCACCAAAAACCCAATGTAAACAGAGAAGATTCATTCCTCCGACAAAAATCTGCTATGAGGCGACTTTTAAAAACAATACCTTCCAATTAAAAACATTTTGCCTATCATCAATTATTATATTAAAATGTTTAAACTATAAAAGTTAAAATGGACAGTTAGTCAATTAACGTTTGTTGTTTAAGAGCTAAAGACACAGGAAAGGAGATCTATCTAATTCAAGCATCTTGCCTTCCAGTAGGGGAGACAGAACATAAACGCGGAGAAAAGGAACTAATGAAAATGCTGAAGTGTAATAATGCTATGAAGAAACAAATTAGAAACCGTGATGAGATGTATCTGAAACAGAACTTTATCTTGATTAATAGGTGGTTTCTTTTGTCTGTTTTAAGGATGCATCTTCCATAACCCTGTTCTCTCAGGAGTCGGTAGCTATGACTCCAGCAGCTTCTGGCTCTTTTACTTTTTTCTTGAAATTCACAAGCTTTCCTGTGATTTAGGAATTTTTATCAGTTTGTTCCTCAGTGTGTGTCTGTCCTCATCTATGCTGCATAGATGTTGGTGGGCCCTTTTACTCTGCAGACACAGGTTTACCTTCAGCCTGGAAAATTTCACAGATGGTGCGTACAAATCTTGTTTCACCTCGTCCCTTTCATCCTTCTGGATGGCCAATTATTCCCACTGGGTCCCTCTGCATTCCCTCTAACATTTTACTTTGCCTCCTGATTTCTATCTTTGAGGACTTCCTTTTGCGTGGGTCCAGTGTTTCATTCACTCTATCGTCCAGGGGATAAAGTCAAGCATCAACAAAGATCATTCTTTCCTGCTGAGTTTTCCAGGCTGGAAGAATAAAAATAAAATGTTTTCATTCCTCAAGGTCTTTTTGTTGCTTTACTAGAATTTCCTTCAAGTTCTTCCTACGTTTCATTCAGAATGCCATCTGTCTCCTGGGGTGGTTTTATTTTGCTAGGGGACGATTCTGGTTGCTTTGGTTTTCCTCCCATTTTATAGCTGTTGAATCTGCTTACACACGGGCTGTTTTTCTCATGTGCTCGTTGAACCTCAGTCACTGACTTCCTTAGGTGGCTGACGCCCAGGGCAGCCATCCACGTCACTGAAACTGTAGGACAAAGCACCGGCCCAACCCCAGGGTGGAGAGGAATTGGTCTAAATTTTAGGTCATCCTTAATGTATTCAGGAAGGCCTCAAGTTTCAGGTCATTCCTGTTTTGGCAAAGAGGGAAAATGGGCACATTGATGTTTTCAGTGCGGACTTTCCCCCACGGAATTCAGACATCGATGCAAGCCAAGCATTTCCAAGTGGGAGGTGGGAACCCACACAATTCAGGGCCTCTCCCCCTACCCCCAGACTCTCTTCCAACCAGAGGGCACAGAGCCCACTGCACCTGCTCATCGACAAGCTCCAGGTCCCCTCTGCCCGCTGGGCTGGACCAGCAGCTCCTTGTTTGGGGAGAGTCAGTGGGTTGGAATTAGAATCAGGAGCGAAAGGGAATCACGGGGACTTGGCAGCCCTCTCCCCAGAATGAACTCGAAACAAAATGAACAGCTATATCAAGTTCTCATAGCAAAGCTGGCCTTAGAAACACACAGCAGCAGATATCTGCACTGACAACCGTGCTAACCAAGTCAATGAGCAAAAAGAGACATCCTTCCTGTCATCCGGCTCCTGACAGCCAGCGTCACGTACGGGCGAGAGCAGGAAAGCGGAGGACTGAAGACAAGTGCCCCCTGTGCTACACCCGTCCTGACAGACAGTCATGTTTGGTATGTTTCTGGTTATAAAAATACATCTCAGACTTCTGGGTAGGCTTGCCTATTAAAAAATTAGCTTCAACTGTATTTTCCAACCAAGGGAATAACCTCTGCTTTGTTAAAGAAGAAATCTTTCAACAAAAGGTCTACAAGAAAATCAAAGCGCCAAGGAATTAAAATGTGTATGTTCCTGGAAAGGACATGAAGGTAAATGGAAGAACAATTACATCATGGACTTTCTGTTGGTTCTCATAACCTAAAAGAAAACTAACAAAAACAACCAAAAACAAAGACAAAGAAAAGGACAAAATGAAACAAAAATAAATAAAACTCAGAACAGAAATCTAAGTAGTTTGATCCTATCTATGAAGAGGAGCCATCCTTTAAAAGAATCTCAATATACTTAATCCACTAGGAAGAAGAGAAACAAGGCTTGGCTGGAAATGGTGCGATGGACCAAGGGAGAGGCTGGGCTAAGCCCCTGCAGACCTTGTTGCCATTACAGGCGATTACAACAAGGATGCAAGAACAAAACAGAACAAAAACCTGGTGGAAAAGGAAAGCAACGACGCAGGCAGCCCGCGCTGTGTGGATCAAGAAGCCGTGTTTCATAAAGGGTATTGACTTGCCAGCCAAACCTGCCACTCCAAGATCTAACTTTGAAAACCTGATTGATGCAAAAGCAACTTAGATACTTTCTTTAGATATTTGGATGGGTAACCTGTCTCACTGTAATTGGCACATGCCGAGACCGCTACAAAAATCACAGCGTCCTGGAGTAATCTCATGAAACGTTCTCATGGCTGCCCTCGGCTTTGAAGCAGGGTTCACGGGAAACAGCTCTGGGACTGAAGTTTGTTCTTGAAGCTCTTCTGAGGAGGTGAAGTAGACGTCCTCTTCCCTCCGACCACACACTTGATTTACACCGGGCCTGGATCTCCACTGCAGAAACCTGACTTGCTTCCTGGCTCTGTGGCCTCAGAAGAGATAAATGACCCCTATGGGTCATTGTCTCTAAATATACCAAAGCTATTGCTCAGAATGAGTAAAAACCATCTTCAGGCTCTTAGAAGACTCTTCTAACATAAAAAACAATCCAGGAACAGAACTCATAACTTAATTTTACAGGGAGTTTTGGATGTAAAGAGAACATGTAATACAGCCTGTGAATTATGGAAGAACATGAACCGCGGTGACCTGATGCTCCTCCCGCCCACCTCCATGATGTTGCAACAACTTTTTGTTGGTGGTGTTCTTGCCCTGTTACCTCTCTGTAATAAACAGCCATCGTAAACCACACTCTGTCTTCGAACTGTCATTTTTCAGTCATTTTACAATAGGTTAAATTATATCATTATTCAAAATATGGGCACATTCTCTGTGAGAGGTTTTACGCAATTTCAAGATTATGTAATGATCTTAAATTGAGATATTTTTTCCCCCACATGGCAAAGCTGCGGCCCAATAAAAGCTTAAAAATTAGCAACACAACTTTATACCTTTACATTTCCTTTGATTAATTACATCTTAGAGCGATCTCCTGTTTATATAATTTTCAAGTAAACAGTTCTCTGAAAGGAGCTGATTGAGAAATCATCTGCTTTGGCGTTATTGCTGAATACATTCTGAATACCGTACTTAACAAGGAAATGACATCGGGCTGTCCGCCTTGTCGGAAGGGGAGCCACAGAGAAAGGAACTGCTTCTTCTTTGTCCTCCAGAACTCATTTCTACAAATGAGGATAAACTGTCGGAACAATTTCTCACTCCAATCATCATTAGTGATCATTACTAGCAGATATCAAGCAGGGAGAGTAATTTTTATGTAACAATAGCAAATTGTACTATGATGACATGGAAACCATCTCTAATCCTCTATTACAAGGAACAGACAACACTAGCAGAATTCATTTCACTGATCTTATTCTGACGAGTCCTCCAGACCCGGAGGCTGGCCTGGCCAGTGTCTCTTTGGTGTGGCTGTGCCCTCTCTCCACCCCTCAGGCCCTGCAACCTCAGACATGCCCATTCCTTCCCCCAGCTCTCTCCCATCAAGTCCTGCTCATTAATAAACTCACGCACCCAGTAGGATAAGCGTCTGACCATGGCCTCATTTTTCACTTAGTTGTGGTGCAGGCCCTTTTTATTTTAGAGATTATTCTAGTTTTGAGAATGTACGAATGTTTGCAGATCTAGCAGCTGATACATATATGATTTGGGATTTGTGACCTCGCTTTTGTCATTCGGTGTTTTGTGAAGTGTAAGCAGAGCTCTATGTTTTACTATGTTTGACGGCCCGATGAACGCCACGGGGGTGATGTGACTGTCCAAGGAGCGTCCTTGTCCTTCCCACCTGGAGCACATACTGGCCATGATCTGTGACTGCGACAAAATCCATTTGCTCTAAAATTAAAATCAGATAATGTGTTTCAGCGTCATGAGTGTTGTCTGGATTTGGGACATGACACTTCTGACCTGCTCATCATGTGTCATGATGAGGACAGATGGTGTTTTTAAGTTCCATGGTCTGGGCAGTTCAGAATAATCCAGCTAACTCTCCAAAAAGTACTAAAGCAAGGACGAAGCCACACCATGCACTGAAGAAATCTATGACATTTTAATTGTTAAAATATCCAAAAATTAACTTGATGAATATAAAGTAGGATTTCCAGTGGTTTCTTACAAGAATGAAGTCACACTACGTATTGAAGACAGTCTATCACTATATTGATTGTTACAATATTTAAAAAATCAATCTGCTGCCCTGGCCGGTTTGGCTCAGCGGTTAGAGCATTGGCCTGTGGTCCAGAGAGGTTCCTGCTAGAGGTGCCTACCTCGCTTGCGGTTTGTCCCTGGCCCTGGTTGGGTTGTGTGGGTGGCAGCCACTCGATGTGTCTCTCTCACATCGATGTTTCTCTCTCTCTCTCTCTCTCCCTCCCACTCTATCTGAACAAAAAAAAATAGAAAAATGTCCTCCAGTGAGGATTAAAAAAAAAAAGTCAATCTGCTGATTTAAAAAAATGATTTTCCATAGTTTTCTTACTTTTCTTGCTCTAAACTGTACTTCTCTTTTGAAACTTGCTTTTAAAATAACCAGTCCCTCATCTCAAGAGGCATGTTACGTCCCGTCAGTGTGGCTCAGTGGCTGAGCATCATCCCATGCACCAAGAGGTTGCAGGTTCGATTCCCGGTCAGGGCACATGCCCAGGTTCTGGACCCGATCCCCAGTGGGGGCCATGCAGGAGGTGGCCAATGTTCTCTCTCATCGATGTTCCTCTCTCTATCACCCTCTCCCTTCCTCTTTCTCTAAAATCAAAAAGGAAAAATAAATAAAAAAGAGGTATTTCACAATATATTTACAAAATCACAGAGCCCTTAGGTTACGTAGGTCACCTTTTCTCCTCACCTCTAGGCGCTGAAGCAGGTTCACATAAAGGGTTTCTGACGTACTGGAGACTGTTCTTACAGCCCTTCTGTGGGACTGAGTGGAGGGCTCTCCCGCGGACGGCACACCGGTGTCAGGCCCAAGTCCCCACCGCAGTGATCTGAGTGGACCTCTGGCTCTGAGTGCCCCGGAGACAGTGGTGATCACTACCCGTCGTCACCTCTAATATATGAATGCTCCTCAGAATGAGAAAAAGTAACCTCTAGCTGGTACTTAAAATATATCATAAAACTATTCTAAGACATAGAAGTATCTGGGTACCAAACTCAGAGCTTAATTTTGCAGTGAATTATGAACATGAAACACAAATGGGATGTACTCTTCATGACAGGAGGGTCTGCTTGGCCTGAAGCCTTGATTTCCCCCACATGCTCCCAATGCAACACACCGTCATCGCCAAGCTAGTGGGTCCTTAAATCCTTTAAGTGCCATAAGGACTGAGAGATAGTTTCCATGTCATCATAGAATAGTTTGATATTGTTTCTTAAAATGTACCTTCTTTTCTCAATAACTGCTACTAGTGTTTTTTAACATTGACAGGAATCCAAAATTATCCCGTAGTTCTTCCCAGACTGAAGAAACAGTACTGGGGAAAAGTGGGGGTGGGAAAGCATCCCCTTTGTTTCTGGGTTCCCATCTGACGTGGCAGTGGGTGGTCTAGTCTTAAGTCTTTGGTTGAAAATGGAGGCAAATTGCAACTCCAAAAAAAAAAAAAAAATTCATTAATCTGTATATTCTGCTCCCTTAAAAGGAATCTTCAGAAACCATACAGTGATACAAGTATTTTAATTTGGAGTGGGATTTGGAAGTATTTTATCCACAGCAACATGGGGAACATTATACTCAGATTCAGAGCAACATTTCGTGTAATGATTGTGTGTGTGTACACCAACCATAAGCTCTGTGAGGGCAGCCGCCATGTCGCCTGCTGAGCGACCTGCTGTATAAACAACAGGTGATCACAAACTGCGTGTTAGTTCAACAAATCGCTCACAAGGGCTTACAAAGATGAGAAACACCTTTGATAAGCAGGGATCCACAGAATGTGCCTTACAGACCCTCAGCCATGGGGCCCCAAAATGCACCGTCAAGCTAGGGCCAAGGCCACGCTCCCCATGGCTGCTCCTAGACAATGGCTGGCCACAGCAGCGATGCTAACGGGCCTGCCTTCGGGGATGCAGGCCCATTCTTGGAAAACATGGGACTCCCCTGATGGCCGACTGACTCAAGGAATCCCCGAAAAGTGTGCAACCTCTCTAAGATGGCACAGACGTCCAGGGTCCTGGACTTGGCCAGCTCTCTCCCTACTTTCTTTCTCACATGTGTCTCCTTAATAAAATCCTCAGAGGGTTATTTTGTCTTGTCAACTGCGTCTTGGAGAATCTGGACTAACATAATAAGAACCTTCAAGACTGAGCAACTCTCTGGAAAATTAATAGTACCATTTTAGCATCTATTTTACTATAATTTAATATACTATATTAAAATATAATAATATACTACATAACATTTTATTGTAATGTCATATACCACACTAAATTTGACCATAAATTATTAGTCTGCTTGGAATTACAAATTATTTGAACTCAGCATTCGTCCTTGGTCAAGATCGAAACCTTAGGCACATGTCAAATAAATTCTCTCTCACACTTTTAGGAGGATAAGTAGCAGGTCATTGCTGAATTTGGACTTTAATCTTATTTTTCAGCATGAGCAATATGCATTTGAATAATATGCTATTCTGAATAAAAACATTAACATCTTTAATTCCACAGTAATCTCCCCTATTTATTTACAAAAAGGAAAACAAATATTTATATAATGAACATTGTTATTCTCCTGCTTGATTAATACAATCCTTCTAATAGAATGCAGATCAGTTTCCCAATAGTTTTATAATGTATTTAACCCATTTCTATTCACAAACACTATTTCACCAGCAACTGGCATTAAATTTGATGTTATTTCTTCAAAAATATGATTTTACCAACATTATGTATAATTGTTAGAATTTTCTATCTTGCATTTTACATTTTTACATGATGCCTCATCTTAGGTCCTGCTACACTGAGGAATGTTGAGCTGAGGATTTGTTATAGTCAATTGAGTTTTTTATTACTGTAGTTAAATTTATGTAATTTACACTATGAAACGCACTTGGAGTGTTTCAGCTAAGCTCCTAGCTCTCAGCGGCACCGGCACGTGCTTTACATGTCCACGTGGCACCCTGGGAGAAGCCGCCATTCATGCTGTCTCCCTTGTCTGCAAAACAGGAGCATACAACTTTGTTGCTCGTCTCAGACTAGAAAGCCTAGAAAGATTTGTAAACTTAACTATCAACCCTCTCAAGGGCTAATATTTTGATCATTCACTCATGGGTTTAATCAAACATTCTCAAGATTGTGATCATGTACAGGGAATGTAAGGAATGATTAATCAAGGTACAAGTCATGGAAAAGGCCAAAAAAAAATTTTTTATATACATTTACTGTCTTGGATAAAACACCTGTTATTTCTACCTTTATTATTTGATATTTTTGAAGTGTGAGAAAAATACCACGTTTTGTCGTACCAGAGTGGCGTTATGAAGTAGAACGCTTGCTCACCCTGAGGAAGTCCCTGCTCATGATTACATACACCTCTGAGAAAGCAGTTGCTGCCTTATCACTTCCTCATTAAAATAAGGCAAGAGATTTTTTTTTTTTTTTTTGCACGATGAATTTGCAGATGGTGTGTGTGTTTAGAATGTGACTCTTTCTGATCCATGTTGATGCATCATAAACAGAGGAAAGGTTGTTTCTTTTACTCACCTAAAATCCTGCCCAGTACAAGAGATCTGACTGCACTGAATTCTGTCCCTGATACCAGGTGGACCTGTCTCCTTGTATTCTCGTCGATCTACAAAATTGTTCCATGAGACACACAAATCCATGTGGATGTCATTTTGTTGAGAAGAGGACAGGAAGCAAAGGAAGACCAAAAAGAGAGAGAAAATGGGCAATTGTTAGTGTGGCCCCAAAGATTTAGAAAAAAATTTTTTTAAAGAGTTAGCCATTTATGAAGCTGAATATTATTTTCTAATCTGTTTCTATATGACCCTCAGATACCACTGCACCTCACCTTCTATCCCTTTAATCACTTTATTTTTCTTCACTGCATACGAAAGACAAAATCAGTGAAGCCTACATTGTTTTTTCACTTGAGTTATTCAGCTAAGAAATTTTCCTCTATGCAGAGGGCTGAAACATTAGTGCTTTTCTGCAAAAGCTTGTAGGACAATCCCACTTTCTCTACTGTGATTCACATGATTTTTATATATTCTGATATTTCAATCATTGACTTCCGTGCTAGAAGGATGGCTGCTGGCTTCATTAGAGCAGCGAAGGGCCTACCAGTAGTTCACTACGAAAAACTGGATCGCATCTCCCTCCTGGCAAACAAGGAAAGTTCGTATAGTTAAGTGTCAAATATTAATAATATCTTGGACAGAATCTTATCCCTTGTACACTCCAACCACATTGGATGGTCTGTGCGTGGTCTGTGCACGAGACCCACTGAATGGATGTCCTGGTTTAGTCCGTCCACCATCACATCTCTGCGGTGGGTCCTTCATGCCCCCCAGTCCTAACTGTAACCACTGCTTCCCTGGATTTACTACGTTACCTCGACAAAGACCACGCCTTCTTCTCTGTTAATCTTGATGTGGTGAAGTTGCCCATCAGCCATGTTTTTGAAATCAAAGGTAACAACATCAGGTTCTTGATATCTATTTAGCTTGTACCTGATCTGCAAACTTCCTATAGTAGAAGGGAAAATTATATTGTTAGTTAAAATTGCATTTTAAGAGTTACTTAGAAAACTTCAGAGTACCTTTATTATTATTTAGTAGATTCTGGAGAAAATTCACAGTAGTTTATTTGGGTGTATATTTCCTCATGATTCCCAGAAGTCAGTTTCTATGTGAAATTGCATGACTCAAAATCAAGACCAAGCATGCTGCTAAGAAGCACTCTTTTTCCTGCAAATTTTTAACCTCCCCACCCCCAGAAGTCAATATGCAATTAAGCAAATGCAAATCTCTGTACTAGCTTCTAAGTTAAAAAATAAATAAAATGTGGTATATTATAAAATGCCAAACTATCGTGGAATATTGTATTAGCATTCTGTTTCTATAATTTCATTTGTTTAAAAAATGTATCTACCACTCCTGAAATGTCACTGATTAATAAAATCATTATAAGCAAATGTAGTTTTACTAACAATAAAAAATATTTGGTCAAGTGGTCATGGTGTAAACTTTGGAATGAAAACAAGGTAAAATGAATGGTTTTAAGCCAAACTTACTATTAGAATTAATAGTACTCAACTACCTATAAAGATGTCAATTAATTTACTTCACAGAATATCTTCCAATTTAACAAAGAAAATGTCTTAACATATAGATAAGCTTTAAGCTCAAAATGTATGCAATGGCCCGGCCGGTGTGGCTCAGTGTTTGAGCATCCACCCATGCACCAAGAGGTTGCTGGTTTGATTCCCAGTCAGGGCACATGCCCAAGTTGTGGCCCAATCCCTGGTGGGCGGGATGCAGGAGGCGGCCAATTGATGTTCTCTCTCATTGATGTTTCTATCTCTCTCCCTCTCCTTTCCTTTCTCTCTAAAACTAATATAGAAAAAAAATTTTTAATGTATACAATGAGGGCAAATATACTTAAACAATGTTATTTTTATTTTGGCATTCAGTGCCCATGGGCCATATTTGATTTTGTTGAAATGATATATTCACATGTTTGTAAGTGTGTTTATTTTCCTCATGCAGAGAGTATATTTATGAAAGTCTTTAATCAGGACATCAGGAAGAGAAAAAATGGCGGTGGGCAGTCTCTGTGACAGAGTTTCTGTGCGCACACTTGTCCAGGCCGCACCCCAGCTCCTGCACCGATGCACCCGCGTTCCCTATGACTGTTTTATTGCCTATAACTAGAATCGATAGATTATTTTGTGGACATTTTCTTACACACAATACTAGTTTGTTAATATTCCTTCAAAATTTTGCACTTTGAGTTAAAGGAAATATGTGTTTTGTACAGAGCAGCATCTTATTTCAAAATGAACCCCAAAGCTGATACTTGATAGGGACTCGTGAAGAGCTTCTAGTAATAATAAAACATAACAAATAGTTTATATAAATAAATTACCATTCCCACGAGATATGTATAATCACCCCCATTATAAAGAGAGAAAGGCATCTTCATCCCTTTAAATAATCCTTTTGGATTCAATTTATGGAAAAGCACAATCGAGTGCAGAGCACAGGCGCACGGTTCCTCCTCGTGTAGCCTGGGAAGCGAGGTCAGGATGCGGGGCCCTCCCTGGATGCGCTCGCCCACGACACTCACCGTTCCTGGCGATGACCACCGACAGGTACTCTCTGTGCAAGGAGCTCACGTACAGCAGCAGGCTGGGCGTCCGCGTCGTCCGGAAGCTGAGCTCGATCGCTTCTCGGCGCAGCTTCCTCTCACCGTGAAACGAGGCCGCGTGGGAGCTGGAATTCTTACTTAAGGAATAATTTTCTTGAAAATTGTAAACCACGGATGAGCCAGACCCAAAGTATGCAGCAATCTCTGAAATGATATACACATTTTATGTTTAAAAAAAAAAAAAAAAATTAAGTCCAAGGATCTTGTCTCAGTGATAGTAACTGGTGTTGTTAATGAAAAAGGACAAATTACATAAATATAAGAAAAACCCTCGAACCAGAATTAAATGACAGTGCAAATTAATAGAGCTTTCTCAATGGTCATTGAAGTGGCTTTATGTTCAAATGATATGTAATTAATTCACTAATCTTAGCACTGAAAGCTGAATGCTCTCCTGAATTTAAACATAAAACAAGCTTCTTGACTGTTGTCTCCCTTACCGTCCATTTTCTTATTTAAATTTTAAGTGTCCTCTATCATTTTGTAGCTAGACTATACTAGTCTTCCTGTATTAGGAAGTTTGAGGAATCCTATTACTGTCCAGGACTAACATGCAGAAATGTTCCTTTATACCTAAAGACTTTATCATATTTACTGTGCACTACCAAAAGAATATTAAGTCTACCATTAATAGGAGAGAGGGCCCTGGCCGGTTTGGCTCAGCGGTTAGAGCGTCGGCCTGCGGTCCTGAGAGACCTGGGTTCGGTTCCCGCTAAGGGCACGTACCTCGTTTGCAGTTTGTCCCCGGCCCTGGTCGGTCGTGCGGGTGGCAGCCACTCGATGTGTCCCTTTCACATCGATGTTTCTCTCTCTCTCTCTGTTCCTCTCTCTCCCTCCCACTCTACATGGGAAAATGTCCTCTGGTGAGGATAAAAAAAAAAAAAAAAAAGAATAAAAAAAAAAAAATAGGAGAGACGAAAAATGGGCACTTGTTTGCAGTGATCAGCATGAGGAACTCTCCAGCCTCTTTTAAATCATTTTACAAAAGCAGAATCATTTACTTATATGAGATTAATATCCCAAATTCACACATGCACGCGCGTGCATACATACACACTCCAGATCTCCATGCACACATTGAAGAGGACAGTGGGACGGGTAGTTAGTTTGGGGTCTAGAGTCCTGCTTCTTTCCTTTACTAAGCAGGGCCGGTTGTTGAGTGTGAGCTGTGGATGATGCCTACAGGTGATATAGCAATGTTTCCACTCCCTTGGCACTTCAGGAGGTTTTCCGTTTTATTCTTTTTATCATCTATTAAATACTTTGTATATTCAATATAATATGTGGATACAGAATAACTTTCCTGACTGCACTTAACGAGATGAACCAGAAACCACTTTGATTCAGGAAATGAAGACATGTTCCGGTGACCAAGCAGTCTTCTTTCTAACTTTAAATGTGGAAAGTCTTCTACGAGGGGAACAGCAGTGTGTGATTTATGACTACAGGTCGATTTTAAATAATTACTTATTCCTGATAAAAAGTAGATGACTTGCAGAGTGCATTTTTGACAACATTTCATTAAATAATCCCAAATGCTTTCTTTGCAAATTGGAGGTGGCTTCAATTCGGAGCTTATTTTTGTTAGCCTCCTTTCAGAAAAGGTTCACTAACCCAGACATGTTTAAATAAGCAAATGAATTGAATTGGATGACAGTTTTCTATGAGAAACTATGAAAGTATAACAAATATTTGTATATTCAGAGACGTCTGTCCAGAACACTTAATACTACACTCAGTTCTTTTTTCCTCCATGATGTAGACCAGTGAACAAGACAAGCTGAAAAATATTCTCTATTTTACTTCACAGCCAGATACTCGACATATCATAGAGCAAAATGCCCGGATTTTGTTACACATCAATATTTAATAAAAAGGGTATTTATATTCCTGGAAAAACATCCGTTTGGAAAAAGCAAACAAGCAAGAGCAAGCAACGCTTCCTAGATCTCATTGCATTGTTGACTACCTTCATAAAAAATAACAATAATGCCTTTAGTGATTTTAGAATAGAGAACTGTACCAAGGGGCAAGTTGTTGACAACCATATTAAGAGCATCAATATTAACAGAAACAACTCAGATTGAGCACTTAACACTTTAAGACATCTAATGGCAACTACTAGAGGACTTATCATTAATAAACACTTTTTAAGAATTGAGGCTATCCTAAATAATGAAGTATGATTAGCATAAAAAAGCAATTTGAAAAAAGAAAGAAAGAAAGAAAGAAAAATGAAAATATTTCTGTTTTAAACAGCAACACAGGCAGTAATGGTTAGACATGTATTTGTACTGGATACAATTTCCTGCTAGGTACCCACGCCACACTTACCATTCGAGCAGAAGGGCCCTGCGTATGCAGAGAAGGTGCAGTCACAAGAGAACCCACTGGGCTTTTCTCTGCATTTCCCTCCATTGCGGCACAACTTCCCGTAGCTGCTGCAATGCCCTCTACAGCCTGGCTCCACTCCGGGAGTCACCTTGGCTCTTTCCTCCAGGTCCAGGGCCAGCCCGTTCAGCTGCAGAGACCGGATGCATCCCAAAAAGCCCCTCTGTCTCGTGGCCGTTCCGCCTAAAAGAGAAACACCGCAAATGGAAACACATTCCTAGGTGTTTTATTCAGGATTTAGGACCAAACAAAACTGAGGCCTCACAGAGAAAGGCGAAAATTGCAGCCTTACAGAGAATGGCAGAGATTTGAAGAGCAAAAATATAATTCTGGAAGCACAATTTGTGACAAAACACTGGAAGACTTGAAAAAGACAAAACATTACAGTAATTCAATGTTTTCCAAAAGTTGACTTTGCTACATATTTGTTTTCTAAAATGTATTTATAAAACTCGAAATTGAGAGGGTTTCTTTATTTCAAAGAACAAAATAAAGGCTACATCTTACTTTGATACAAAATAACAGTGAGATGTATTGATGTTCCTATGTAGAAAGTAATTTTTTTTTTTTTGCAGTGTTAAATAAGAATGTATTTGTGGGGGAGTGTGGTGTGTTTTCATATTGAAAAACGATCCTGTTGCTGGTAGTTTTAATTTAGTGGGAACTATAATGAAATCCTTGAGTTCTAATTTGTGCATTGATGTCCTTTTGGTTGTTTTTTAGTTTGTTTGATTTTGGTTGAATTTTTTTCTACATGTTGGTCCAGTGTTCATTGTTTTAAGTTTGGAAATATTAGCAGCAAAATTGGGGAGGGGATTCATGAAGCAACACATCAGTGGTATAACAGTTACTGAATAATATACAACAATATGTACTTAACAAGTCAGCCTTGGAGAGGTTTAAAATGTTTGGATAGGATCAAAGCCTGTTATCCTAAGTCAGAGGTTCTCAAACTTGAAAAAAATATGAGTATCCACGGAAGGGCTTCATAAAAATACAGGTTCAGGAACTCACTCCAAGAAATGCTGATTTACTGATTCTGTGGGCCAGAGACCGTGCTCAACAATCCCTACAGGGGAGTCATTCAGACGGTCACCTGGCCAGCACATTTAAAGCACCATCCTATGGACTGTCACATACATTTTGTCCAGAAATACCATAAATTAATGCGCAGAACTTGAAGTGGTAAAATAGCACCCTAATCTAAATTATTTGGGGGATTCTATCAAGAGGCACTTAGATGGCCATGGGACCTTTGAAAAGGAGCTTCGCCCTGGCCGGTTTGGCTCAGCGGTTGGAGCATCGGCCTGCGGACCAGAGAGTCCCAGGTTCGGTTCCCGCTAGGGGCATGTACCAAAAATGAATAAATAAATAAAAAGGAGTTTCGTCTTTGCACAGAGGCACACCAGGACCTCATACCTGCTCTGTGCACATTCCGCATACACCCCTCCCACCTCCCCCAGTTCATTTATTGGCTCCTAATCTAGCCTTACTTAAAACCTCTTTAGCCACAGAGATTAAACAGTTTTTTTGGTATATCAAAAATAAAACTTGGCCGAAAAGACCCTAAATAACTATTTGTCACCATCTAGCAGGCTTCACATTTGACCAGTTGAGGTGGCACATGGTCAGCGCCCCTCCATCAGAACACGCACATCCAGTCAGGGCTGCTCCGTCCCACGCATGCCCAGCACACCACACCATGCCTGGCCGTAACAGCTGGGCAATAACGACTCATAATCACTAATTAATAATAGTCACTGATACTCAGTTAATTATGACCAATTAATTAATGCAGTTGTTAATTAAAACAGATTATACTTTAGGACTGTGAAATGGGGGCCCGTTTGAAGAGAGAAACGTCTTCTGTTGCACAGGGGTGTTGGCTTCCGGAGACTGAGGATGAAACCCAATGAATATAGAATGGAAGCAAATTAATTTACTATTTTTGGATAATGAAACACGAATAAGAAACCAAAGGAACTCTTGAGAATTTTGGACTTGCCGCATTAACGCTCTTTATAATTCAGATTCATAGACATAATGGTCTCTATTCAAATGACTGTATTTAAATGTCTGTATTCAAATGGCTCTAATTGACATAAATGGTGCCTCTTTGATGAAGACTCTAGACGTCTTCAGGGCGTGTGTCTGAGTTTCTATTTCCGAATCCCAGTGCGGTGAGGTGCGGACACTCCAGCCCCAGTGCGTGCGGGCGTGGCAGGGAAGAAGGGTTGACCTCCTCCCAGTTCCCAGCAGCTGGGCATCTTCTTGATTCAGTTCACCTGCATTCACTCCATCTCCTGCCATTCTTGCAAACTCTCTTCTGCCTCTGCCGTATTCTCAGGACTCTTTTTTTCCCCTTCCATATCAAAGCTGCTACTCACCTCAGCTTCAGACCTCCCAATTTTCCCATCTGCTAACTCACCCCGGAAAGAATGTCCGGGCTCACAGTTCAGCCTTTGATGCACACTTTCGGCCTCCTCGCTGGGGTTTTGTCTCCTGGATGAGGCAGCCCACAGCCTTGGCGTTAGCTTTAGCCCAGGAGCTCTCTGGAGGAGGGCCAGATCCTGTGAAGTCTGGTTAGAGGACTACTCTGGTATATTTCATTTAACTCATGTTATAGTCCTTTAAACCACGGTATACAGTTTATAGTACATAGCAATGTTAAATCACTGTCTGCTCTGATTTGTTGCTCTAAACATCCAGTCTCTCTGATGTAGGTGTTTATCTACGTCTGCCAGGGACGTAATAATAACTAAACAACTTAGAGTCCTACAACTGAATGCAATCCACTGTCCGCTCTTCCAACTTCTTTATTCTTGTTTTGTTTTCTTTTGTTTTGGTTCAGATGATGAGACATTTAAAGAAACACATAATTACCCCAGAATGTTATTGGTACAAATAAATACCAGGTAGAGAAGAAGGTCAGAGAAAAGAGATATTAACAGGAAAAAAAAATGTACATCTATGTGTATAGAATGCATATTTAAATAGTGTTTGTAACAGTGAGAAAAAAATCAATATTTAGCTTAGTAAACAGGCCTTCTTAATTCTGTACTTTTAAAGGGTTAGTATTTACCTAGTCGAGTAGTTTTAAACTACCTTTTTAAATGATCAAAAAGTAATGGCTAATTAAATATAAACAGACATGTCACACATGTATTGAGGATGTTTACTTGACCATTAGGTTTCAAGTTAACAACATTGTATTTTAAGATGTAACTGTTTTGGAAAACATGGATGTTGCAGGGAGGATTGGGTTTCAGAGCTTAAAGAAAGATCCCAGAGCCTTTTCAGGGTTAGAGTGTGTCCAATTAAAATGAGTTGCAGTTTGATTAATTGATTCTGGATGTTTCTGCTGAGCTGTTATGTTGGGAACTGTCTTCCAATTAATTTTCTATCAGTTTACCTGCCAGACGATATTGGAGAGAATGAATCCCAGAACTTCCCGAACACTGAGTCAAATGCCTAACCTTTCTACGTGGATGCGTATAGCTGAGCTCATTCACTTACACAGCAGTACTGGGGTCCTGCACCTAAGTGAGGGTGCTGGGTGCTGAGCAGAGACTGAGTGAGCCCTATCCTTTCATCGTATTCATTAGTCTCGGGAAGTTAGTCCAAGTGAGAGATGCTATTGCCACAGAGAACAGGCTGACTCGTTCCTATGCCAACTTCCCACTACTTTTTCCCACTATTATTTTGTGTGTGTGTGTATGTGTGTGTACGTGTGTGTGTGTGTGTGTGTGTGTCAGGAAGACTTTTAGTTTTTAATGGCAAATTATTTATGTGCTGTGCTTGGATAAATTGAGAATTAATTGGGAACAACTGCATAATTCGCCCAGGGGCCTTAAAGAAAGAAAGAAATCTAGATTCCCCACATTTCTCTTTAACATTCAAAGTTATGAAATCACGTCTGGCAGAGGACAGGAGCTCTCTGTGGGGCTGTGGCAGAGAAGGCAGCTAAGACCCTGACCCCAGATCAGCTTGGGGCCGGGAAGCAACAGGGTATGGGGGCTGGGCCCGGGATCTACAAGTCAGGGCGCTGAGGGAAAAACGTGTCTCGGGGGAAAAGGAGAAACATCTGTAACAAAAATAAATTAATAAAAACTGAAAAAAAAAATAAATAGTGATAAATGAAAATAAAATCTGCATGTGATGAATTGTACCGATAGTCCCGTCCTACTCAGCCATCCGGGGGGAAGTCAGCCTTGCAGCAGGGACGGTGTTAGCTCACACCGAGGACTAGGGGATTGGAAGCCCAGCTATAACTCTGCCACGGAATGTTCCTCATTGAGCAAAGCCCTGGGAGGGCAAGGAGGAGGAAGACTCTTCTCGTGTTCAAGGAACTGTCATGGTGGGAAGAGGCAGCTGGTATAGGCGACACTGTCATAGAGAACATGCAGTCCCTATCCCCTGAACCAACGTCAGTGGTGAAAACAGGTCCCGGTGGCGGTCACAGCAGGGAGAGTGGGTCTGTTTGGGTTTCTCATGTGGCAGAGACACAGTGGCTCCGCTGTGACCCAACTAAGGCCTATTTAAAAGAAATGAACAATTGGTGGCGTTGGTCACGTTCTCCGATACCAAGAGATCCCATCTGAATTCTGATTTTAGTCAACACTCAGATTTGCTCACGGCACATGGAAAAGGGAGCTTCTGAGGCGAAACATGAAAAAGACATCTGAGGAAAGGGAGAAGATAATTGAAATAGATGATATGATTACATTAAAGAGAAAGGTGACTTTTATGGACTGCACTTCGGTACTGGGGCAACATGTTTACTGCAAAAGAAAATCTGAAATAAAAAACCTTTCAAACATGAAGCTTTGGGGGCATTCTCCTCTGCAGCTCGACTTTGCCTATCGAAAACAAACTGAACACGAAAAGAAAAAAATCCAGAACACTTTGTAATTAAGAACTTCTGTTCATCAAAAGACACCATCAACAATATGAAAATACAACTCCACAGAGAGAAAGAAAAAATATTTGTAAATAATTTATCTGACTAGGAATCATGCAAACTATATAAAGACATTTTATTATTTTTATTTTTTTATTTTTTTTTAATCCTTATCCGAGGACATTTTTTCATTTTTTGCACAGACAGAGTGGGAGGGAGAGAGAGGAAGAGAAAGAGAGGGAAACATCGATGTGAAAGGGACACATCGAGTGGCTGCCACCCGCACGACCAACCAGGGCCGGGGACAAACTGCAACCGAGGTACATGCCCTTAGCAGGAACCGAACCCGGGTCTCTCCGGACCGCAGGCGGATGCTTTAACTGCTGAGCCAAACCGGCCAGGGCTATAAAGACATTTTAAAAGACAACCCGGTAGAAAAAGGGCAACAGATCTGAACAGTCACCTCCCAGAGGAGGCTATCTAAGTAATCCATGGAGATTTGTGAGAGTCTCCTAATGCTTCACATATGCAGATCCTACAACCCAGTAATTCCACTCCCAGATATACATCCAACAGAAATACAAGCATATGTTCACTGAAAGACCAATATAAGAACCTACTGGCCATCTCCAACTTTGCAAGTGCACAGACATTCATCACAGTAAATAAATGTATTTGTGTACCTGTACAGCCAAAGTCCCAAAAGATCCCCAGGTGATACTAATGTGCAATTAAGATTAAGAACCAACCTTCAAAGAGAGCGGCATTAACCTTTGTGAATGGCATTTAGAACTTGCTCTAGATATTGGATAAATATTTGTAGATTTGATACAATTCAAATGCAGTACAAATGACTTTTGAGTCTGTTTCAGGAGTCCTTACCTCTCGTTCAGGTCCTAGTCACAAGAACTGAAATGGAGTTTGCCCCATTTAAAAACCTGTCAGTAAAAAAATTTAGATGGCAAACAAAAATTGCAGAGCTGGTTGAATGAAAATCAATTCAAGGCTAATTTAAGAAGCTTCTAAGAAAAATGCTGAGTTTACAAACCAAAATAGAAAATGACCACTGTCACATTTCAGCTTTAAAAATGATTGATCCTTTTCTTTCCATCATTTCTGTGGCTGGAGAATGTTTGTGGGCATATGGTAACTCAAGCAGCGACTCTGGACATTGAGTCCCCAGTGTTGACAAGGTCAAGAGCATATGTTTAATACACCAATTAGCATCATGTCATTGAACTTAGTTTTTAAGGTAATGAATACCACCCCTGAATGGGACTATTTAAGATGTGTCATAAATCCACACGTACAAAAAAGGACAAAGTGAAAGAATGCAAAAGGGCGGTACAAACCCACTGCCATAGTTAAGAGTAAGGATGGTTCAGCCGGTGTGGCTCAGTGGCTGAGCGTCAATCCATGCACCAAGAGGTCGCCGGTTCAATTACTGGTCAGGTTGTGGGCCCGATCCCCAGTAGGGGGCGTGCAGGAGGCAACCAATCGATGTTCTCTCTCATCAATGTTTCTATTTCTCTCTCCCTCTCACTTCCTCTCTCTCAAAAATCAATAAAAATAATAATAATAAATTTATTTTTTTAAAAACAGTAAGGATGGAGTGAGATGGCCTACAATAAAAGGTGGTCATCATTTTTAGTATGAAAAGCAACCTGACGGTTGAGATTACCTGGGGAAGAGGAGACCTTCATTTCACTGGTGTTGTTTCTAACCTATCATACTACATTAACGTTAACTTTTCTCACTTTCTTATGCAAGATTTTTTGTTCATTATTTTATTACTCCTTCACTTTGATGACATCCTATAGTAGAGGTCAGTTAAGGCTAATTGTTCTAATATTTGGAAATACAGGGGCTGTTAAAATCCTTCTGTTGTATAATTCCTCCGTACAGGCTAATACGAGTTGAATCTATGAAACTATTTATAATTTCCTTATTCCTATTTCAATCACTATATATAATTGTTGCCCAGCTGAATTACGTCTTAAGTCATGTTTTCTATTTATTTTTAGTGATTTTACTCAGGAGATAAAGCATTAGTCTTGCCTCCGAGTTTCACTCTGAGATGAGAATACACTTCATGACTGGTCTTTAGGGCAGACAGGGAAGCAAGTGATGGAGAAAGTGAGCTGGGTTCTTTCATGTCACCCCACTGCGGGGGTCACTCCTGAGAGACTGCGGACATTTTAACCTAAAAAACGTAACAACAATAAACATCAGCGACACAGGCCTGGCTATGGGAACCCAGTGGAATGGAGAATATAATTTAAATCAAAATTACATGTATTCAAATATACACAGTGTTTTATACGTATAGAAAAAGTGTTGCCCGGCTGGTAAAAGCTACGAAATATGAGAATGATAAAAATATTTATCTTAGACTGAATAATATTAGCCTAGTCTTTCAATTTTGTCCTGCATCTGTAAAGAGTGTGTTTCCATGTCATTTAAAACATTATTACTATCATTATTATTATTACCCTCATCATCAGTGTCTGGGATTTAAAACACCTTTCTTAAGAGAAAAAAGTTAGGCTGAAAACTGCATCCCTACCTACTCTTTGCAATTACATGTACTCATTTGTCGCAATACCCAAGGACAAATGATGGCTGTTACGCACACTCAAAAACATTCATTAGCCGTAATTATTTTTAAGATGGATGGGTGAACTACAAATTAAACTCTTGAACTTATAAGTAAGGAAAATGAAATTACCCTTTACAACTGTAAGCAGAAAACCAATGATACTGGAATAAAGCAGAGACGCCCAGTCACACAACGAGTCATGGGCTCTGAGAGCAGATGCGAGGCTCATCTGTTTGAAGGCATTAATAATATGTGGGGATATAGTTGTCAAGGTAACGTCCCTTCTACATCTGACATGTGCGGGCACAGGACATGGAACAGAGTCCTGATTTCCTGGCGAAAGTGTGGTTATGGGATGGGTGGGATCTCACTGAAGGAAAGAACGGACGTGAGACACTTTTTCTGGGCTCTGAAGGTCTTTTGCAGTCTGACAAGAGTGTGGTTTGCAGTACAGTGATCTAGACTGTGGGGCCAGGGATGACTGTAATGGTGCTACAAATGAGGATAAAGGAAGAAACGAAGAAAATCCAACTTCAGGTGAAATGAAAAGCTGAGAAATGATACAGGGAACCCGGAGACCCACAAAGCAGCGTCTTGCCCACAAGGAGGTTAGCTGGGTAAATTGTGACAGTAATAGCAGTAGCCATGTCATCAGCAGGTTGTGTTGACATTTAAAATGTCCCAACTCGGCCTGGCCAGTGTGGCTCAGTGGTTGAGTGTTGATCCATGCACCAAGAGGTTGCCGGTCGATTCCCGGTCAGGGCACATGCCCAGGTTGGGGTCCAAATCCCTGGGGGCGGGGCACGTGGGAGGCCGCCAATCAATGTTCTCTCTCATTGATATTTCTGTCTCTCTCTCTCTCTCCCTTTCTCTAAAATCAATAAAGAAAAAATATTAATTAAAAATAAATAAATAAAATAAAATGTCCCAACTCTATCTGTCTCTCTCCACGTCAGCCTATGCACCATTATCCCTCATCAGGACGACTTCCACTGTCTGCTCCTTCCCCGGCCCCTCCATCCATACTCCTCACATCAGCAAGGGAGAAAGTGGAAAATGTAAATTAGATCATGCCCCCCCCCCCATCCCTTATAATAAAATCCCAGTTCCTCGCCAGTGCCTTAAAGGCTCCATGTTACTTGCACCTCATTCCGGAAAACGCTTTCCCTCACGCTGATTCTCTCCTCAGCCACACGGATTCTCTCCTTGCTCCCTGACTACCTGAAGCTCATTCCCACCACTTGGAACATACTCCCTCTCCGGAATTCTCTCCCTTCAGATGTCCACAGGGCTCCGTTTTCTGCTTTATCTGGCCTCTGTTCAAATTTAAGGTCCTCAGAGAGAACTCCCCTTGACCTAGAACCCCCCCAACCCAATCACTGCCTGACTCCTTATTCTGTGTTTTACTTTATTGTATTTGTCATTATCTGAAATTGTGCATGCATGTACATACATGCATATATGTGCATATTTTTCTTTTGTTTTTGTCTTATATTTAACGCTTTCATTGGCTGCTTCTTATGTCCTGTGCTGAAATGCACCCTCAGGAAGGCAGGGGACTACTTTTTGGTCTTAGTAACTGTGACATTAAATTAACTATAATTATTCCTAATTTTTTTTACTAGCTTTTCCACCTATTTTGCACTAATTTGGTATAGCCTTTTAAATAATTGTTTAATTTACTCTTCCTGCAGAGAAAAAGTATTTTAATCTAGAAAGGTTTTTAAAAATTCTGATTAGTTTGATAGTAATTTTGTAAATTAATATTTTCTGAGATTTCTCTTTCTGCCTTTTCTTTCTTTCTTTCTTTCTTTCTTTCTTTCTTTCATCCTCACCTGAGGATATTTTTCCATTTATCTTCACATAGAGTAGAACTGAAGGAGGGGAGAGAGAGAGAAACATCAATATGAGAGAGACAGACTGGTTGTCTCGCACAGGACCCCAACCAGGGCCGGGGACAAATAGCAACCGAGGGCTGACACTCTAACTGCGGAGCCCCGCCAGGGCCTGCCTTTTCTTTATAATTTTCAATCACTTTGACTTAAATGGAACCAAGACTTCAGTCTTTAAAACTTTCAAGTAGCACAGTGATCCTGGGTTTTACATATATGGGAATGTAAAAGCCAACCAATTGCCTCCAAAAAAGATCAAATCTCTTAGGTCCTTATTAAAATCATAACACATGATTGATGGCAAGAGAGTCAGGTCTGTTATAATCCAGTTTTCTGATACCACATAGTACTTCTATCCATTACAACCACCTGAAATCAAATTAAGGTCAGGATTCCTATCAGACATGATGAATGATGACTCCATGTCTATGAAGTTAAAATTCATGCCAAGGATAGAAGTTCATGTACAAGTAAACTGCAGCAGATTTCACTGAAAGATCTGAGGACTGTTTTAGCCTCTTCAGTTTTCAAGACTAGTAAGGCTATTTCCTAGACTCTGACAGATTTTAAATTGCCATACCTTCATTGCGGCCATCTTTCATTTTTTGTAATTCAAGAAATATCTATGTCAACTTCCTGACTGAGCTGCCGCATGTTATTAAAAGGAAACTCATGTACTTCTCATGTATTCTTTATTATGTCCATACCTTTAAATAAGTCAGTTGAGTGGCCACAAGATCATGATTAGATTGTCCATTACAGTGCCTTACGCGTAGAAGCTGTTCATTAAACATTTATTGAGTGAAGAAAGAATAAAGGGTAGAAACAATAAGGACATAAATGTATTAGAAATCTCAAATGTATCTTATTCAGAAATAAAACAAATGAGCTTCATCCTTTTCAGTGAAAGGTAGTTAATAAACAAGATTGGTAAGCAATAGATGATGTAATGGGGAATCTCATGAATTATGTTCTAAAACATAACACTTAAAAATGCTTGAAATGTAATTTCTGATCATTTACAATTTATCCTCATTTACAGTGTTACTGTATACTTACATATATTAAAATGTAGGAAAAGGGATCAGATAAGAGAAAAATCTCTTGAACTTCTGGTCAGTAAGTTCTAAGTTCTATAAGTAATAAGCAAAGATGCAAAGTAAAACCAATACAATTAGAAGGATTCCACTCACAGGTCTATAAATACCCAGCAAATGTATTTAGGAAATGAGCAACATTGAATACAAATATGAAGTAATCAGAGACACCAGCAGAAGAACTGGTGAGGTTGATCAAGCGTGGATTTTCTACACTTTGTCCTATTTTCCTTTGTTCTGCTACTGGCCTGTTTTTGATGAAAAGCCACTGGTTGGCACTGCCTGGAATTACAAGGAGGATTCATCGACTACCCTGGGAACAGACATAATCATTTCCAATATCATACTAAAGGACTAATGTTAAAATGAGTCCTGGAACAAATCACAAAATCTGTAATATTAAGAATGCAGGTTTAGGAATTAGTCAAGCATACACTTGAATATCGTTTCCCAGGGGGATTTCTGAAGGCAAGTCACTTCTACCCCCTTCATCTCATGTATCTTATTGGTGACATAGGGATAATAGCCATTTCACAGCTTGGTTGTCAGGCAGAGATGGAACACCTGGCCCCGACTAGAACACAGGTTCTCCATCATTATTTTTATAGTTGATATTATTTTATCTTGGCTCATCCCTGCCCTCACATCATGCAATTCAATGACAAACGGCCCAGAAACAGAACTTACCCACAAAGAGCTGACTATTGAGCTGCAAAAGGACATGCCCATCAGCAGGAGCAGGTTGGGTCTTGGGTGGGAGCTGATCCACTTGGATGGATGCTTCTTTCATGTTCCTTTCAACTGTAACACGATGCCACTGGTTGTCGTTGAAGTGAGTGGGTGACTGCACCGATATTTCCGAAGGCCCATTCCCCACATCAAACGAGAAAGTCACTACGGCCGGAGCTGGAAATGTGAGACGTGGAGATTGTTCAAGTCAGTCGACAGGACGGCGAGCCAAGTCTTCCATACACAGAACAGCTCACAGCATGGTATAAAGGGGATGCTTCGAATTTTATGGGAGGACCCAAGGACATGGGCAAAGAATCCATGTGGAATGAGGCGGTACATTTGTATTTTTGGGAAAAACAACAACAAATTTTAAGAAATTCATCCTCAAAGTTAATTTTTTAGATTGATAAGAATTAGTTATTTAGCCAGGGCAAGAAAACTAGGTAACATTTTATAAAATGATAATTTTACAGAGATTCAAAGTTTATATAAATGTTAAAGCATGCAATATACATTTGATATTAAAATACAAATAACAGTCTAAGGGGATATCAAAATAATATGGCTAGTCAATCTAATTAAGTAACTTTGTAATTAACTAAGAATTTAGTTTTATTTTCTAAATTAATTATTTCAACTTAAAATGCATCTTAAATTGGTTCTAGAGAATACAATGATTTCCCCCAAATTATCACAGTTTAATTATGAAATTATTTTCTTGCAGAAAGACTAACTTAATTTCATAGAAATTTTTTCCAAGGGACACAATGAAAATATTCAGCTGATAAAGCAGAAACATAGTACTTTAAAAATTAATTAAAGGATCTGACCCTGAATAGAACCCCACAGACTTCTCTGGAAAAAGAGACTTACAGCGTAGCTCTATCCGTATGAAATCAATAATCCCCAGGTTCTCCAAAAATACCCCGGACAAAGCTGTGGTCTTAAAAAAGAAAGAAACATCTGCACTGAGCTCTCCGTGGAAAGTAGGAAAGTGAAGGTATGAAGCCTCGGTATTGAAGGAAGCTGAATTCCAAAATGACCCTGGTTTCAAAAACAAAAGAAAATATCAAAAGGTAAGAAAACAAACTCGTGACCTAAAATGAATGACCATTACATTTCCCATTTTTAGCATTTTTACTGTTAAAATATTGGCTAATTCATACAAACCTGCTTTTCTTTTTTCTGTTAACTATGTAGTGTACAAGACATGAGCACATGATTAGTGATTTTACAAGGGTTGAAATCCTGGATCCCTTCCAACAGAGGAGAGAAATGACCACTGCAGAAATGGTCTGAATGTTATATTTGATATAAGACATGTAAGATAATAAACATTGTCAGCCTCATTTCCAATCTCTCCCAAAGTGATATGATAAAGACCCGTCAAACATTAATTAATATACTTTATTTTTTATAACTTGAAAATGTAAACACCTACATTATACCGACTAACAAAAAACCTGTTTTAAAGAAGCTCAAAGTGTTTTGTGTTCTAACACTTCTAACATACACACTCCACAGTTACACTTTTGGCTAACTGTTTTCACTAATGGGCTTTGTGATTTTCTAAACTGAGACTGGCATTCAAAATATCCTCATTTGGCCCGGCTGGTGTGGCTCAGTGGTTGAGCATTGACCCACGCACCAAGAGGTCACCAGTCCGATTCCTGGTCAGGGCACACGCCCAGATTGTGGGCTCGATCCCCAGTGGGGGGGCATGCAGGAGGCAGCCAATCAATGTTCTCTCTCATCGATGTTTCTATCTCTCTCTCCCTCTCCCTTCCTCTCTCTCTAAAAATAAAGAAAAAAAAATTTTTTAATCCTTATTTAATAAAAGATCAAGACATTACTTTCTCTGTACTGACATTCTCATGAAAATATTTTTTTAATTCAAAATCGTCTTTTACCTTGCTTCTCATAGTGAATCAGGTAAAGAGTTCTCAAAAAGTTTTAAAATGTTCCAAATAAGAAAATGTGTAAGAGGTTGGGGTATAAATGAAGAGATCTGAAAAAAAATCATGTGGACTGTGTATGTCTCACCTTCAACTTTCCAAATGTTTTTTTCCTTGTCCCTGCAACTGCCTGTCCTTTTGAACAAATATCATGGGTCTGTGTGGAAAGTACGGAAGAAACATACTGACGCCGTGGACTGAAATCCAGCTGGATGTGTGTGGTTGATGAGACCCGTTACCACGGAAAGAACTGCACACGGCTGCTTACGCCAGCAAATCCTCCGCACACCAAATACAAATACACATCTCGGGTCTTAAGCAACTGCCTCCGCTATGTGCCCGCAACACTGGACAAATGTCGATCTAAGTGGCTTCCTGGAAGAAACACCAGCAGGCCCCACTCATCTGCAGTTGCAGTACCCGTGGTCAATCGTGGCCCGGAAATACCATATAGAAAATTCTATAAATAAACAAGTCATACGTTTTAAACTGTGTGCTCTTCTGAGTACTGAGATGAAATTTCGCATCATCCCACTCTGTCCGTCCCGGGATGGGAATCTCTGCTTTGTCCGGCTTCTCCACTCTGTGGGTGCTACTCACCCCTAGACACTTAGCTGTCTCAGTTATCAGGTCAGTTACCAGACAGACAGACAGACAGACAGACTACCTTCCAATAATTTTTATGAGAGTGTATTGTTATAAGTATTCTGTGTAACTCATTACTGTTGTTAATCTGTTACTGTGCCTTCTTTATGAAGTAAACTGTATCATAGGTATGTATGGATAGGGAAAAGCATAGTATGTATAGAGTTTGGTACTATCTGTGATTTCAGGCATGTACTAGGGTCTTTGAGTGGACCCCCTGAAGATAAGGGGGGCTAACATATTGATCGTTGGAAGTTAGAAAAGAGTAATTGCAGGGGGAAAATGGTTCATTATGTTTGCAAAGAACAGAGTTAAAAATCACAAATTTAACTCAGTTTCTATTTGTTCCTTAGATTTTAATTTATTTTCTCTACATTCTGGACTAAACAGCAGCATTTACATCTACAGTCATGAATTACTTAACAAGAGGGACACGTTCTGAGGAATGTACTTAGGTGAATTTGTCCTTTTGCAAACATCACCTGTACAGACCTTGGTGGTGTAGCCTACTACACACCTCGGCTACGTGCTGCAGCCTGTCGCTCTAGGCTACACTCCTGTACACGTTAAAGTTCTGAATACTGGAGAACACTTGTGTATCTAAACAGCTAAATATAGAAAAGGTGCGGTAAAAATCAGTATAAAAGATAAAGATAAAAATAAAGGTACACCTCATAGAAAACCCTAAAGACTCCATCAACAATTTACTAGACTTAATAAATGAATTTGGCAAAGTAGCAGGATACAAAATTAATGTCAAGAAATCAATGACATTCTTATATACCAATGATGAACTCATAGAAAGAGAAACTAAAAAGACAATCCCATTTACCATCGCAGCAAAAAAATGAAGATACCTAGGGGAAAAAAATTAACCAAAGAAGTAAAGAACCTCTTCACAGAAAACTACAGGTCATTGACAAAAGAAATAGAGGAAGATATACAAAAGTGGAAACACATACCTTGTTCATGGATTGGAAGAATTAACATTATTAAAATATCCATACTACCCAAAGCAATCTATAGATTCAATACAATCCCCATCAAAATACCAATGACATACTTCACAGAACTAGAACAAACACTCCAAAAGTTTATATGGAACCAAAAAAGACCCCAAATAGCCACAGCAATCTTGAAAAAGAAGAACAAAGTAGGTGGGATCACAATACCAGATATCAGGTTATACTGCAAAGCAACTGTAATCAAAACAGCCTGGTGCTGGCACAAGAACAGGCAAATAGATCAATGGTACAGAATAGAGAACCCAGAAATTCACCCAAGACAATATGCTCAATCAATATTTGACAAAGGTGGCAAGAGCATACATTGGAGTCAAGACAGTCTCTTCAATAAATGGTGTTGGGAAAATTGGATAGCTACTTGCAAAAAAAAATGAAGCTAGAACACCAGCTTATACCATACAGGAGAATAAACTCAAAATGGATAAAAGACTTAAATGTAACTCATGAATCCATAAAAATTCTAGAATAAAATGTAGACAACAAAATCTCAGACATCATATGCAGCAGAGTTTTCACTGATACAACACCTAAGGCAAGAGAAACAAAGGAAAAAATGAACACACGGGACTACATTAAACTAAAAAAATTGTGCACAGCAAAAGAAACAATCATCAAAACAGAAAGGGATCTCACTATATGGGAGACCATAATCGCCAATGATGCATCAGATAAGGGGTTAATTTCCAAAATATATAGAGTGCTCACACAACTCAACAAAAGGAAGACAAAGAACCCAATTAAAAAATGGGCAGAGGAACTAAATAGACACCTCCCCAAACAGGACATACAAATGGCCAAGAGACATATGAAGAAATGCTCAACATCACTAATCATCAGAGAGATGCAAATTAAAACAACAATGAGATATCACCTCACACCTGTCACAATGGCCGCCATCAACAAATCATCAAACAACAAGTGTTGGCGAGGGTGTGGAGAAAAGGGGACTCTAGTACACTGCTGGTGGGAATGCAAACTGGTGCAGCCACTATGGAAAAGTTAAAAATTGAACTGCCATTTGACCCAGTGATCCCACTTCTAGGAATATACCCTAAGAAATCTGAAACACCAATCAGAAAGAATATATGTACTATATGTTCATAGCAGCACTATTTAAAATAGCTAAGATCCGGAAACAACCCAAGTGCCCATCAGTAGATGAGTGGATTAAAAAGCTGTGGTACATGTACAAAATGGAGTACTATGCAGCTGTAAGAAAGAAAGATCTCTTATCCTTTGAGATGGCATGGAAGGACCTAGAGAGTATTATGCTAAGCAAAACAAGCCAAGTAGAGAAAGACAAATATCTCATCTCATTTATTTGTGGAATATAATGAACTAAACAAACTACTGAAAAAAAATTAACCCAGAAACATAGAGGTGGGGTGCAGACTGACAAGCCTCAGAGGAGGGAGGATTTAGGGGGAAAGATATAAACCACAGAACTTATATGCATGTATGCATAACCAATGAACATAGACAACAGTGCTGGGGATGAGGTAGGGGGAAGGGGTGGAAAGTGTCAATGGGGGAAAAAATGAGAAACATCTGTAACAAAAGCAAATTAATAAATTAAAAATAATTTAAAAAATAAAATAAAATGTAAGTGAGAATAAAAAACAAATAAAGGTACACCTGCATAGGGCACCCCCACAGGGGGACGGTCAGGACTGGAAGTTGCTCCGGGTGAGTGAGCAGTGCGTGGTGATGACTGTGGAGGCGGGGACATGACTGTGCACTGCGTGGCCCCTGAGGACCCTGGCCCGCAGCCTCCCTCTTCCCCCGGACAGCCAGAGCCACGAAGCCCCAGCGCGGCCGGTGGGCGGGGTGTGGGCTGGACTGGAAGCACTGGTGAGCAGCAGCAGATCACCATGGTGATGTCAGGAGGGAGGGAGAGGTGGCCCGGGGACCAGTAGGCAGGAGAAACAAGGTGAGAGACATCGGGGACTGTCATGGCAATGCGGTTTGGCTGCTGCATTTGGAGCAGTGGTCCGATTAAGGAACTTTGTTACCACACCCCAGAGGGAAGGGGGTGGGGGTGCTCAAGGGCAAAGGGGGTCAAATAGATGGTGAGGAAAGATTCGACTTTGGGTGGTGGGCACACAATGCCATACACAGATGATGTAGCTTAGAATTGTACATTTGAGCCATTGTCACCCCAATCAATTCAATTTAAAAAGGAAAAAGAAGAAGGTCATTTAACACTGAGAGAGTGTAGAACTGAGGACTCAGGAGTTTGACTTGAAGTTTGGTTTTGGCTCCATGAACCCTACCTGGTACACAGGGCTCTCTCTGGCCCTGAACTGATGGGAGAAATAACTTACAACCTGAAAACATGTCCAGAGTCCAGGGACAGGCTGGCTCCACGCTGCCACAGAAAGTTTCCACCAAAGTGGCACTTCATACCCGTGCCGGTAGCTCCTGTGGACCCGTGTCCTTGGACAGGGTCTTGGGTCCTCCACAGAGAATTTACAGCCATGCACTGTGAAGACCCCAAGCTGGACCTGGGGGGCCGTCCTGCCCTCTGACTATGTCGCGCTGGGGACAGGCTCCTCAGGCAGAAACAGGTCAGTGGCTGAGTGACTGGGATGTGATCTGTGTACTCAAAAGTGAGGTGCAGTGAGCGAGAGGGAATCTATTGCCAAGCTCCACAGACACTGTTCCTGTCACAGAAGAGAAAAAACTCCTCCGGAACCACACAGGAAACTCAGCTCCATTACAATCTGATGGGACCACCATTCGTGTCCATCGTTGATGGAACCGGCGTTGCGTGGCACATGACTGTATCTTACTTTTTGCTTTTCGTATGAACCTAATTCAAAAGTCAATTCTCAGATCGTATGTAGACAATTTCAGAGTTGAATTTATTCAGCTGAGACTATACTTTGAGGGCTTTTCCCCCCACAGCCAAATGAAACTGAATATGTCAAGCCTAGTCCTTATTTTCATTTTGCAACTATTCCTAATCTTAGATATTTTGATCTCCAGGAAAAAAAGGCAAGAAAATGCAAAATATCAAATTAAGGATAACAACACATTTGGGTTCTTAAAAGTCCCTACGTGACCTATTTTTGGAAATTAAATGTCTTTCTGTTGCAATGTGATGTTATGAAAATTAAAACAAAGCTATAACTTTAAATTATGGAACACCGTTAAATCTCATTTTGGTTTGATTAGAAAGAAAAACACTCAAAATTACCTAAAAGACTAAATTAGATGGAACTATCATAAGACATAAGATTTCATTTGTTTCATTTTTGTATAACAGCTAACCCAACAAAGGGAACTGGGGGAACAGAGGAACAGTGTGTTGAATCACTACTATCTTTATAATGAATAGTTTTATAGTAATGAAAACAATTTATTATCTGTGCTAGCTTAAACACTTAAACCCATAATAGTCCCTCTTTTATCTACTTAGTAAACTTTATTTTACAGATTCGTAATAGGTAAAAAATGCAGAATATTTTATTGAAAGAAAAAATTGCTGCTAATTCCCACCCGGCCGGTGTGGCTCAGTGGTTGAGCATCGACCCATGCACCAAGAGGTCGCTGGTTCGATTTCCGGTCAGGGCACATGCCCCGGTTGTGGGGCATGCAGGAGACAGCCAATAATGTTCTCTCTCATCGATGTTTCTTTTCTCTCTCTCTAAAATGAATGAAGAGGGAAAAAATTGCTGCTAATTCTCAATAATTATAAAGAAAGCAAAGGCCAACATTTCTGCAATCAAATAATATTCTGATATCTCAGCTCTTCACAACTTGTGCAAAAAAGCACCCAGGAGGATCTGGCTGCCTCGGAGAAAGGAGGAGAAGGAAGCTCAGCAGGAAGCTCTGGCTTTTTTTAAAATTAATTAATTTATTCATTTATGTTATAGATATTTCTCCTTTTTCCCCCATTGACACCCTCCTCCCCCTCCCTCCCCAGCCTGTCCCCAGCTTTGTTGTCCATGTCCATTGGTCATGCATACATACATATAAGTTCTGTGGTTTATCTCCCTCCCCACTCCCTCTTCTGGGGATTGTCAGTCTGTACCCCACTTCCACGTCTCTGGGACTACCCTGTTATTCAGACTGTTATGTTCATTATATTCCACAAATAAGTGAGATCATATGATACTTGTCTTTCTCTGTTTGGCTTGTTTCACTTAGGATGACACTTTCCAGGTCCCTCCATGTCATCTCAAAGGATAAGAGATCTTTCTTTCTTACAGCTGCATAGTACTCCATTGTGTATATGTACCACAGCTTTTTTATCCATCCGTCTACTGATGGACATTTGGGCTGTTTCCAGATCTTAGCTATTGTAAACAGTGCTGCTATGAACATGGGGATACATATATTCTTTCTGATTTATGTTTCAGGCTTCTTAGGGTATATTCCTAGAAGTGGGATCACTGGATCAAATAATATTTGACAAAGGAGGCAAGAGCATACAATGGAGTAAAGACAGCCTCTTTAATAAATGGTTTTGGGAAAATTGGACAGCTACATGCAAAAAAAAATGAAACTAGACCATCAACTTACACCACACACAAGAATAAACTCAAAATAGATAAAAGACTTAAATGTGACTCATGAATCCATACAAATCTTAGAAGAAAATGTAGACAGCAAAATCTCAGACATCATATGCAGCAGAGTTTTCACTGACACAACACCTAAGGCAAGAGAAACAAAGGAGAAAATGAACTAATGGGACTACATCACACTCAAAAGCTTCTGCACAGCAAAAGAAACAACCATCAAAATGGAAAGGCAACGCACTGTATGGGAGAGCATCATTGCCAATGATGCTTCAGATAAGGGATTAATTTCCAATATATATAGAGTGCTCATACAGCTCAACAAAAGGAAGACAAAGAACCCAAATAAAAAATGGGCAGAGGACCTAAAGAGACACCTCTCCAAACAGGACATACAAATGGCTAAGAGACATATGAAGAAATGCTCAACATCACTAATCATCAGAGAGATGCAAATTAAAACAATGAGGTATCACCTCACACCTGTCAGAATGGCCGCCAACAAATCATCAAACAACAAGTGTTGGCGAGGGTGTGGAGAAAAGGGGACTCTAGTACACTGCTGGTGGGAATGCAGACTGGTGCAGCCACTATGGAAAACAATATGGTGTTAGCTCAGGCTTTTTGAAGAGAGGATCCCTGGCTGAGGTCAGTTTTTTTGTGTGTTTTTTTGTTGTTGTTGTTTGTTTTATCCTCACTCGAGAACATTTTTCATTTTTTTGTTCAGGTAGAGTGGGAAGGAGGGAGAGAGAGAGAGGGAGAGAGAAACATCGACACGAAAGGGACACATCGAGTAGTCACCACCCACACAACCCAACCAGGGCCAGGGACAAACTGCAACCGAGGTACGCGCCCTTAGTGGGCACCAAACATGGGTCTCTCTGGACTGCAGGCCGACGCTCTAACCACTGAGCAAAACCGGCCAGGGCTGAGGTCAGTTTTTATCAAGTCTCCAAACGGCACAGTAGCAGATCTGAAAGCAGTCACTTACTGTAGGAGAGCTAGTCAGGAGCGTAAGAGGCCCTGGACCGGCCCAACAAAAACAAACCGTGACATACTATTCTAAGAAATTAATAATGACCCATAATTAATAAAATTAATGTTTTCAATTAAATTCCAGATAGGCCACTAGAGATTTGGAAAGATTCCTTCATGAATGCCACTTTTTATCTTTCCAAAATTAAAAACAATAATTGTCCTGGATAAGAGGGTCCATATAATTACTTAGAAGAGGAAGATGCGCTAGAGTTCATTACAGACATAGAGTAAAAAGAGCTCCTTTAGGAAAATTAACAGAGTAGACTTAAGGTTACAAGTAATCTTAAAAATATTTGTTTTGCTAAACTTTTATTCACAGTATTAATAGATTAACCTTTCAAAAGATAGCTTAAAGAGAGAAAGTAGATTAGTGGTTTCTCAGCTGGGGAGATGGAGCTGCTGATGGTCTAAGGAGCGCAGACCTTTTAGGGGGATGAAATGTTCTATACAACGCTGGGACTACACCAAAGCCACTGAACAGTTCGCTTCATGTGACTGAGCTGCATGGAATGTGAATTATATCCCAATAAGGCTGTTTGGGGGAGGGGGGGGGAACAAAAACAATATTTGAAAAATAAATCATTTTTTAAGAAAATGTTTTACTTTTAAGATCAAAATGTATATGATGGGTTCACCCTACCTTTCTCCTTGTTTAAAGCACCTCACTGATTGCCATGGAACCATCTGTACATACATAATGTCCACAACTCAGTCAGTTTGGTACCGCTACCTTTCTTAAAAGTGAATCCAACAAAATGAAATAGAGAAATGGCAAGGTGAGGGATCATTTACTAGTCAAAGGACTATTCCTGCACGCTGAAGAATCATTTTTAAGAGCTGGAAATATGGACTTCCTTAATAAAAAGTTTTATTTTGAGATGACTGTAGATTTTCATGCAGTTATAAAGAATTAACAAAGAAAGATTCTGTGTTCCCTTTAGCTAGTTTCCCCCAATGATCATATCTTGCAAAGTGATAGTGCAATATCACAACCAGGATATTGGTATTGATCCAGTATAGATAAAGAACACGTGTATCCCTTCAAGTATTCCTCACACCTGCTTCTTATAGCAGCACCTCTTTCCTCCCTGCTCTTACCCCTCCTTCAACCCCGACAACCACTGATGAGTTCTCCTTCTCACTTAAGAGTGTTCTACAGTCTGGCCGGTGTGGTTCAGGGGTTGAGCATCGACTCATGCACTAGAGGTCACTGGTTGATTCCCGGTCAGGGCACATGCCCAGGTTGTGGGCCCGATCCCCAGTGGGAGGCATGCAGGAGGCAGCCAGACATTGTTCTCTCTCATCAATGTTTCTCTCTCTCTCTCTCCCTCTCACTTCCTCTCTCTCTAAAATCAATAAAGGGAAAAAAATTTTTTTTAAAGACAGGGTTCTACAAATAAAAGCATAAATTTTATAGCCTTTTAAAATGGGACTTCTATTTTTCCCACTCAAAATTACTCTCTGAAGGTTCACCCCAGTAGTTCATTCTTTTTTATGGCTGAGTAGTGTTCCATGGTGTGGATGTACCACATTTGCTTAGGCACTCTCGTGCTGAAAAGACATCCAGCTTGTTTCCAGTTTTCAGCTGTTGCACAGCAGCTGCTATGGACATGCACGCGCGGGCTTTGTATGCACTGCAGTTGGCAGTTCTCTGGGATCAGCGCAGAGGACACCTTTGCTGGGCGGCACGAGAGCTGCGTGTTTGCGTTTGACGAAACTGCCAAACTCTTTTCCAGAGTGGCTGTATCATTTGACGTTTCCACCAGCAAAGTACAAGTGACCCAGTTTCTCCACATCCTGGCCAGAATTTTGTGTTGTCAATATTTTTATTTTTTAAATTTTAGCCATTTTGAAAGGTGTGCAGTGATATCTCGTTGTGGTTTTAATGTGAATTTGCCCAGAGGATAATGATTTAGAGTGTTTTTTCACATGCTTAACTGCCATCTGTAGTCCTTATTTGGTAAGAATCATCTTGATTCCGTTTGCCCGTTGCATGTCTGGCCTGTAGACGGCCGCCTTCTCACTATGTCTTCTCGTGGCCTGTCCTGTGCACACAATGGAGAGAGCGAGTGAGCTCTGGAGTCTGTTCCTGCTCTTATAAGAACACAAATCTAATCAGATCAGGGTCCCACCCTAATGACCTCATTTAACTTAAATGACCTCCTTAAAGACCCTACAGTCACATTGGTGTTAGAGCTTTAACATGTGCATTTGTGTGTGTGTGGGGGGGGCACAATTCAGTCCATAATATCCATATTTTAACTGGATCGCTTTTTTTTTCACTGTTGACTATTGAGGGTTCTTTATGTATTGTTGATACTAGTCCTCTGTCAATTCTCAGCCCTCATCTTACTTTCCTTATCAACAACAATTACATTAGTTGATTGTTCTCCCCTCCTTGAAATATCTTCTTCCCATTCTCAGTTTTCCTTCTTCCTCCTCACCTCCTCAACCTGTCAAAGTCTGAGTGCCCCAGGGTCCAGTCATTGTTTCTCCATCTACAAAACCCTCACTGGTCCATCTCATGACTTTTAATTTACGGATGACTTAAAAATACATATCTGAAGCCTGGAACTATCAAACAAATAATGCCATATCTCTAGCTAAATGTTTAATGGCATCTCAACTTTATTATGTTCAAACACTGCATCTTTATATTTGTCTGCAACTCCTTGACCCCAGAGGTGATCTTCTCCATCTCATTTAATGCCAATTTTATGCCTCTGATAGATATTTAGACTAAACATCTTGGTGTTATTCTTGACTCCTCCTTTTGCAATCTACGTCAATCCATCAGCAAATTGTATTGCTTCTTCTGAAGCGTACTCATACTACAGCTACGATCATTGTGCCCGTGGCCAAGCCACCATGATCTATCAGCTGGGTTGGTGACATGGTCTCATGCATGGTCTCCTTGCTCCAGTCTTACCCTGATCCATCTCACTAAAGCATAAGTTAGCTCACACCATCCTTCTTCTAAACTTTCTGTTTTCCAATCTCACTCAGGTTGAAAAATAAAGAATTTTCAGAAAAATCCTCTATGACCTGACCACTAGTTTTCTCCCTGACTCCTTCTACCATTCTCCCTTGGCTCACTCTGCTCCGAACATATTGACCACTTCGCTGTTCCTTGAGCACACCAGTCACAGTTCCACTTCTGAGGGATCAGTTACTCTGGCTTTGCCCTCTGTTCAGATTTTTATTCAAATTTGAAGCCACTTTCTTAGTGAGCATTTAATGACCGCCCTATTTAAAATTTCCAATCTAACCCCACTCCTGCCTCAACTATATTGTCTTTACAACACTTACAAGCCTCTATCATACCATATATTTACTTACTTGTTTATTGTTTATCTCCCCAAGATAACTCAAGCTCCAAGGATGTAGATATTTTTGTCTATTTTGTTCCTCTCTCTTTCTCTCTCTGTCTCTATGTGTAGAAGACACAGTACAGTGTTACAATGTATGGGCTTAATAGTATTTGTATGAAATTATATGAGTCCCTTGGTCAAAGTAGCCATCAGAAAGCTTAGCGTAATTGCTCCTAGTTTGGTGTGTCGTATGCATCTCAGTAAATATACTAAAATTCTTCAGTAAATAAGTAGGAAGAGGGGAGATGGGGAAGAGGGAAAGTATGTGAGGAAGAGAGAATAAAAAGGTGGAAAAACTTTAGGAAAATTAAATAAAGGAAACCCAAGGAAAGAAAGTACATTATAGAAATAAAAATGAAAAGACTTTCTAATGGTGGAGGATTATCAGACACAGTGGAGCTTGCAAAACTGTATTATATAATTATTTGCTAAAATGGAATTGATCTGCACTCTTTTTAATGGTTTATACGTAGTCTGCCAAATGGAACAGAACTCTGTCAAACGGAAGAGAAATTAAACAAATCACCAGTCAATATCTTCTTCCAGTCTAAGAATATAACTTCTGCAACGTTATTTATTGCCTACATGCACCCTTGATTATTTAATGCACTCTGGGCAGCTGTGATTTCTCAGACAGCCGAATGAGTCAGTGCAGACAAAATGAATAAAATAATTTCAATATCACGAATTTCTTAGGACAATAAACAGAACAATCTTTTCTAATTATGTAAGTTTGGGGAATGCCTAATTAGACATAACATTTCAACTCAGTGAATTAACTGAGAAGAAATACATTTAATTAAACAGGTTGAAGCATTCAGATGCCAAAGAAATAAAATACTACCTTGTTCAGATTAACGAGCTAAGAGCAGAAATGTAGATCATGCTTGCAACAACTCCTTTAACAGCCTATAAAATGCACGTATACATTGTAGCACATCACATCCAATTTCAGGAAAAAGTAATACCAATGCACAGCACTGCTATGCATTCTTGCTAAGTTATTGACCTTTAAGGATAATTATTACCTAAATTATTCAGTCAGAAAAAGCAAGTCACCTACAAGGTTGGAGCAATCAGTTTGGCCCAGAACCTTCCACAGCAACATTCTATACCAGAAGGTAAAGGAGCATAGTCCACAGATTTCTGAGAGAAGGAAAATGTACCCAGGCTAAGTATTTTTTTTTTAAGTGGTAAGGCAACAGGCAGACATTCTCAAATTCAGAACTCTGAGAATAAAGCACACACAGCCCTTCGGGTGAAAAATGAAACCCTGCTTCAAAATGAAATACAGTCAACCAGAAGTTCATGAGAAAGGCCGCAGGAGCCAAGATGACCACCCCTCGGTGCAGAGTAAGACAGTGTACAAACTGGTGAAAGTCACAAAGCGTGACTCAAATCTGTTACAATCAGTTTCCAAAAAGATTAAATGTCATGTTACCTCATAATGCAGAAGCTCCACTCCTAGAAAGGCAAAAACATATGTTCACAAGAAAACATATACACAGATGTTCTTAGCAACATTATTCCTAATAGCCCTAAGGTGGAACTAATCCAAATGTCTATCAGTGGATAAATGGATAAACAAAATGTGGCCTATCCATTTGATGGAATATTATTTGGTCATAAAAAGTAATGAAGTATTGATACATGCTAAAATGTGGATAAACTTCGGCAATACCATACTAAGTAAAAGAAGCCAGTGCAGAGATCACTTATTCTGTGTCCTTCTATAGGAAGTGTCCGGAATATCAGGTCTGCAGAGATACAAAGTAGATCCATTGATTTACTAAGGTTGGGGTGGGGGTACCAAGGGAAGGGGGATGTCTGCTTAAATGGGCCCAAATTTTGGGGAGGGATAATGAAAATGTTCTAAAATTGATTGTGGTGATGGTTGCACAATTCTGTGTAATATACTAAAATAATCAAATATACTATAATCTAATTAGATTTCTAGTGTACTTTAAACAGGTGAATTGCAAGGTATGTGAATTTTATATCAATAGAGCTGTTACCCACTGAGACAAATAAATGTTAACTTGCAAGATTAACATAATTATAAAAAACTGTGATAAAGAAAACCTTGTTTTAAGCAGGAGAGCCTTCTGTCAGAGGCAATAAATAAGAATTCATGTTGGTAATATATTTTGCAAAGCAGAGATTCATTCATCTACTTAATACAGGTTTATCTAAAGAATAAGCAGTAAAGAATATGATCTAAACACTTGTTATGGTCATGTAATTTGCTAAACTAGCTACAACTAGCGTTTTTAAGATGAAAAATAAACTAAGCTAAGCATTAAAAGAGAGAGAGAGCTGCTACCAAACAATACAAAGTGAACCCAGCCACGTCTGGCTTAGCTCTGAGGCTACAGTATTCTCAAGTATGTGCCAACTCAGGAAATGCAACACTCTGGGGGAAACATTGAAAATATCAGCTACCTGACCATGCAATCCAAGAAGAAATAAATCAAAATAAACAGCATTCAAGGACAGAGAAAAGCTCTGATGATAAGACAAGTGGTTAACACCAAAAAGATAAATAAATAAACAACTACGCAAATAACAGCAAAAAATGGAAGGCGGGGAAGAAAAAGAAGAGAGGACAAGTGAGTGCCAATGTCCCCAGTTTTCAAATTAGATCAATCCTGCCTCACATTTTAAAATTAGTTTCATATAAAACCTGGTGACTCTATAACCTTGAAAAATTTCCATCAGTTTTTAAAAGTTTTGAGGAATCATTCCATTTGAATGTATATTTATCAGCTATATAAGTAATATAAAGTAATTCTTTCAGCTTCGTTTCAGTTCCTTCTTCCTCAATTTCAATGGATAAAGTTTGATAAATTTATTTCTAAATCTCTCCTATTTTTTTCTGTCTAGGGCCGTGGTTCTCAACCCGAAGCGATTCTGCACCCCAGCAGACATCTGGGAACTTCAGACGACGTATTTGGTTGTCACAGCTGGGGAAAGTTCTACCGGCATCTGCGGGGAAAGGCAGGAATACTGCTAAAGGCCCAGAAGAGCCCCAACCATAACAAAAAGAATCCGGTCCAAATGCCAAGGCTGGGAAACAATGCATTAGAGACACCTAGCAATGTCTGGAAGGGTACTCACTGGTATTAATCAGTATTCTGAGTTGTGTAACTCTTGGTAATTATTATACTCACTCTTTTCTTTGAGATTTCTGTATATCTTAAAGTTTTATAATAATTATGTATCAATTAAACATTAATGTTTAATATTTTTTAAAAAATGAATATATACATATAATTGTCCAGAAAGTATATTATTGTAGAATTATTAAGATTCCTAGTCTCAAAATAATGGACGTCTTTTGAAAGTGTTAGAAGGAACTTTTGTTCCCTTATATTTGTGAAATTTCTGAAATACAAATTATTAGTAACCCAAGTCATTTCTAAAGAACAGAAAACAGGGAGGGAGGGTGGGATGAGATTAACCAGAGAACTTCTATGCATATATGCATAACCAATGGACGCGGACAACAGTGTGAGGAAGGCAGGAGGGGGGTGGGCTTGGGAAGGAAGGGGTCAATGGGGAACAATGTATCTGTAATACATTCAACAATAAAGATAAGTTTAAAAAAATAAAAATAAAAGAACAGAAAACAAAACAGAGCAAAATAGGCCACAAAATATTTTTTTCTCCAAGAAAAAGGTGTTTCAGTTCTATAAAGGGAACTTGGTATTTCCTTGTTATTTAAAAAGGGAAAAGCAGAAAGTACTCATACTGACTAAAACCGTGTGCTTATTTGAAAGCACCTCTACTACCACAGGCCCAGGTGTGTCGATGAGAAATGGCTCAGCTGAAACCAGGTGCTCTTTGAAATACGTGAATGTTCCATCAGAGTAAGTCTTATAACCAACTCCTTTCATTAAAAGTATGCATTTGCATATCACTTAATGGCTTATACAATCAAAAACGTATTCTTCTCTGTCACAAACAATTCCCTAGCAACAGGTTTCTTGAAATGTGTATGATAGATCATCCTCCTTCTTTCACAAACTGCTATTTATTGATTATCTTTCATGTAACAGGTAATGTACTGGGTACCAGGAACACAATAATAAATGAACAACGGACCTGCTCTTGAGAGGCTTGAAAATAGTGAAAAGCCAGTATGAGAAATATATCTTTGTAATATGTTCAACATTCTTTGAAAGTGTAGGGCTAAGTATTCTAGAGACCAGTAGAAGTTCTCATGGAGGGAAAGGCTGGAATCTGAGTGACAGTTTCCACCAAGAGGACTGGGGAGATTTTGCAGGAGGGAAACCAGGGAGGAGGAAGTGAAGCCAGATGCTATCAGCGGTCCACGCATTTTCTCAGTGTGTGGGGCCTGCTGTGGGGTAATCCCTGTACTGTCTTCCTGGTGGATGTTCAGAAACTCGTAGCCCTGTGTGCCAACCCTGGGTTTCTACTCTCTCCCAAGCATGTGGGGAGAGGTGGAAGATACTCCCATAGGGTTGGCGTGCTCTCCGGGCATTTTTTACGCACGCTGAAGTGGAGGAATTGCCGGGCACCTCAAAAATGAAGATGCCCCGCTGCTCGCTGGAGAGCGAGTGGAAAGGAAAACACAGGAGAGAGCCCTCCTGGTTATAACCTACATACTTATACATGAAATTACTTATAACCTAATTCTGTCTTCATAAATAAATTAATTCATTAAGGGCACGATTTACTAAGTTTTATGCCTGTTTAAGCACAACTTGAAAGGCAGCTTAACACTCCTCTCTTGTATTTTAGGTAAAACGCCTAATGAGCCCTGGCCGGTTTAGCTCAGTAGCTGGAGCATCGGCCTGCAGTCCCGAGAGACCCGGGTTCGGTTCCGCTAAGGGCATGTACCTCAGTTGCAGTTTGCACCCAGCCCTGGTTGGGTCGTGTGGGTGGCAGCCACTCGATGTGTCCCTTTCACATCGATGTTTCTCTCTCTCTCTTCCTCTCTTTCCCTTCCACTCTATCTGAACAAAAAAGTAGAAAAATGTCCTTGGATGAGGATTAAAAAAAAAAAATGCCTAATGACGTTCTCAGTGACATTGGACATCACATAATAATAGCAGCAATACTAAATTTCAGAACCATTTTTTTTCCCCCCTATAAAAAAAGGACTTGGAAAAAAGACAGTATCAATTAATTAGGGGTAAGCTGGTGTCTGGTACCAGTAAGTCTTATACTCGATTTGGTTTATTTGTCCGGCTTTGTCAAGGCTTCTGTCTTTTCTCCTAGAAAAACAGGCTTAATATAAAATTTTCAACATCTCTGGTTTGTGTCATAAAACCAGAATATTTTTTCTATTCTCACCTTTCCATTTTACTTTTCAAATCTAAAAATCCCTCGCCTCCCTGAAGGGTACCAGTGTCCTCACTGTCGCCACGAAGGCTGCTGGCGCCCTGACTGGCGACGACGGTACCGGCACCGCACTGAAGCCAGGGCGCCAGCTCGGCTCACACCCGCGCAGCCTCAGTCCCGTCTGAATCGCACCAAACGCACCTCTCTCGCTGAGCCCCTTCCTGAAGCCCCTTGCCAACCACTGTCCAAGCCCCTAGCATTTTTCTTTGTCTTACATCAAAGGTTATTTTGTTGGTCTTCATGCTTTCATCTGGATCAGGAAGATTAAGTTATTTCTCAGCCTTAAATCCTTCAGTGTTCCAGTCCTAATGCCTTCTGGGTAATGTCCGCCTACCTGGCCTCTGTTTATAAGGCCCACCCAGCCCGATCCCATGGCTCGACGCCCCTACAGCTGCACAGTCTGTCTCACTTGGAAAGAAAAAAATGTGCCTAGGGCCTTTCCTCTGGTGGGGGGCGGGGGAGGGGAGTCCATGCAGAGAGGTCCATGGAGAGAAAAGGGGCATCCGTTTTTCTGCAGTCATTGCTCTTCTTACTGAGAACGTTTGTAAAATTGCCCTGGCGGGTTTGGCTCAGCGGTTAGAGCGTCGGCCTGCGGTCCAGAGAGACCCTGGTTCGGTTCCTGCTAAGGGCATGTACCTCGGTTGCAGATTGTCCCTGGCCCTGGTTGGGCGTGCAGGTGGCAGGCACTCGATGTGTCCCTTTCACGTTGATGTTTCTCTCTCTCTTCCTCTCTCTCCCACTCTATCTGAACAAAAAAATGGAAACATGTTCTCGGGTGAGGATCAAATAAATAAATAAATAAATAAATAAAATCCCTTCACACAGAAACAGTTCCACAGCCTCATGTGAGGGTGAGCCTCGACCCTAAAAGAGATGGAGACAGGAAGGCCAAGGAAAGCTCTCGGCTGCTGTTTCATTGCATCAGGTTAATTAGCAGCTCTCTGAATACTTCAACTATTTGTAAACTCTAATTCCTAATGTTGTTATCCTGCCTATATATCTCCTTGGCCACAAACATTTGATGTTCTAGTGTCCCAGCCTCAGCAGGCTGACACTTTGGACCAGATGATGTTTGTTGAGAGGCTGCCCTGTGCACTGAAGGGTATTTAGCAGCATTTCTGGCCTCGCCCTCTAGATGGCAGTAACATCAACCCCTCCCCCAACTGAGGCAGCCCAAAACGTCTCCAGATATTGCCAAGTGTGCACTGAGTGGGGAAATCCCCTTGGATGGAGAACCACTGCTCTATGTGAAAAGATGCTGTGTGCCTAAGCTCACGGCAGGAGTTTTCAAGAAAGAAACCCTAAGGGACTGAACTGGTGGTGCCCTCAATGGGAGCCGACCAGTTCCCCAGGGGCTGGGGCAAATGAAAATAAGGGAGGCGGAGGAAGCCAGCCAGGGCTCCGAAGGGTTAAGATCAGAGCCGGCAGCGAAAAGCGCACGTGATGCATAAAACCATGTCTCCATAGTCACACAAAGTTGTTGTACTGCCCTGGTGTGTCTGAGTTTATAACCTCATCTCTGCACATAATTTTTGGCTCCATGAAATATCCTATGTCGACTTCATGGGATCGTGTGAGGCCTACCGGAGGGACAGGAGTTAGACGATCAAGATTAGCGACGGTAGGTGCAATGGCAGACAGTTTTCTTTACAATGGAAATATAAATTTTTATAGCCCAGTATCATCTTTGCTTTTTAACTAAGCAACTTTGGCTGTGTATCCCCATAAATCCCCCGAACTGTCAGATCATCTCTTCCTCTGTTGAGCCCTAGAATAAAATTTTATTTTAGTGCATGCTTTTAAAGTAAATAAATATTTCTTCTATTTCCATTTTAAGTTTTGGGAAAACTAAAAGCTTAAATAATTAATGCATCAGTCTCTACAGAGCTAACTGATTTCAGAAAGCTTATAAATGGATGCTTATGCTCATTTCATTCCCTGCCGAAAATACATATTCTCTGTGCAACTGTATTTGAATTTTAAAATTCTGATTTAGTGTTAATTCATTGAATAGACACAACAGCATGTCCCACTGAGTTGGCGTAAACACGCACACACTGAAAAAAAAAATGAGATAAAAAACTGAAATATGTTTGATTATGCGGACATTTGATTCTACTTCTAATTTCACCCCAGGCCTAACAATAGGAAACTAACACACCTTGTTAACAACTTTGTATAGCTCAGGGGCTTTCCTATATGGATTGCAGCAGGAATTTAGGAATGCTGGAATGTGTGGACGAACCAACCACTGAGAGGTTCAGTGGTTTCATTCTCTCTCTGGGATCTTAAGAAGGTTTGCCATTCCAGCATTTTATTACAGAGCTTTGCACTTTAGGGAGGAATTTTATTTGTAGACTGATGAAAAGACTATTTCAGACACGACTTATGTATTTTCACAATAAAGGTCTGATTAATTGTGGTATGACAGAAATTTGACTCTTAAGTGACATCGCTTCCCTCAGATCTGCTCACCACACATCGCCACCACTTACTGTCTCCCCGGCAGAGCAGAGGCCCCAGTTTATAAGCTGCTTCGGAATGCGGCCGGCCTGTGTCAGTGATCACGATCTTAGTTACTGGAAGGTGCTCTTTATAAGAAAGGATTCCAGTGTCATTGGTCCTAAAAAACAGTAACAACAAAATTCTTAAATTCACCCTGATTAACACAATTATCAAATAAACAACAGGCCCTATTGCATTTCAATGTCAAGATGTTCCGAGATAAATTTGTGCACACAACAGTAGGCTCAAATTGCTCATCTGGGCATATAAAAATATGGCAACATCTTAATTTCTCTTGCAGACAGAATAGACTTGGTGATTTTTAAATTCAGTTGCCATTTTCTACCTTGAAATAGAATGGTTGACCCATTCACATTTAGTATGATTGATACAGCATTTTTAGATCTACCATTTTGATACTTGTTTCTTATTTTTTTCCCATGATAGTGTGTATTTCTGTCCCCTCTTTGCTGCTTCCTCTTGGTTTACACCACAATTTTATATTTAATTTTCTTTTCTTTATTCACCCTTTAGCTATATGTCTTATTGTATTTTAATATTTGCCTTATTGATTATAAAATGCATTCTTTTTTATTATTATTTTTTCCTTTATTGATTTTAGAGAGAGAGAAAGTGAGAGGGTGAGAGAGATAGAAACATTGATGAGAGAGAACATCACTTGGCCCCCCTCCTGCATGCCCTGCACTGGGGATCGGGCCCACAACCTGGGCATGTGTCCTGACCAGGAATCGAACTGGTGACCTCTTGGTGCAAGGTCGACACTCAACCACTGAGTCACACTGGCCGGACACAAAATGCACTCTTAATTTATGACAGTCTACTTAAATTTTGTGTTGTGTTACTTAATACGAAATGTCAGAAGCTTACCACGGGATAATTTCTTTAACACTTCCCACCAAACACACACATTCCTGTTCTTTGTGCTACTGCTGTAATCTATGCGAATCCAGATGTTATAAGCTTTATAATTCCAAAGTAAGATTTCATTTATTTTTTATTAAGAGAAGAATTTATATTTGCTGACATAGTCACAATTCCCAGTTTCTGTATTCCTCTCTGAAGGTCAGAGTTTCCATCCGGTGTTAGTTCTCTTAGCCTGCAGAGTACCTGCTAGTCTTTCTTACGGTGCAGCTCTGTGGGCAACTCACTCAGCATTCGTTTAATTCGAAAAGAACGTCATTTTACATTCATTTTGAACTATAACACACACACACACGTATATATAAGTATGTGTGTATGTGTGTATATATATTTTTTATTTTATTTTATTTTATTTTTTTAAATAGACTTCTAGGTTCACACTGCTTTTTCCTTCAGCACATTAAAGATATCATTCCGTGGCCTTCTGAAGGGAGGTCAGCCTTTGTTGGTATCCTTGCTCCCTGTAAGGAAGCTGTTGTACCAGATTTACCAACCTGGCCACTTCCAAAACATGTATCTTTATCATTAGATTTTAGTAATATGAACAATAACCCAAGATGTACTTTGCTCTATTTTTATTCTGCTAGATATCCTCTGAGAGTCTGGAACCTGTACACTGAAATCGTATTAGTTATCTATTATAACATAACGAATTACGCAAAAACTCAGTGACTTAAAACAGCACCATATGTGATCTACATCCTCATCGGGACTCTGGACATAGATTAAAGGGTCCTGCTCAGGGTCCCTCCCAAGGCTACAGTCAAAGTGTTGGTGAGGGCTGCAGCCATCTCAGTGCCTGACAAGGGAAGGATGCATTTCCAGGCTCATCAAAGCGGTCGTTGGCAGTATTTGTCAGTTGCTGGCCTGTTATTCACTGGCTTTTGGCTGAAGGCCACTTATGATTCTCTGCCACGTGGGCATCTCCCCAGGACAGATCACAACATGACAGTTTGCTTTACCAGAACAAGAAAACTAGAAGAGTCAAAGAGAGAGGCACAAGCAAATCGAAGTCAGTCCTTTGTGATCTAATCTCAGAAGAGATGTCTCATCACCTTTACCATATTCTATTCATTGGAAGCGAGTCACAAGGCCCAGGCGACCCTCAAGGAGAGAAGATGACACCACAATGTGAGTAACAGGCAGTGTGGATCCCGTCGGGGGCCATCTTGAAAGCTTGCTGCCACAGACGTTTATTAAACAAAATTGAAATATTTTCAGCCATTGGTTCATCAAATATATTTTTGCCTCTTTTTATTTCCTATCCTTCTTGCCCATTAAATCACTGATATGTTTCCAAAAGTCACAACGGTTTTGTTAATTTTTTTCAACCTTTTTGTTGTGTTTCCTATATTCTCCAGATTTAATAACTTCTATTAATCATCTTCAGGTTCATTGAAGATTTCTTCTTCGGTTTCCTGAGTTGAAGTCCATGCTGAGATTTTTTTTTCACTTCAGATGTTCTTTCCCATTCTAAAATTTATATTTGCTCCTTTAATATAGTTCTCATGTATCTGCTTAGCTTACCCTCTGTTCACTTGTCATTATTTTTATCTGTTTTGGGGCATGTTTATAAAAGTTGCTTTAAAGTTTTTGCCTGCTGCCCTGGCTGGTTTTGCTCAGTGGTTAGAGCGTTGGCCCACAGACCAGAGAGTCCCGGGTTCGGTTCCCGGTAAGGGCACGTACCTCAGTTGCAGTTTGTCTCTGGCCCCAATTGGAGTCGTGAGGGTGGCAACCAGTCAACGTGTCTCTCTAACATCGATGTTTCTCTCTCTCTCTCTCTCTCTCTTCTTCCCCCTCCCCCCTGCTCTATCTGAAGATAAATGCAAAAATGTCCTCGGGTGATGATTAAAAAAAAAAAAAAAAGTTTTTGCATGCTAATCAAACATACATCCCAGGGTCTGTTTCTAATAACTTTCTATTTTCTAAACTTTCGATCAAAGTTTACCCTTTTTTTGAATATGCAATAATTGTTACGTTGTTCTAGACATTATGGGTGGTACTGTAGAGACTCTGGATTCTGTTATTGTTCTGAAGATTTCATTTCTGTTTTAACAGGAGTTAAATCATAATCATATCGCAATAAATTGTGGATGTTTGGTTTTACATTTCACTAGGGTGGGCGCATGTCAGTTTTGCTCTTAGTTTCTGATCATAGTCTTTGCTGTAAAGACATACCTTTGTTATTTCTATGGAAAGTTGAGGAGTTTATAAAGCTCATCTCAATCAGTAAGACTTCAACTCCAAATTCCGTCCCCTCTGGTGTTGCTACTAAAATCTCTGTGTAGCTTGTTCACTTTTCCAGTTGTATCCTCTCTGCTTGGTTCCCAGAAATCTCCCCCATGCATGCACAGTTCAGGGCTCAGCCACGGACCTGAGGGGAGCTGATATGGTGGACCCCCCCCCCAGGACGTTTTCTCCTATTTGGGACTTCCATTCTCCCCTCAATATCCAGCATTCCGGCAGCCCACACTGTGCTCTGACACCTCTATCTCCAGCCCACTCCACATCTAGTACTCTCTTTGAGTTCTAGCCACCACATATCATGTGCTCTGATAGTTTCCTCAAAGAAGAGTATATAAACATACATCTCACCCACCTGCGTTCCTGTCTTCCAAGGGTCAAACCCTAGCAGTTTCTACCTACCTTTGGTTGTTCTCCACTTACTTCAAGTAGTTGGTTTTTTGTTTGTTTTTTAATCCTCACCCAGAGATATTTTTCCATTGATTTTTTTTTTTTTTTTTTTTAAGATAGAGTGGGAGGGAGGAAGGGAGAGACAGAGAGAGAAAGAACATTGATGTGTCTGAGAAGCATGTGGATTAGTTGCCTCCCACTCGATCCCAGTGGGGGCAGGGATTGAACCTGCAACTGAGGTGTGTGCCCTTGACTGGGGATCGAACCCAAAACTCTCTGGTCTGTGGGCCAGCACTCTAATCACTGAGCCAAACCTGCCAGGGTTCAATAGTTGTTTTTAGAAATAGTTTTTCTAGGATTATGAATGTTTTCTGGGGAAAGTTATTTCTAGGCAAGCTACATCACCATACGCAGAATTTAATATAAAAACCTTCAAAATGCTATGTTTGAAAATTATTTTTGATGAATAATATATTATGGAGATATTGGAGAGTTATTGGTGATTATGTTCATTTTTTTTCTTCTGTTAAGCATTACTATTCACATTTTAAAATACAATATTACTGTGTAGGTGTTTTTTATGAAGGTAGTGAGAATAAAGGGAGTACACATTTTTAAAAATTAGAGTTTGAGTGAGATAATATTCTTCATATCAAACATGTAACGGTAAAAGTACTTCATATCAAACTATCATGACACCACACAGATGCCTCCTTCTAGGGTATTCTCAAAGAATCTGTCTTTTGATATAACATAGTCTTGATGCTTGCCAAATAAACCAATGAAACATCATATGATTCAAAATGTGAGCTCAAATAACAATGACCTGATTACTGGAATTAATGTACATTCTGTAGCCAAATCAATCATATTTACAGCCAGATTGGCTATTAATTTTTTTTTTTTTTTTTTGGTACATGCCCCTAGCGGGAACCGAACCCGGGGCACTGAACCAAACCAGCCAAGGTGACTATTAATATTTTTAAAAATAATTATTATGTGCAGCCCCAGGTGCACAGCAATGTAACACACACACAGTATGTTGAAATGTGAACCTGGAAATTAAAAAATATTTTCACTTCACAAATAAAATCAATATACCACTCCAACTCTAGTAAAAAATATAATAAATGTATTTTTAAGTTTTCAAAGGAAAACATATACTTGACTTTTCTTCTGTTTAGAGACTATTTTAAGTTCAATTTTCAAATCCCTAAAATGTTACAGATTTCTTCTTTCAAAATATGATAAACAACTGAACTTTAGTTCTTTGTGACATGCTTTGTCCTTTAAACAAATAAAAAAGCTACATGTTTTTAATTGTGAAAAATTCTAAGTTTATATTTGTAAGGGTGATCTAGAGGTGACTTATTGAGGTGCTTTAGTAATTACTGGCTGTAAATATATTCTGAGAATACTAGAATGCTTAATCACACTTAATTTCAAAGAAAATGATAACTGACTTACAATGAAGAGGACACATGAAACACATGCCTCTTTCATCATATTACAAAAATAAAATGTACATGACTGAACAGTCCATTAGAAAATAAATGGAAATAAAAAGACACTGATCTTAACATTTAGGACTTTGACTGATTGTAACACATTTCATCAAAACAGACCTTCACCTAATTTTTTTACTGCACTAATGCGTTCAGTATCTACGTATTTTGAGTGATCCATTAAAAAAAATAATAAACTCTGTTTTGCAAAAAGACATCACATGGAAATCACCATTCACTTCGGTCCGCATCGCAATTGCAGTGATACTGAGGATCAGCGCAGGCCCCCTGCAGTCCACACGCACACTTCTGAGGGTCAGGCACAGAACCTCCCCAGTACGTCTGTGTTTCATTGGTTCTTCCAACCCACCAGCTCAGAGGGCTTCCATCTGAAAGACAAATGCATGAAACATGGCCTCCGCTTCACACCCCACTGCCTTCCATCCCCGTACAATGCCCCTCCTTCCCAAAGCCTTAAAACAGAAAAAATAATAATAATAATGATGGAGAAAGACAAAGATTGATGGAATGTAGTGATAGTCAAAACATTGTAATTGATGCCATTTCTTGAAAAAAAAAAGCTTTTAAAAAATATTTTATTATTTAAAATTAAATGATTGATGTATTTTTCTTTGAGTAGAAAAGACACCAGCAATTCCTATTTCAGTCAGGCATGAGAGGAAAAATGTATTGAGAGCAGTTCACATATGCAATTTCTTAGAAAACAAATTTTGAAACAAGTTGGCATAAAAAAATAGAGACCAGAGTAATTAGCATGTCAGAAATAAAATTGATTTGAGAGAATAAAATGCCCATTGGAACATTATAGAATGTTACGTAAAGTCAGTGATTTATCTCAATATATGTATTGGCTAAAACAGCGTAACTGTCTATGAAACATTGGATGTGGTATGGTACTTCTTTGTCATGATTTAATATTTATTTGGAAGTATGTGTTTTTTCTTTCATTCAATGGCTTGGCTATTTATTTGGAGACTACAGAGTAATACTGAAAGATCTTATGCCTGAGGCAAATACTACATTCAAAAACAAAGTTTCCCTTAAACCAAATGCACTTCTTTCTATGATGAATGCTCAGCTACCAGCTCCTCAGAGTTAAAACTAAACCTGATGTCAAGGAACTAGAGCAAAGACTAGACAGAACAGTTAGGTACGATTTCGAGAAAAGGAGGTAAAGCGTGAGGGCAACTCTCCTTTGAAAAAGAGAGAGAGAGAGAAGTTGTAGTCATTGGAGAATTGGGGCATGAGAAGAATGTGAGATCAAATGTCAGCTTGTTCGAAGGTGCTTGATCATTTTTCTGTTGACTTTCAAACCTTTGAAGTTATCATCAGCCCCACTAAAAATCTGGAACTTTTACTAATTGCTCCCTTACTTACAAATGCCAATGCTCATTATAACTTACTGTTACAGTGGGAACTCAGCGGATGCTGGCAGCCTGTCTCCCAGCATTACTGTGCATGTGAGATCAGCCAAGCCAACAACAAGCAGTCAGCAAAAGCTTGTGTCGTGCATAAAGACATGAATTATCAAGATTCTTCATTTTTTAAAACTGCATAGTTAATGCCTCAACAGAAGGTGGAACCTATTCGAAACCTTGACCAGCTATATCTGAATATACTGCTTAAAAGATTCTGTGTTCATAGACTAAAGAGAAAATACATCATCATTCCTAAAGAGTGAATACTATTTTTACTTCTATGTTCACAAAGTAGAAACCACTGAACGTTCAGTGGTACCAAACACCTTTGGTTCCATTCAAACTTTTAAAAAAATTATCCTAAAGAATTTAAGTGTAAGAGAAGATTCAGAAAATGAAAATTAAAAAAGATCATGACCATGGTAGAACATTCCACTTCCCATAGTTAAAATCTCAAGTGGTTTGTGTGTTCACATGGAGTGTCCGGCTAATGTCGGCAGAACCACAGCTCGCTGAGAACACATTCCATAGTCAGTCCACTTCGTCCTTCCATGATGAGGTGCCGTTGTTACTTGACACTCGCCATTGCTTCAAGAGCTGAAACCCCACCTCAAATCCATTCAACATGAATTCCAGGGTCATGGACCTGACAAAAATCTGTGTGTTTAACAGTTACCGTCCCCTGTTCCACAGCGTTCTGGACTGCACTACTTTCTGTACTAGTGGCTCTCACATCTGGCTGAACCGCTGGCCATGAAGGTGGGGGTCCTTCCACTCCCTGTCATCTCTTTCACTGTGTGGTGCTTGCTCAGTAACCCCTTGGGGATTTTGTTTCCTGGTTCTTTTAGAGTTTGACTCATTTGTCACTTGAATGGTTGTCTTTCCTCTGGTCTTCCTTTTTTAGTTAAGCCACTTCATTCATTTTGTTTGATAGCATTTATTTACCCCTCTATAAGCGTGGTTCTCATTCTCTTAGAATGCACTTCCAAATTTGCTTATCTGTGTTTTATGTTCCAAGATCAGTATTTTGCAACAAGGAACAATCCACTGTAAACTGGTTATGTGGACTATGACTATGATAGACCAGAGAGCTGGGAACGAGAGGACCGCACTTCCTGTACCTTGTACGTGTTTGTACCCAATCTTCACTGCACCATGAGGTTGGTACTACTGGCCACATTTCAGAGAAGAGAAAAAAGAAACTGAGAAAGACCCCTCCATCCAAGTTCTATTCCTAATCAATGAGAGACCTGAACTTGAACTTAGATCTCTCCCCACCTTTGAGCCCTATGTTCTTGGCACTACAACTATCTGATGGCGAGTCCAAAATGGGATTGAGGCTTCAGGAGGATAATATTTCAGAGACTAGTAAAATGGAGTAAAAGACCAAATAAGATTTATAAAAAAAGGGGGAAGAGGAAGGAGGAAAAGGAGGAGGAGGGGGTTGAACTTAGGCAAGGGGAAGAAAACCTGGTTGTATTAAATGAATAGAGCGTAAATACAAGAGGTGCTTAATTGGAAACAAAAGGCTTAAATGTCATACCAAGAGCTCAACATTTTTCAGCATGATCCATATGACATGATAATCACATACGGAACACATTTCTTCTAAAATTCTTGTCACTCTATCTGGAACTCTAACCTTCCTTACGACGACAAACAGGAGTAAACATCAACAAATCGGCTTCATTGAGCTGGTGTCTTAATCTTCACTAACGTCTAAAGAAAAATACACCTGCCGGAATATTTCTGCTAGGAAGCAGTGTGGGGAGCGGCACGAGGCTGCATCAGCAGAGGGGTCCAGAACAGGCAGCTCTGTGTCCAGACAGAAGAGTCTGTGTTGGACAGACAGGGGACAGGAAGGCATTGAAGCTTCTTAGATAGAAAAGGCTCGTGATGGCTGCAGTGTTTCTTAAACGTTAATATTTTTCACCCAGCCAGTGAGGCTCAGTGATTGAGCATCAATCCATGCACCAAGAGGTCACCGGTTCGATTCCCGGTCAGGGCACATGCCCAGGTTGTGGGCCCGATCCCCAGTGGGGGGCATGCAGGAGGCGGCCAATCAGTGTTCTCTCTCATCAATGTTTCTCTCTCTCTCTCCCCCTCTCCCTTTCTCTCTCTCTAAAAATTAATAAAGAAAAAAAACACTTTTTTTTTAAGTTAATATTTTTTCATAAAGATCAAGATTGTGGATTATACATTGGATGCTTAGAAGGTATGGAGTGGAGCAAGCTAGGAGGCCAGTTGAAATCTCTTGCAGTAACTGTGAGAATTAGGGCACGAACTAGAATAAAGCAGAACCGGTAGGACCTGAGATGTTCTCACATGATGAGATGTTCTAACGGCAGAAAACACAAACCCAGAAACGGAACTGAGGAGCAGGCTGGTTATTAAAAGTAGAATACAAGAAAGAGTTAAGATGGTTTTCCGATTCCTACTTGAGCTACTAAATAAGCTGGGTTTCCAGCAGCCTATTTTAATTTTCAATTATACCCAGAGGCTCACTGTCAACAATCCCTGAAAAAGAGTCACACAGAATACTCACTTTCAGAAAACTAAGTCTTATTTTTATTAGCTCTTCTCCACGATAAAACAAACCGTATGTGTCGCTTGCCCTTTCTAAGGGTAAATACTGAATTCACCGAGTATCAGAATGAAGTCCTTTTCTGTGCAGTCATCAGATTAAGGCCAAGAAGGGACACCAAAGGCAATCAAGGCTTTGAACAAAGCTCAGTGTAAATTGACCTTGTTCTTTTCTTCAGGCAATAGAACCTCTGTGGCTTCCAGACTGTGACATGTTTGCTGAATATACAGGGAGATACACCCTCAGCGGTTATATGCCAGCAACCCGGCAGAATTCAAGTCCTCAGGAGCTGGTGGAGTGAAGCGCACCGTGCAATCTGTGTAAGGAGACAGACGCCTCGGTTTACTTACCTTGTTTATTTACAAGCCGTGACTTCTTGCAATAGTAGGTCAGCTCCTGTTCACAGTGCTCCGCATGGTTAATTGTGGCCTGGAGTTGCTCCAGGCTGGCCACGTACTCAAAAAACCCAGCATATGGGTTCTCCAGATTAGTATTTCTCACTCTTGTTAACTCAGAGCCATTGTGCTGTATGATGGTCCATGCAGTTTCTTGGATGCAGAAATGGGGGAAGAAAGAGAGGAGACCATCACTAGTCTGCAAAAGTTAAAATAAATAAAGAAAATCAAAATCACCTTTTATCTGAGTCAAATGTTTCTAGTCATAAACCTCTCTGAGAGGTAGAATCAACACAAATGGACTCTTAAAATTTAATTTAAAAATATGGAAATTGTTTTTTTAATTATGGTAAAGTGATTCTATTCTCTGAAATGTATATGTTTGCCATCCATTTGCACTGATTTTATTTTACTTCTTCATATAATTTAGCCAGACAATATTTATGGTGAAAAAATATTAAGAAAGCTGATTATTAAATTTTCGTGGTATATTTTCCTTCAGGAAAGAAAAAAAGTACTGCCCACCATAATTGTAAAACGTTATGGAATGTTGATACACCCTAAATTCAGAGATGTTACAATGTGAAAAAAATAGCACATCTCAGAACTTGTAAAATATTTTGAATTACATAATGTAAGCAATGACTTGTGTAGTCTTAAAAATCATTTGTGTTACCTGCAAAAAAGAAGTCAAAATGTGATGGCTTGTGTTTATTTATTTATATATATATATATATATATATATATATATATATATCTCCTCAGACAACATTCAATTATGAGTATATATTTCATTTTAAATCAAATTGGGAATATTCATTTGGTATCATGTGATCTGCAAAGTTATGCAATGCAACAGGAAGTTACTCTTTTGAACTAAACACATCTGAGTCAGCACCAGTAACTCAACTGACACAAAAAACAACAGGGCTATCACTATTAACACCTGAAAATGTCTGCAAACATTTCCGTCATACTGATTAGCAGAAGTGTTTAGATGAGATAAAAACCCTACATTGTTTATAACAGGAGATAGGCATAATGTGTCTATCCTTCAACTTTTCCAGCAAGACTTCATATTCTATTTGCTGTGATATATGCAGGCACGAGGACAGATTAATCAAAAGTTCTCTGATTTAATAGGGAAGAAACAGATTGGAAGTTGTCAAAACCCTGGTATATATGTGCTGTTAAGTCACATAACTCTCTATACTCCAGAGGAATATTCCAAATTAGAGAAGAACAGTAGGTAGAATTCACTGTCCCCTATCCCTTCGTTTAGCTAACATATTCACAGGGTTCAACAATCGAGCCAAGATAAAAAGGTACGCTTAGAAATTGCACGCCCAACCCTCTCCTAGTCATCCGAAGTTTGAACAGAGAGGCCTGCTAAATAAATGGCATAGGACACAGATTTGACAGCCTTATTGCCTTCTATGTGTGGATCATTATTTTCCTCTGAAACAACAGCTGTTACTTTTATTTCTGCCTTGCGTTTTGGCTCACTCTAGAGCTTTATCAGTAAAACACTTTCCTGGAGGAGGACATGATATATAAGGTAATGAAATTAATTATGGATGGCCAGACAGCTGTATGCAGAAACCTTGCGGAGGTCTGAGTGGCAGCTTTGGTATGGATCTGTGCCCTTAAGAAAGTCAGGGGAGATCTGAGTTTCCATTTCCAGGTTTGGAAAACAGTCTCAGAATTCAGCAAGCAACAGAGTAGGTCTGAGGGTGTATCATTTTGGCCAACTCAACCTCAGCTGTTAGAAGTTGAAGATTATTAACGAGGCAAATCTGTTACCCTCGCCTCTGCTGGACTCGGCTTTTATTGTTCAGCAAAACGATTCATCTTTTCTCGTGGTGATCAAAGGCATGCCTGAAGAAGCTCACTGGGCTGAGCCGCTGCCAAAGGAGCAGAACAATAAACCTGCCTGAAACCTTTGTCACGACGCCTTTTTGGGTCACGCTGAGAAGGACTTCCCTGTAGTTTAGTATCCACTGGGTCACAATTAACACATGATTTCGAAAGGTCTTTTAAGTTGCCGTGAGAGATTCCAGGTCACACTGCCTGGCATCTGTTATAGGGCAGCTCATATCGATGTGTCCTTCGGAAATTCTAAATTTCAACAGAATGATCGTTCCTGTAAGAGATTTTATTTTCTAGTAAAAAAAAAAAAATGCTACAATGTAGGAAGTTAACCAGATGCCGTCCTCATTAGACAATCTAGATTTCCAGGGCAAGGCAGAGGCAATAAAATCATCACCACAGATCCTGAGCCATGGAAATGGGAGCCCCACCTCGTATGGACTTTCCCAGCAGGGGAATCTCTCAGACCTTCTGATTTACAGCCTCTTTATCGCTCTTTCAGGCAACAGTGTGTTATCTGATGTTTCTACAAACACCTGTTTAGAAATCACAACTGTAAAAACACATCGACTTCACAAGTCAGTACTTTGTGACTTATTCATTGGCCTTTCCCACTCGTCTGGAAGCCCTCGGAGAGGAGTGATGGCTTCTGATTTGCTAACCAGTGTCTCCAGCACACAGCACAGGGGCGGGGCACATGCGCAGGAGAAGGCATTAGAGAAATGAGGAAAGAAACTGACGAATGAATAAAGACAGTGCCTTGTCCAGACTAGAACACAACCTTCCGGGTGGTCTGATTCTGATTCGATGGTGGCTCGGACACTTCCATTGTCTTTCCGCCGCTTCATAACTCTGAACTGAAGGTAACTGAGACTGCAAAAACAGTAAGTCGGAAGTTGTGACGGATCTGAGTTGCTGCCCTACTTACAAGTTATCCTGACCCACGTACAAAGTGTATCTATCTATTTATCTATTTGTAGATGGATATAGGCGATAAAGATACAGATATATATACTAATAGACACAGGAGATCTCTGGATCAAGGAACGTTCTCTCCCAGAGTCTTAGCAGCATCCATTCTTGACACCCCAATTTTCCATGGCCCATACAATGAGTGCTAAGATGCCCCAACATGCTGGAGCTGCACAGGAGAGGAACCCCAAAATTATGAGATGCGAAGCTTTCAGAGAATGGCTGGCACCTACCTGTTCTCCCCTCCATAAAGCGGGAAAGTAGGGAGGACACACATCCTTGGGTTTCTATCACTCTTAGAATGTACACAAATGCTGCTCAGGGAGATGAGTCTCCAGAGAAATTCACCAGCTCTCACTTCCAAGACATGTTAACATTCAGTTACCCTTTCACCCAGGCTTTCAGATGTTTTTTTCTTAGAAAGCAAGTTTCCTTGCAACACACGATCTTTGTCTACAGACAAGGAAATTCTGCCTGGTAGAAAGGGTTTACTGACTCCCTCCTCCAGTTCGGAAGAAGCCAGTGCATCTCCCTCTGCACGTCCATTTCGATATTCCTGATCTGTATTTATGTCTGCTCTTTGGAATCCCCTCGGAACTAGCTACACCATCTTCCCCGTTTCCTCATCGGCAACGTGTCAAACAAAATCTTTAAAATGTGTTTTTTTTAGCTTTTATTTTTTATTTATTTATTTATTTTATCCTCACCTGAGGACACTTTTTCATTCTTTGTTCAGATAGAGCAGGAGGGAGAGAGAGAGAGAGAGAGAGAAACATCAATGTGAAAGGGACACATTGAGTGGCTGCCACCCGCACGACCAACCAGGGCCGGGGACAAACTGCAACCGAGGTATGTGCCCTTAGCGGGAACCGAACCCAGGTCTCTCCGGACCGCAGGCCGACACTCTAACCGCTGAGCCAAACCGGCCAGGGCTTTAGCTTTTATTTTTATGTCCTGTGTAAGAGCCATGATTTCTTTCTTTCTTTTCTTTCTTTCTTTTTTTAAATTATTCTTTACCCAATGCAGAGAGAGCTGGTCAAGTAAGGAGACACAGACAAATGAGTGAGGAGAGAGAGCTGAAATAGGCAGAAAATCTATTAACTTTAATAAATACACTAAAAAAAGACTGAAAGGCAGTTTGGGTCTACTGGTGTCTCTCTCCCTGAGGAGATTTCCAATCAGATGAATTATATGTAAAGCAACTGAAGAATGAAGAGTTCACTTTAGGCTGACTTCTACTTTTGAGCACGGTGACAGTGTGGACAGTGTGGAGGGAAAACCTGCTGTTTAAGCAACACGGGTGCAGGCCCGTCCCTTCGTGCCTAAGAGCGCAGGTGAGAGAGGCCGCAGACAGCAAGCGCAGGTAGCAAGTGCTGCGTCAAGGAAAGAATGTTCTGGAGCGAAATGATGTAAGCAAGGCTGCATCTGAATAATGATGGTGAGTTATTAACTCTCATAGCTATTAAGAAGGCCTTTATGATTGAAATCCCTGAAGTAAGAGTAATTTTATTGTAAGTACCGTGCTCTCCGGCTTCTCACGGAATGGTCTCAGGAGCCCCGATCGCAGAATCACGCGGGGAGCTTGTTAATAAAGCAGAGACCCGGATCCCAGGCTCCAAACTTCCTGACTCAGTGAAACTCAAGCCAGGAGCAGCCTTGGCAGCAGTACAGGGGAAAGGGTGACGTTAAGCCACCCAATTATCCTTTTCACGGAAGTCTGAAATCCACGGCCCCAGCTCTCGTCCCTTTCCCCCCTGAAACAATCCTTATGCAAAGTTTGATAATGAGAAACTTCTTGAATATAGAACTATTTCATTACAGATAAAGCATTGGTTTTAGTGGAGCAAAAAGGTCCTCTACATTTCAGTAGCGACAGACACTTGGATTCACATTATCCCGACCAATTATTTAAAAATGATCGTTAGAATACTCTGGAAAGAATTTTCTTTTTTTAAATTGAGGTTATTGGGGTGACACTGGTTAACAAATCATACAGGATTCAGGTGCACAGTTCTACAACACATCATCTGTGCACTGGATTGTGTGTGCCCCACCCCAAGGAAAGAATTTTCAGACTTTAACCTAGATTAGGAAAATGTCCATCGTAAAGAGATTATCTTCGTGTTGTTTAGGATGTGATGTTTAAAGGTCTTGAAATACACGTGAGGTCACAAGAACTGAGCCACCGGAGGAGGACTCTCCCCTGGCTATTCCGTCACCATGGTCTTGGACTCTCTGGTCTCCAAAACTGAGACATAACTGTCTATTGTTTATAAACTACCTAATCTGGTATTCTGTTATCCTGAATGGGCCAAGACAGTGTCCTCAATGGATGTTAGAGTAAACAGAAGCCACCTAATTGCATTATATAAAAAAATCTCTAGACACAGTCTCTTAGTAATTTCCCCCAAAATCTCTTTCCCAGGTTTTACCTCCATCTGCGGTTTTTAGAATCACACACGAACACCAAGGAGCTGTGGCTCCATATTCAACTGCCCTCTCCGTATCTCATCTGAATGTGGGGCAGGCGCCCCGACCTCAAAACCCGTGAAACTGAGCTCCTGGTCCTCCTCCCTAAGCCTTTTCTGGCAGCTGCCCAAGACAGCAATGTGGTGTTATTTTTGGATTCTTTTGTTTGTTTTCTCACACTTTACATGTATTCAAAGGGAAAATCGAACCTCCTTCCTTCAAATGCATCAATATCACCCAGGGCAAGCCACCGTCACCTGCTCTCACCTGGACTCCTGCATTTCTTGAACTGGTCTCCAAAGAGTTTTCCTAAAACTTTTGATAGATAGATAGATAGATAGATAGATAGATAGATAGATAGATGGATGAATACATAGATACATAGCTAGCTATTGACCTATATAGATAGAAATAGCTATACATATACATATACATACACAAAGGTGGGGAAAAGTAGGTTTAGAGTTGTTTGTATGGAAAATAATAAAACAATTAATAAATAATAATATGAGAATAAATTGTGTTTTGCATACTCACAACTGTAAACCTATTTTTTCCAATTTCTGTATATATTTTATACTGTGTGTGTATACCCATGACATGGATATATATATATATACATATATATATATATACATATATATATATATACATATATATATATACATATATATATATATATACATATATATACATATATATACATATATATATACATATACATATATATATACATATATATACATATATATATACATATATATATATATGGTTTCCTAGTTTCTTCCCAACAATTATGATCCTCTTAAAGGAAATCAGATTGTATCCACCATTGCTTAAAACTTTCCAGTGTCCTCTCCTGTCAGTCAGAGCAATCCGGGCCCCATGCTCCCCCTCTCACCCCCCGGACTGCCCCGCCCTACCAGGCTCCCCCACTCTCCTACTACTTGCCATTCTCAGCCACACGGGACTTGTTGCTGGTTTCTGAACACCCCTGGGCAGACCACCCCTCTCAGGACTTACCAGTTGCTGTTTCCTTTGCGTAGAAGGCTCTTTCCCCAGATAGCCACTGTCTGATTTTAAGTAGTAAATCCCCCTTTCAACACTTTCAATTTAACATTTCCTTTCTCTGTTTGTCTTGCTCCATAAAACTGACGTTTTGACACACTGCTGCCCAACATAAACTGTCTGAGGTGATGGGAGGGGTGGCTGTGGAGCAGCTAGAACGTGGCCAGTGAGGCTGAAGAACTGTAATCTTATTCTAATGAATTCATTTAAACTTGTAAAATTTATTTCAATTCATTTAGTTTTATTCATTTTAATTAAATGTGAATCTACATAGGCATTTGTTGACTGATGGCTACCATATTGGATGGCCCAGTTCATCTAGAATGCGTTCCTTTGCGTGTGATGATGAGGGAATCAAGATCCCTTTTACAGCATCCATACCGTTTGCCCCAGCACCACTGGTTGTAAAGGGATCTTGACCCCTTTTATTTGGTCTGTTTGTCCTTGTGCCAATCACACACGGCTTGACTCAGCCTATCAGTGTAATGTCTTCATATTTGGCAGAGTTGAGTCCTTCAACTTCAAGATTAATTTGATTCCTCTTCTTCTCTCAAATCCGCTGATACATTTTAGAAATTGTTTGCTCGTTTTCACCTAAATAATTACATCCACCAGCAAACTAACACCCTGCTGGAATTTTAATTTAGGTTTGCCCTGAATCAATGACTACTCGGGAAAAATTGATATATATACATATACCATATTGAGTTTTCTAATCAATGAAAATGTTATATATACTTCTCCATTTATTTAGGCTTTTAGTTGATCTCAAGATCATTTTATCCTTATCTGTGTAGAAGCCTTCATCATCTTTCATTAGATTCATACCATGTATTTGAGATTTCTGATGCTATTAAAAATAGAATCTAAAATTTTTTTTTCTAATTGCTTATTGCTGGTGTGAAGAAATCAATTGATTTTTATATGAACTTATATCCAGTAACCATGCTAAATTTTAGTAGTTTATCTGTAGATTGTTTGGAATAGTCTCAGCACAGAACATGGTCATCTACAAACAATGAGAATCTTAGTTCTTCCTTTCCAGCACTTACATCTTTCATTCATTTCTCCTGGTTTACTGCACCGACTAGGACTCTGATACAATGGAGAACAAAGTATTAATAGCAGGCATCCTTGAGTGAATGCTGGTAACAGGGTAAACTTTCAATATTTCACCATAAACTGTGTTATATGCTTTAGGGGTTTTTGTGGGTATTCTTTAACAAATTATGGAAATTTTCTTCTAATGATAATTATCAATTTTTTTCTTTCCTATCATAAATAGATGTTGAATTTAATTAAATATATTTTCCATGACTATTAACTTTTATTTAAGTATATGTAAGTAAAGAGTTCAAGAATAAACTTCATGTTTATGTACATTTAAAAAGTAAACATTGTTCAAGGCTTTTACATGCATCAGTTTTCTCAAAGAATAAAGTCTATCATTTTTATTTTGGGACTTAATAACATATATTTATCATTAGATGTTCTGTATACACACGAAATAATGGTAACATTTTAAATCATTATCATTAAACTATTTTTAAAGATTTATGTTAATTCTTCTACTGAACAACATACTTTTTTTTTTTTAGTTTATTGATTTTTAGACAGAGAGGAAGGAGAGGGAGAGAGGGAGAAAAACATCGATGTGAGAGCACATCATTGATCAGCTGCCTCCTGCATGCCCCACACCTGGGATACAACCCGCAACTCAGGCACGTGCCCTGACCATGAATCAAACCAGTAACCTTTTGGTGCGTGAGATGACACCCAGCCAACTGAGTAACACTGGCCAGGGTTGAACAACAGACATTTTAATCAAATTGCAAATTAGGTCAATTTCTAGATGCTTAATTTTAATTTTATGTTTAAACCATTCATGCAAATATTACCATTAAATAAAAGTTGATCAACTCACCAGTCATATTGCAATATAGAAGGAATGGTTCTAGGGGACCACTTCCATCTGCGTCTATATAGTAAAACCCTGAAGTATTTCCTCTGTGCTTATAGGCTTCGCATGATTGCTCATAGATAGCTGTAAAAGAGATGGATTATCACAAATGGAATAATATAATATGTAGATCACTGACCAGAAGACAAGGTAAAACCTACTTTAAAACAATATTCTTTTGCAATAAGATTGATACGAATGAAATAGGTTAGATAGAAAAAGGGGAGCATGAGGCTGTAATTTATGGCATTTACTTTTACCACTAAAGGAATATGAGAATACTCGGTCAAAGTGAAAATTTAGTTCATTTTCACATTAGATAGAGCAACAAAAGAAAAAGTGAGTGTTTTAAATGTTAAGACACTTATAAGTATAATTTTGGACATCCATCCAAATGGATCTTTCAACGTCCATAATAACCCACCATCTGAGGCACAATGCTGCAATCTCCTTAAATAATCTGCTAATAGCCACAGCAATTGAAAAGTTTTAAATAATGTTGTAACTATCTCAATAACTTAAGAAGTAATTTACACAAGAAACTTTCTACAATGCTCTGTAATGAGAATTCAAGATAATCAAAATTCAAAGCAAAGAAATATTTATATGAAATATTCCTCCAAGTGGATACGATGTGCTATGATCCATAATTGGATGTCCTTCATTTTATTTTCCATGTACAAGGTTTGATATTAACACCTATATATGATGCACAATTTCAATAAATACTTGGCCAAATGGACTGATAATTTCCATCAAGCTTCTTATTCTGTGAAATGAGAAATAAATCATCCCCTGAATGTCCTTCCCTGATCTATTCTAAATTTTGGAAAATTATGTTAATGAGTTTTAGACAATATGAAATAACATAACTAATTTGCTCAGTGTTACAAAATTTCAGATAATCATGCCAAATTACCTCTCCACCCCTCCACAGTCTGATGGTTTTATTTTGTCCTATTATATATTACACAGACAAAAATAGAAGCGTGGATTGCTTTCTGGTCACATTTGCACTCTGTGCAGTGAACTGGGCATGTAAAAATGGTTCATTTATATTCATCTGCATGCACACACCTATGTTCACAAATTCCGTGAGAGATGTTGGCAGGACCTACACGTAACTTTGGAGCGAAGGTGGGTACTAGAAAGGTCACATGACTGGGTGAGGGTAATTAGGAGTCCTTTTACTTCATGCGCATTGCTTGACATTTTATAACATGGCTGCTTAACATATTGTTTTCTAATCAGACCTTTTAAAAGACCCCATCCCCGCCCCTCCCTCTACTCATGCTGCAGATAGTGACGACTTCAGAATAACTAGTAAATAACTTGTCATCCTGGCCCCACTTCTCAGAATGGCTATTGGCAAAAAACACAAGAAAACCTTCAGCTCCATTTAGACTACCTGCTCAAGAACCCAATAAATTAATTCAATAATTGGGTTCAAATTGAGGGTCACAGATAAAAATATCTTATTTGTCTATCATCTGGGGTTTTTTTTTTTTTTGGTTTTTTTTTCCTTCAGAGTGTTTGGGTTCATATTTAAATTCAGTCACTGATGACAATGAAAGACAAGTCAATCAGTTCATCAAAATACATTCAATTAGATTTCTGTGCTGAGTTAGTTACTTCATTGGGATGATGGAGTCTATAGAAATCAAATATACTGTCCCTGCACCAGCTGGGTGACCTGGGTTGAGAATCTGGGCCTCCGGTTACAGTGAGATGTGGCTTGAGGAACAGCAGACATTCTTCATGATCTCAGGAGGCCACGTGCAAGCTGACGCCCGGGATGGCTCTGGCCACGACCCGGCAAGACCTCTGAGCGGCTCCTCGCAGAGCCCCACGGCTGGAGGCCCAGGATCCCAGTCCCAGCTCCGGCCACAGTGCAAAGTAGCGCGCAGTGGAAGTCAGAGGGGTGAGGCTGATGACGGCCACTAGCGCCTTGGGTGTCCCCATGATGCTCTCAAACCACCGGACAGCAGAAGGGCATGCACCACGCACACTGACGTTTCAGCAAACCGGTGCGTGGTTCCCGACAGGAAAGGCAGAGGCACTGGTCGTGACCCCAGGCAAGTCTTCCCGTCCTCGCTGTGGCTCAGCCATTTCCGAAGCCTCGGCTGAGGGGAGTACTCTCTCTCTGTTAGCTCAGGAGTAGAGTAGGGATAATAATAGTACCCACTTACTAAGCTGGGGATCACAATGAAATGATTTGGGACACCTAGAAATCAACAGGATGCTACGATTCAGGAGCGCACGTTCCAACACATGCTGCACATGCGGCATATCTGCACACGGCCATGAAAGGGGAGGTGGAACAAGGACACGGAACAGAGGCCAGAAGCAGGGCTGGGCTTACAGCTGTGGCAGGTGGCGCCCCGGTAGCCGGTGTGGGCGCAGCTGCAGTGAAAGGTGTTCCAGGACTGCGAGCATTCGCCTCCGTGTTCGCAGTAGTTGGGCAAACACCTGGAAGAAGGCGCAGACACATCACTGCTTTACACGCGAGACATACAACATCGATAGTGGTCATGTGCTCATTGCCCGTGGTCATGTGAAGGAGGGTGACCGCCGGAACGTGAGGAGCACATTTAACACAACTAATGGTTACGCCGCCTGCCCTTAAAGCGCTTTCATCGCAGAACTCAGCCCGAGATCAATGAATTCATCAGATTGCCGCCGATTCTCCAGTGGTTGCGGCCGCTTAATTTTCAACATGCCTCACTCTCTCTGAGCCCTTTCTTTTCCCTACGCTACACAACAGTAATTCAGTAGGTTGCCAGAAATATCAATAGCTTACCTAAAATAACAACATTCAATCATATTGATTTACTACACTGAATATTTAAAGGAAGAAAAACTGAAGGAGAGAAGGACGTGGGAATGAGGGGCACCCTCACTCGCGTGGGTACACATCCAGGAGCGTGGAAGGTGCGGGGTACACACAACTCCAACAGGGCGCTCCAGTAAACTCACAGGGGCCCCAGGACATTTGCTTTCAAGGACATTTGCTTTCAAGAGAAACATAGGCACACTCCGCATCTGTCAGGCCCCATGTGACTGACTAGCTTGAGGTAGTTCAATGTCAACATTAGACACTAATACATTCCTTTTTTTTTTTTTTATCCTCACCCGAGGACATCTTTGCATATATCTTCAGACAGAGCAGGAGGGAGAGAGGGAGAAAGAGAGAGAGAGAGAAACATCGATGTGAGAGAGACACATCGAGTGGCTGCCACCCACACGACCCCAACAGGGTCTGGGGACAAACTGCAACCGAGGTACATGCCCTTGGCAGGAACCAAACCCGGGACTCTCTCTGGTCCGTGGGCCGACGCTCCAACCGCTGAGCCAAACCGGCCAGAGCCTAAACCACTTTTGAAGTGAAAGTAGCAGGTATATCTTTTGGCTTAGGACACAGTGAAAAAAAATTACTGAACAATAATACATTGTGTCCAAGGTTTTAAATGTTCTCATTTATCCCAGATTAAAAAGTAAATTAACTAAAAACCCTGCCAAGGATACCTTTAGGATGGTGTTTCTGCCATCTCCTTTATTAAAACTAAGGATGGGAACTTCATGTTTTACTGACAGGATTTTTCCAACTTCAACTGAAAACAATGTTATTGATTTTTCTTGATAAAATATAGATGTCCAATGTATAGAAATCAAACAATTTAGGAAACACTAGAAAAGAAATATAATTTACAATATCAATATATAACAATTACCACTATAAACGTAAATATTTATGTTTCTGTGTATATATACATTATATATATGTATGTATGTATGTGTGTGTGTGTGTGTATATGTATATAATCATAGCATTCATGTTATTTTACAATCTGCCTTTTAAAAATTCAAAAATAAATAATGGGCATCTTTCTAAGCCAATTAAGTTTACATACATTTTAGCATTTTTATAGATTCATAAGAATCCATTCAAAGAATGCTTTGCTATGTAGTTAATATTTTAAGCATTTCAAATAAATAATCTAGAAAAGAAAAAATGTTTTAATGTTTTTTATTGATTTTTGTAGAGAGAAAGGAAGGGAGCGAGAGGTAGAAACATCGATGCAAGAGAGAGACATCCATCGGCTGCCTCCTGCACGCCCCATACTAGGGATCGAGCCTGCAACCCAGGCGTGTGCCCTGACTGGGAATCAAACCGGGACCTCTTAGTCCATAGGACGATGCTCAAAGCACTGAGCCATGCCAACTGGGCAAGAGAAAAAAAAAATTAATCAAAACAGTAACAAGTCTAGTTGGTCATCAGAAGAGAAGAGGTCTGTTGTTTATCAGACCTAAAATCATATTTTCAACGGGGGCAGACATAAGTGGCCAAGCCTAAAATTCTAAATAAAGACTCTTTATTTACTGTTATACATGTGCTATTTCTAACTGATCTGCTACTGAAAGATACAGATCCATGTTCCTTGATTGTTAGTTAGACTTGACTTTTCACATTTTTGTATTACGTGAAAGACTGAACCGTGGATTTTGTTTAAACCCATCATGTAGCAGCTCTGTTTGACTAGCTGCCCACAGTAGATTGCATTGTAGAGTGAAGTGCTAATTCTCACTAAATGTTTTAAACAATTGTATTGTATACTTGTCTCCTTACCAGTCATTCCGACACAAAGTAAAACAACCCATCTACCCATTTCTCTAGCCTTCCCTTAGGCTTTGCCATCATTATCTGCACTGTTTGTGACCTGGAACAAAGGCACATCCACATTCCCCAAACTGAAGTGATGTGTTCCGTTTCGGTTTATCCTGATTCCCTAGACATTCCAATACAAGTTTCAGAACAAGGTGAAACATGGCTGGGACGAATGACACGGAAGTAAAAACCTGTAACATTACCACATTTAGGAAAATTGAAGAGCTGGGTGCCTCTGGGTCCAGGACAGTGATGGCCACCCGAATTTAAATCTCATATCCTTCCTCCAAACAATAAAATCAACACTCTAGCCCCTTTCTCCTCCAAATAAACAAGCCGTGTCTTCAGTATACAGGACACAGAATGACAGCATGATCTTTAGATCAACTGTCAGCAGGGAAATGAGGGGGAGGGAGCTTGGGGACTGCAGGGGACAGCGACCAGCCTGGAGGGAGACGGCACAGGCTCCTGGACAGAGGTGGGAGTGGATGGAGGAGCAGCCCAGGGGGAGAGCTGAAGGTCGCCAGCTGGGGAGGCCAGGAGGCAAGTGCAGGGCCTGCTGAGGTTGCCACGGTGATGTTGGGACACAGTGGCCTCAGTTCTTTTTTTTTTTTTTTTTTTTTTTATTTATTTATTTTTATCCTCACCCGAGGACATTTTTCCATTTTTTGTTCAGGTAGAGTGGGAGGGAGAGAGAGAGGAAGAGAGAAAGAGAGAGAAACATCGATGTGAATGGACACATCGAGTGGCTGCCACCCTCACGACCAACCAGGGCCGGGGACAAACTGCAACCGAAGTACGTGCCCTTAGCGGGAACTGAACCCGGGTCTCTCCGGACCGCAGGCCAACGCTCTAACCGCTGAGCCAAACCGGCCAGGGCTTGGCCTCAGTTCTTGTCCGCAGTGTCTGTGGCCCAGGTTTCACTGGAGACCGGGGACACATCACACCCTCTGCCTTCCTGAAGTCAGGACAGGGTAGGTGATGTCAGGCCTGAGATCGTGACCTTCCCAATCAGAAGAGAGTCTTAAAAAGTTGATGTCAAAAGAAATAAATAATTCTTTTGTTTAATAAGTGCTTTAGGTCCAAGCTACTTAGTATTTGTGCCCTAACAACTGTCGCCCCTGACCCCGCGCTGCTTGGGTTTCTGCCGAGACATGGGGACATGGACAGCAGCTCCCTTTGCAGTTCTGCCCTTACCCCTCAGTCACACCCCCAGACCCCCTGGGCTTAGGGCCTCCTCCCCTGCATTTCCACAGAGAACAGGGGGAGGGTTTGTAGACAAGCCTGGGTGTGTTTATGTGTGAGCGACTGTGTGTAAGGAAGTGTGTAATAAGTGTGAGAATGAACTTACGACTATGAGTGTGTAAAGATTGTGCATGCAAGAGAGTACTTGTATGTAAGTGTGCATGGGTTAATGTGTGAGGAAGTATGTGAACGTATGTACAAGGAGTGCATGTGCATAAGGACTGTCACGGTAGGGAGCTTGTGGGTATGTGTGTGGTGAGCACACGGGTGTGTATATGCGTGAGAGACTGTATAAGGGTGAGTGTGAGCACGTGTGTAAATATATAAACTCCATTATGTGTAGATTTGATCCAACTTCAAGTTAGAGTAAAAAGACCTACATTATTTCCGTTCCTGTCAGTTTTTAATATATTTTAATGTTCCTGTTCATTTTTCATTGTAATTTATTAAGCCATTAATTCTGTGTTTATTATACATTGACTAAATATGAACCACAGTGATGTTAATGTGCACCGAGGGGTGCATGGCCCGGCAGGTGACATGTCAGAGGGACTTGCTGGAACCAGAGGGCTGAGCGGATGCCGGGCTCTGCCTTGGAGCTACGCCGTCATAGCCAACCCACCTGAGCATGTTTCCGCACTCCTAAGAAATAAATACAAGTAAGAACAGGTTCTAAGGGTTTTTGTGAAGATTACTTTAAATGCATATTCATGAATTCAAAATTAATTTGAGAACAGAGTCACTGCAGTCTCACACATACACACACATTCATAACATCACTCACATACCAAAAGCCCCTTACGTCCTTGCACAAATACCCACACAATCCTCACGCATTAACCCATACACATGCACACATACATGCACACATTCACACACATCCACACCATCCTTGCCCACTCACATGCACGTGGAAGGGCATTCCACACACATTCCCATACTCCTTATACACACACACCTTCTTTACACACAGACATTCACACACACAAATTTAATACTAATTCAGGGAGAGTGTGAAGTTATTTAAACACATATATATTTCTAAAATCATTAACACTTATTAGTGAATTGAATAAAATACTCAGATATATAGTGCTCTTTCAAATAATTGTAGATGCTTTCATGATAAATGAATATATATCAATATAAACTATTACTAAATGGGAAGAGCTTTTTTATCCTGCACTTTGTTTTTTACTCTGCGTGAGTGTGTGTGTGTGTGTGTGTGTGTGTGTGTGTGTGTGAAGGTAACTATGTAAAATGTTTGTTTAACAATGAATAGCTGGTAATGAGGATATGAATGATTTTATTGACTTCTTTATACCTTCTTGTATCTTGCAATTTTAAAAAAGCAATCATGTCTTGCATACATTGTTTCCAAACATGAACAAATACTCTTTTAAAATATGTGCATTTATTCTTATTTGTCATCTCAATGGCTCCTGAGAGATACTAAAAGACTTGGAATCTAGATGCCTGCTTGAAAGACACTGAAAAATATTTCTGACACTTGACCACATCACTTCTTTCTTTCTCCATAGTCCTTGCCAGTTTCTCCTTTCCCTGTTTCAATAAAAGCTCTAAAATTAAAAATAAATAAATACGAATTTTTGTTAAGTGCTTAGCACAGAGCTAGTACACATATTTATTTTTAAAAGACTCTATTTACTAATGCTATGGAAGCTATGTCAATAGCTAGAGCATATGAGACCAAAATAAAGGAATCGGGTCAGCTCTGCACCCTCCGGTTCTGCACCTGTGCACTCAACCAACCAGGGATGGAGAACACTCAGGGGAAAAAAGTTCCCTTGTTGCTGACGTGTGCTGAGAGGTAGGCCCACGGTGGTTGCATTTGTATTGAACATGTACAGACTTTTTTTCTTGTCATTATTCCCTAAATTATACAGTATAAGCACTATTTACATAGCATTTACATTGTATTGGCTATTATAAGTCATCTAGAGATGATTTAGAGCACAGGGGAGGATGTGTGTGGGTTATAAATACATCATCTATAAAAGGGACTTGAGCATCTATGGATTTTGGTATTTGCAGAGGTTTGGGACCAATGCCCCAGGAGATACCAAAGGATGACTATTTTTTTTTTTCTTGTTGTATTAGAAGAATGATACATTTGGAAACTTAAAAGGTATACAAATGTAAAAGTTACTTTGATTTTTTGCTATTTTTCTAAGATTGCAAGGGTTACCATGAGATAAAGTTTATCTTAAAAAAAAAAAAAGGTGGCCCTGGCCGGTTTGGCTCAGCTGTTAGAGTGTCTGCCTGTGGTCTGGAGAGACCCGGGTTCGGTTCCCACTAGGGGCGCGTACCTCGGTTGCAGTTTGTCCCCAGCCCTGGTTGGTTGTGTGGGTGGCAACCACTCGATGTGTCCCTTTCACATCGACGTTTCTCTCTCTCTCCCTCCCACTCTATCTGAACAAAATATCAAAAAATGTCCTCGGGTGAGGATAAAAGAAAAAATGTGTAGTCAAGACCTCTGCATAACTTGCTCTTCTGAAGCCTTTTCGGGTGTGATATTGAAACCGAATGCGGACCTTGCTCTGGTTTAGGAGTGCGCCTCCCCAGAGCAGGCAGGCGGCTTCTGGAGAAGCACCAGAGCAACCACGCCCCGCGTGGGAGAGGTGCGGACCTGCCAGGCCGCAGAGCTATCTGCAGCCTGAGTCGGTCAGCGTGACTAGCATTCAGGGCTGACGGACCTCCCCACTGTGCTGATGGCTGTTAGCCTCAGAGGTGGGAGCTCCCTGCCTTTGTGAGTGAGCCCCACCCTGGGGGAGCAGATCTGGGGAGCCTTATTATATGCCTGCCTCAAAACCGGATTAAGGGCCCAGAGCTGGTGTGGCGGTAACTGTGGAAAAGGTCACTGCCATTTAATCCCCAAATCAAGCCAGTTGAGGTTTATTGTCTAAGTTCTCCCTTGACATGTCATCTTTCGTTATGGAAAGAATTGTTTTATCTGAAAACTGGGTTAAATAAATGTGTATCCATAGAAAAGAAATGATGCCCTTCTAATTCACTGTTAAATAAGATTATAATTATTTTTTACAAACATAACAAAATAGACTAGTGTTCAAATAGGACCAACAGACACTGGTAGACTAGATGGTCTACCAGATAGAAATAGATGAGTTTTCGTGGTGATAAAATGTTTCATACAAATAAAATATTATTTTTAAAACTCAGATTTTATGAAGTGATTCAAAATATATATTGAGCACTACTATAAGGTAGGGGCTAAGTCTGTCACATGGTTAAATGTTTAAAAATCTGTAATGGTCATGACATCCCACTGAACTCAATAATTACAATTGACAGCCTTCATATTAAAGCATGATTGAAGAGATTATTTGGCTATAATTGAACATGCCTAAAAATACCTTTAAATGATTAACTATCAATTATCATTCAAAAAGCTGCTTGGCCTCTACAGTGAACTCCCAAATCTTACACCGCCATGGCCTGCCCTGGACTTCCTACCGGATCAGCCTTCTACCTTCATCAACACTACAGGTGCAAACTTTTCCACGGGAGAGGTTCCCGTTCACTTCCCTGCAGGGAAGATAGCAGTGGGTGTTTAAAGGTACAGATTAGGAGCATAGCAACCAGTTAAATTTGACAACTGACCAAATGGGTGTCCAATTTCTTGGTACCAGATGAGCAATATGACTGTCAGGGTATCCTAAGCTATTAAGTTTAATGGCGTATTTTTGACACATTTATAGCCACCTAAAATTATAGCAGCATTGATGTTATCTTTTGTGAAATGGTAGTACGTGTCCAGGTAAACCACATGGCCACATGTTTTCTACCTAAATTTTAGCAAAGCAAATATGAACTATAAAATTAAAGGTATATTTTTCATATTTCTAATGTGGATATAATAATCCATTTCCCATGGAAAAGATGTTGGTGGAAAAGAGGATGGGGAAAAAATGTTTGTTTTACATATAAATTTTAATCTGCCGCCAAGCCTTTGGCAACAGACGGATAAAAATAAAGGAGTGAGATGGTCTTACCTGTCTGTGATCCCACAGGAGTCTATCTGAAGGTCACTGAAGTTGCCCAGGAACCCCTGCTGGACTGTAATCAGATCTACCACTTTGTTACTGATAGAAATGAGTCTCATACATCCCTGAAATCCACCAAAGGGATTTTTGCATTTGGATCCAAAACTGTTGTCAGGACAACCTGATAAAAACAAAATGAAGTAAAACCAGGATACATTATAATGAGTAGAAATTCAGTATCATGGAATACGTCATTAAAAAAAATAAAATAGGCATTTGATTATTTTATTAAATTAAAAGAGAGAGGAAAAAGCCCATTGCAGTTATCATTAGTTTGATCTAAATTACAAATTTCAATTCATACAAAGCATTTCTCTTTATTATCATAGGATTCATAAGAAATTACTACTGTTATAATAATTATGTGCAAGGATACTGACTTGATTCAAATTTTAAAATTATGCATATATTATCTCCAGAATCCTAAGCACATGCCAGCAGTATTAAAGTATACATAATTTAAACACAGGAACTTAGTGTCAGGATTCACAAGGCAATACAATTCTTAGTGGCCATGCTGTAAGCTTCCACAGGAGAACAAAGACCCAGAGGACTGGCTGGACAAGCAATGCCAGACACCAGGAATCAAACTGAGCAGACAGAGGCAGGTTAGGCAGTAAGGGACGGGACCATGGGAAGGGAAGGCTGAGACACGTGGAGAGGTTCGGGAGGACGTGGAGCTCAGCACACAGGCAGCACATTTTCACCCAGTACCCAGTAGATCTGGAGGTTTATTCAGATGCTACAGGTTTTAAAATAAAACTAAAATCAACATGGGAAATTGTGACTCCAAGGCCAGAAACTCCCAGCCCTCATTAATACTCCTGACTTATAGACATCAAAAGCTTATCCTGATTGCAAATTAGAAGCTCCTGGAAGGAGCACAGGTCAATTACATAACAAACAAATAAACAAAAACAGAAAAGGCTGGTTTCAGGCAAGAGGGGAACAGCAATTGTATAGTTCCTTTCTCTGGGTCCCTGATGGGTTTGCAAATGAACTTTATTTACTGTTAAAGAATATAGTGCTGGAGATTCTGACCTATTCTAATTAATATATCTACTGGCTTCTGGGAGCAGGCAACAGAATTGCTGAATGAGTTCTGCTGCAATACTATAGAGTGTGTTTATATGGCAGAAAGCCAGGTTACCTCAAAAAGGAATATAGAAAACCAAAATTGGATTTAGAAAAGAAACCAAAAGCAAGCATAGGGTTGCTCCAAGGGTGTTTCCACTTCTCCTCACTAATAGTCTGGGAGAAATTGAAATTATCATACAAAGGGAAGCCACTAAGGCCTCTATAGATACTTTTTCCTAGGAATAATGCTTCTGTACAAAAGTCAGAAATAGCTAATCAATGTCTGTTTTTAAATCAGAACCTGTCCACTTCCAACTAGGGAATGTTATGAGACAATATACATATCTTTGCTAATCTAATCTGCCCAAATTCACCTGATATGGTGGGCTTTTTTTTTTTTATTCAATGGTGCTCACATATGCTGTTTCCAGAAGGGTAATATGAATTTAGAGCTCTATGACCTAGGGCTAAACCCAGTTAGGCAGGAAACACAAACTTTAAAATGTATGGATGTTTCAAAGGCAGAATCCTTTGAAAGGACCAATCAGAAGCTAGCAAGGCATATACCTACCCCTAGACAAAAGAGCTTTACCAGCAACCCACTTGGGTCCCCTCCCAGCTGCAGGGAGTCTGTCTATTTTTCAAATAAACTTTGCTCTCGCTTGCCCCTTTGTCCGTGAACTCATTCTTAGATTTTGCATGACAACAAACTTGGATCCGATCACCACCGGTTGGTTTCGAAACCATATAAGGAACCAAAACTGCCAAAGAAGTACCCAATTGCACATTCACATTCTTATAGACCCAAACCCACTGTCCAAACCCATCAACCAAGACCCCAAAATCCACTGACTACAAAAGCTTCCTCCCAGTGAAAGCATATGAGGACAAAACTCCAGCTCCTAGGGGCTGCCTTCATCCACCCAATACCCCATGGCTCAGTGATGTGTCGCCCTTCCCTTTGAGTATCCCCATCCCCCACCCCCTTTTCTTGAAATAAATCCAATTTTTGTTTATTCACCATCTGGGATTGCTATTTAGCCTGCCCGCACAACACACCACTGACGTTAACCTTTCGCTTAGTCTGTTGGAACACAGAAAGAGTAGAAAAGATGAAAATATACACTGTAGATAAATGAATCAGTAATAGTGAAATGCCTTTGCATGTGAAGCTACCTATTTGGAAACAAAGTTATATCAATTTAAATTAAAATTACCAACTATTTTATTTAATTAAATGCTTTTCTTTAATATGCGTAAAAGAGCCATCTATACATGCAGTTTAATAACTCATAATGGCTTAATGTCAAAAACATTTCACTGTTTGATTTTATTTATTCTTTACCTCATAAAAAAAAATGTTGTTTCATATTAATTTTTTCTAACATTTATCTAAGACCTGTTACTAATTATTTAAATAATAAAGAACTATAATATTGACCATTATTGTCTGGGATTTAATGATGTTCTAAGTGTTTCTCTATCCAAGTGAAATAAATAATTTTATGGAGTATGAACACATATATTATACTTCTGCATTTTTCATTAATCTTTCTTTGCCGTTATGGTTGTCAACCACTATTACAATTTCAAAGAATAAGAAATGAATCAGCAACTTCCTAATTCTGTACCATCCATGCTAGTTTTCTACCTGGGGATTTCATTAGATACTTTGACTGAGGATGCTTACCCCTAATGCTTTGTTTTCCTAACAAAATGCATTTACATGGCAATTCGGGGCCAGATTCCTATTCAAAACTGTTATCAGACATATTGAAATGTTATATTTTAACCAAGGGAGAGAGTCAAGTTTCAAATTTAATTGATCAAAAAAAGGTAATGAAAGCTCTTTGAGTATCAATTTATAATACATAGCACCATACACATTTTCAGTGTTTAAATTACCTCTGTGGTGTAGGATATAGTTACCATATCTCTATATGTTTTCTAGATGACTTATTAACCAATTAAGAATGTGAAAATAAGAATTGAGAGGATAATAGTTCAATAATATTCGGGGCAACTACAATATGCCAGGAATATAAACAGCCCTGCTAATCTCCTTTTCTCCAGGTGGTGTTTCCTGACACATTTCAAACTATTTCAGGATAAAATAAATTGCACAACATGCCTGTAGGAAATCAAACTAAGAAAACTCGTAGTCAGAAGGAAAGGTCACGCAACTTGACAGAAAGCACAGCCTCCTGTTGCCAGGCCTTTCAGATTCCTAGCCACGATGTTCGGTAGCAAGAGATGCTAAGAACAAAGAAGGGTGCGAGGGAGGTGAGTTTCACTGGTCTGTGATAACAGGTTGCACAATCGAATAGAACGCAACAGCGAGAGGAGCAGCCCTGAACCCATCTGAAACAAAACTTCCAACCGATGAAGATTTCTGCAGAATACTTAATGCTGAATTAATGGATGGGTCCATTAGTAGAGGCAGTCAGCATGTAAAGCACCTCTGAGGATGACAGATAAATTATCACTGGATGTCACTGTGCCAGAGTGAGATGTCGGGTTTGACTTCACGGTGACGCAGCCAGTTCAGCGGGTGGGTCATGTGTCTCTACACAAGCAGGAGTCTGAGATTTCTGCACACCGTTTGGCATCTCCAGCTGGTGCCATACAGTGTGTTAGTCAATAGCACAAAGACCACATAGGAGATGTCAACGTAAGAAACATTCATATCTGGGAAGAATTTTTGTGAGTTTATTTGAGCCAAACTGAGACTATTGCCAGGAAGCAAAATCTCAATGGATTGAGATAATGCTCTAGAGAATGGCAGTTTTGCACCTTATTTTATACATTATAATCAAAAGGGAAGTAAGTGGGTTACATGAAATCCACTGGTGATAGATTAGGAAGGCAGGAGAAAGACCAAAGGGGCGGAGGAGGCGGAACTGGACCTCTGGGATTAGATAAAAAGTAAAATAGACACATGCTTCTTTTACATAGGTGGGTACCGGATAGGTAACAGTTAACAATCAACATAACAATGAGAAGATTTATGGTCTCCACCCTGGTGCATTGGTTGTGTCCTGAAGGGCCTGGAAAAAGGGAAGTTAGCCTGACATTCCAAAGGAACGTTATCAGAGATGCAAAAAAACCCATAGGCTCTATCAAGGTGAAAGTTGACCTTTGTCAGGGAAGATGGGAACCTAGAACATGATTACCTACCATTAACTGCTTAGTTTAAAAAGTCTTAATTCCACAAATAAGTGAGATCATATGAAATTTGTCTTTCTCTGTTTGGCTTGTTTCACTTAGGATGATACTTTCCAGGTCCCTCCATGTAGTCTCAAAGGATAAGAGATCTTTCTTTCTTACAGCTGCATAGTACTCCATTGTGTATATGTACCACTGCTTTTTGATCCATTCGTCTACTGATGGACACTTGGGCTGTTTCCAGATCTTAGCGATTGTAAATAGTGCTGCTACAAACATGGGGGTACATATATTCTTTCTGATTGGTGTTTTAGGCTTCTTAGGGTATATTCCTAGAAGTGGGATCACTGGGTCAAATGGAAGTTCAATTTTTAATTTTTTGAGGTAACACCATATTGTTTTCCATAGTGGCTGCACCAGTCTGCATTCCCACCAGCAGTGCACTAGAGTCCCCTTTTCTCCACACCCTCGCCAACACTTGTTGTTTGATGATTTGTTGATGGTGGCCATTCTGACAGGTGTGAGGTGAAACCTCATTGTTGTTTTAATTTGCATCTCTCTGATCATTAGTGATGTTGAGCATTTCTTCATATGTTTCTTAGCCACTTGTATGTCCTGTTTGGAGAGGTGTCTATTTAGTTCCTCTGCCCATTTGTTTTCATATGATCTCACTTATTTGTGGAATATAATGAACATAACAGTCTGAGGAAGGGGGTAGTCCCAGAGACGCGAAAGTGGGATACAGACTGACAATCCCCTAAATAGGGGGGTGGTGGGGGAGAGATAAACCACAGAACTTATATGCACGTGTGCATGAACAGTGGACATGGACAACAAACTGGGGAAAGGGCAGGGAGGGAGGGGGAGGGGGGAATCAGTGGGGGGAAAAGGAGAAACATCTGTAACAAAAATTAATTAATAAAAATAAATAAATAAAGTAAAAAAAAAAGTCTTAATTCCTGACCATCCTTTGTGGTTACTTTAGGTCTTTGAGTTTACAAGGCCACCTCACGGGCCTTCCCTGAGTTTGTGTTAGTATGTGGCCCCTTTTTGTCCACAGAGAATATGCAAAAATTCATCTGCAGAACCCAGATTTAAAGTTGATCATTAATATATGATAAAAGCTGGCCATGGTGCAGTCTGGCTTTTTGAAAAGAATGCATTGGGAGCTGGGAGGGGGGGGGGAGACAGAAAAAAGTGAAAAGTGGTGGACAGACAGCAGAGGCTGGCGTGGTACCCATGGAGAGCTGAGAGTTCAAGACACGCCCACGCGCCCAACAGGATGGGCTCCTGAGACGACACAGAATGGAGATGCAGCCAGGCGCCCGCAACAGGCTGCTCCTTCGCCGTGGGCACTGCAGCCGGGTCAGACTGACCATTTGCTGATCGGAGAACTGTAAACTTGCTGTTGATTTAAAAAGAAGCTAGGGAGAGCTGATGGGAAGTGTCTCAGAACATGGGATATTTATTTACTTGAAGATAAACTGGCTGAAGAATGAACTAGCTAGGAAAAGCCTTCCACATAGGTAAAACAGCCTAGTAATAAAGGGGGCTCTCATCCACACAGATCAGAGAGCGTTCTAGGGTGACCACCTGTCACAGCTTGCCCTGGGCGGGAGGGGGGTTCCCAGGACTCCTAGCGTTCAATGCTAAAGTGGGGGGGGGGAGTTGGTCACCCCATGGCCAGGACCACTCAGGCAATCAGGGCCCCTGTGCCAGTCCTGCACTTAGGGGACCTCGGTCTAGCCCTTATCCAGCCATGCTTTTGCTCACGGCCCCAAGAGGTCTCACAAAGTAAGGTGATGTGCCCACTTGGACCCTTCTGCTCACTCTCCCATCCACTCCTGGACTCCAGAATTCCCGGCCCCAAAGCCCTAAGCAGGCTTCCAGAGGGACGGTCCAGCCCTCTCTCCGGGTCCTGGAGGCGCCAGGCAGCAGAAGGCCCCTGCTTTCTCTTGGACCCTTGCTCCCAGCCTGGAAACCATAGGGAGCCCTGGAGTTCACGGGGCAGGTATTTAGTGACTAGAGCCTCATGCCAGGATGAAACACAGGCTGGTACTGAAGGGTACCAATTGAGAAGATGATTAAATAAGCAGAGATCCCTAAGTAAATAAGATTGGTTTGTTTTTTTTTTAAGACTGGAAGTTGGGATTTTACGATGGAAGCTTCCACAGTATGTTGTTTTAAAAACACTGAAACACCTTAATAGATGTCAAATTATAAAGATCATGAGGAAAAAGAATAAACCTCAAATTCAAGATAGTATTCAACTGGAGAGATAAAGGGTGTGGTCCTGGGAGGACAAATGGGTGTTGGCGATGCTATGAAGCTGGGAAATGCATGTGTAGCTGTGTATTTTCAAAAAATAATAATAATAATAATTAGGAATCTTTAAATTGTGTCTATCATGTAAGATGTGAGTGATGGAGGAAACTGGGCGGGGTAATATGGGAAGTCCCTGCACACCTTTGCAACTTTTCGGTAAATCTAAAACTATTCACAGATTCAAAGTTTACTTAAATATAATGGTGTGTGTCATACGGATCATAATAAAAACAATCAACATTACAGAGTGCACATGTGATCTATTTCACTATAAAATATTATGGGTATGAATAAAGGCAATCAAACTCCTCTACAAAAAAATAGGTGGGCATTGCTAAATCTGAACACGGACATAAAATACTTTAAGAATGATGATTCCATTTTCATGATTTACACTTTTATCCAGGCTATTTTTTTTGTCTTTTTTTTTTTGCATCATACTTGACAGTATACTTGTTCTTTTTCTTCTTATCTCTGTTAGTGCTTCTAAGTTTATTTTCTTTGAAGTAAGAGCTCTTGGTTAAGTTAGTCTATATATCTTACCACCCGAATGTATTCCTACAAATTACCATACAATCGATCATATATTCCAGCAGGTTTTATAAACAACTTGGTTCAGAAATGCCCAAATCTCACTGAAGGAAGAAATGATATCTTTTAAGAGTGTTGGCACTGTGCTGCCTTTCACAGTAATAGATTACGTAGGGGGTTGTTTGTTTGTTTGTCCTTAACATCAGATGAATGATTCATGACCTGTGTGCTCACTGTCAATTCTTTCAAAGGAACCTGTATTTTATTGATCAATAATAAAGATCGGGCTTTCCACCAAATTCAAAAGTGATTCTAGACAGAAGTAACACTTAGAATTTAAAATAACAACAACAAGAAACATCTCAAGTCATGATGAGGAATGTCTTACTACTAATAGTTTTACAACTTTGCCTTTCTAATGGCAAATAAGTTGTACAGTGATACCTCGGTTCTCGAACGCCTTGACTTTCGACCAAATCGGTATTCGACCAGGAGATTCGAGAAACTTTTGTCTTGGAATCCGAACAAATATTTGGAACTCGAACTTCCGAGATGAGCCGAGTTGAGCCGAATGGCGTTCATTCGGCCCAGCGCGCCTTGCTTGCGTCGTCAGTGTGAGTGCAGAGAGAGAGTCACGCTTTGTGGAGAGAGTCACGCTTTACACTGAATTTCACCCTTAGACATACTGTACACTTTTATTTCTTGTTGAGACTTATGTTTTTCTACATATTATATACAAATTAGGCCAGTAAATAGGCATTTTCTGGGGCTTGGAACGAATTAATCCAGTTTCCATTATTTCCTATTGGTTTCATTGCTTCGGTTCTCGAACAATTTGGTTCTCGACCATCCTCCTGGAACGAATTATGTTCGAGAACCGAGGTATCACTGTATTTTAATTTTCAGGGCTAAAGATTCATTTCATTTCCAGGCTTTCCTTTCCAAGGTTCCAGTTCAATCAAACATCACTGGACAGGTAAACACTTCACTTGTTTTTGTTCTCTGAGAGGGGAGCCTGCCGGGGAAGGCTATGCCCGAATCTCATCACACGTATCAGTCAATGCATGATTACTTAGCAACGAGAAGAGGTTTCTATGACTAACTGGCTTACGTTATTTTGTCCATCGGCATGATATTTGCCCTCTGTACTGGGAAGAAGGAAAGCAATAAAGATGCTCTAGAGATGCTAAGAGGCACATTCAGGAAAATACTGCAATAAAACCAGCCCATAAAATCAGAAAAAGACATATAAGGACCTTTTAACATTAGGAAAACATAACAAAGTTTGAAAGTCAGACCGGAACAGAGTGGTCTAATTTCAATCAATCTCATTGTAGAAACTGTAAACATAAGTAAGTTCACCTGGAGCAAATAGATTGTCATCTTCATCCACTCAACATTTCCACGTTCAAAGAAAGTGAGACATTATTCCACAGTATTGACAGTAGGTAAAACATGATGACATCCCCAAGACACAGGGGTAGTAATTGCAAATAATGTCCAATTGGCCATATATGGTCTGGCCTCTTCTCTTACCTCCAAAATAATAGGTGCCACCTGAGTACATCTGCTCGGGCCCCAGGGCAGCAGCAGCCGAGGCCACCTGGCCGTCCACCACCACACTCAGCCGATTCCTTCTGGCAGATAAGGAGACAGAATGCCACTGTCCGTCATTTAAGCCAACACCTAGGCGAGGCAAAATCAGTTAAAAGAGTTACTTCTCAACAGTGAACAGTATAAACAGTTGGTGAGAAACAGCAATGTACGCATCACTCAGTCAAGCACAACATTCATCTATTAATACAAGAAAACAAAAAGGAAGAAAGGAGAAGGAGACGAGAAATAACACCCTCTCAGGGGAAAATGTGCGTTACTGCCTTCTTCCTAGGGCCTCAAGAGAGAACAAAATTTCCAAATTTGGACAGTCCCATATGGTTAAAGTCTTTTAATGATTTGGCATGAACCCATTTTCATCTTCCATCCTGCAGTTGAGCTTTTATGGGGAGGGGTTTGGGAAGAGCACAGATAGGTTCCAAAATTCTAGGTCATACCCAATAAAATGATTTGTCTGCTTTTTAGCACTTTTATGTAACCATCTTCTATAATTGGAAAGAATATTTAGCGAAGTATATCAATTCAAGCATTACAAAATATTTGAAGACACTATAATGCATATTGAAAGTTTACTAGTGTAATGAAAAGTTGAAAACTAAAGCTGTGTGTAAAACCACATTTACACAGTTGATCCTCCCGGTCTGCAGATCCCATCTTTGCAAATTCACCCACTTGCCATGATTTGTCACCCCAACGTCAACACTTGGGGCACTTTTGGCGTCGTTCACAGGGGGGCACACAGCAGAGACCGGCACACGTGTTCACAGGTGAAGCCGGACACGGCGATGCTTCTGGTTGCAGTTCTCTGATGTGAACCTGTGTTCTCACGTTTTCATGCTGTGGTTGGCGACTGAGCAAAGGGCCCCGAGCAGAGTGATGAAATGCTGCCCAGTGTTCCTAAGAACATGAAGGCTACGCGGCACCTGCACATCACGTGTGGTGGATAAGCGTCATTCAGGCATGAATTACACTGTGGTTGGCCGTGAGTTCAATGTTAATGAATACATATGGTGTCTTTAAACAGAATCACACCGAAGAAAGATTATGTATGACTGGCTGACAAAAATTTTGGGACCAGAGCCCTAGGAGAAATTGTTCAGTATTTGCTAATCTGGTGTCCATGTCAACACCTGCTGTGAATAATGAGAATCAACTCTCTCTATATCATGCTAGTGTGAGCCCTACATTTTGTATAAATAAGGGAAATGACTGAAAGGACATACCCCTACAAGTAGACAGTCATTTTCGCACGAAGTTAAATTGTGGTTATTTTTAGTCATTTTTAAATATGTTTCTGTATTTTCCAAGTTTAGATACACAATCAAAACTTGCTTTAACCAAGAACCAAGGTTTTCTTATTATCTCTAAATAACCATCTCTGGTCCCTCCTCAGGCAGCCCAGTGTCATGAGTCTGGGATGGTGCAGACTTTTCCTCTTAAAGAGAATTAAGTCTGCAAGGGCTCTGTGGCTGAATTCTCAGTAGACAGGTGGAATCTGTTGTGGATTTACCAGTAAGTTTTACATCCACTGATATTCAACTCTGTATGATTTTACAGATCATATTAGTAAACAAAAATATAAATACTCTATTAAACCCGAAGGTCATGGGTCTCTCTCCTGATACTATGTGCAATTTCTGTATTTCCCCAGCCATTTTCGACCACACGCTTTTAGACAGAAAATGCATAGAGGCTCCTTTAGGCGATAACTCTCTTTGCCCTGAGCTCATTTAGTATAATGCGAATTCCTCCCTGGGCACGGAAGCTCATTTTCACATTACATCCAGGAGGCAAAAAAGAGTTTCAAAGACCCAACTCTGGTTAGCTTTGTAAAAGATAGTTAGAAAGACCTGAAAACTGAAAAACGAAGAACGTAGGTTAGATACTTTTAGACATATTTTCTAAGAGTAGACTCTGAAATAGATGGCTGAATAGAGCTATATAATCCCTGATGGTAGGAGACTGGACTAAAATAAATCAAATGTCCCAGATTTGTCATCAGAGCTTCCTCCAGGAGGACACATGTAGAGTGAAAATCCTTGTATAAGTTTTGCGTCACACACACTCCCCCCCGACCCTGCCCCTCCACGTATCCTACCCTCTTTCTCAAAGCATGGATGTGCCTGTATACATGACTCAACTCCTGTTACTTCATTTCAGGCTCTCCGTTGGTCTGGGACAGTGCTTCTCAAACTACCTGCGGTGGTGAGCATTTTCTTTTCTTAGCTATTGTAGATTGATACTTTTTTACAACCTCAATCAAAATGAATTAGTAAAAAATTAAAAAGAAGATGTATAAAACACAAGCCCACTGACCATGTGCTTAGATGGTGCAGCAATATCTGATTGCTACAGCAGTTTCTAAGAGCTTCATCTCAGCTTGTACACCTCTCTTGGTCACAGGGATTGCACGGAGCCAGCCCTGCTCTGGGGACCGTTCCTGGAGCAGCAGTCTCGGGTAACTGCTGGGCTAGGCACACAGCTGGATCAAGTCAGTGGCTCGGGCATTTCTTTCCTCCACGTGGAAGCCAATTTAAATTAAGAACAAAAGATCACTAGGACGGTCCCACTTTGTTATTTGACACGGCTCAGCGTACCTATCCGCTCAGCCAGCAGGCTCCATGTCCTGCTCTGTCTGTGGGGAAAACGGCAGAAGCTATTCTCAGCCTCACCGGTGACAGACATCACTCACGTATGATGAGGAGACGTCTTACCCGTCAATGGGATTTATCACTCAAATTAAATAACGAAGGACCTGTTTAATTCATTTCACCTAAGGCTATGTAATGAAAAGGATCGTTTTTTTAAGTCAGATTTTATTTTATTTTTTAAGTATATTACTCCTTCCCACTTTTCGGTGGGATGAGAAGCGAGTACCTTTCAAAACCTTGCAAAGAGAGAAAGGAGAAGGAGGAATAATCTGTATATTTTCTTGTTCGTGATGTTAGGTAACTAAATGCTAATTCTAGCACACTGCTCCCACCTCTCATAACTCTTGAGTCCGGGGGCGGATGTTGTTGGTATAATAATACAATAATAATAACAGTTCCATTGAACTATGATTCATAGCAGGGACTGCGTGCTTTGCAGGCACTGTGTCATTTAGTCTTCAACACTGCTATCACCATTCGCATTTAAATGCGGAGGAAGCGAGGCTGGAGGAAGATAAACCAGTCACCCAAGGTAGCATCCAGCTGGTGAGCTGATTCCAAAACCACACTCTTCTGCCTGCAGGTCCTGCGGTCCCTCTGCCCCTCTGCCTGTTTGTTCAAGTTAAACCAGTAGCTTTGAGAACGAGAACAGCCCGGGCTGCAGCTGGGAGCTGGCCCGGCACTCGGTGAGGCCGTGGTGCGAGCAGGGACCGCCGCCCAGAGCTAGGCCTCGGCTTCTCCTGGTGAACATAATCTCAGAACGTCCGCATCAGGCAATGTCACTGGGTGACTACAGTAAATGAGACCCCGAAAATCAAAACTACTACATAATCTCACCTAAACACAGACAAAAGCAGGCTACTGTGAAAACCACAAAAAATACTAAACTTCCTCTCCTGGATAATATCAATGGCAACTGTTTTGGGTTTTTTTGGTTTTTTTTTTAAAGCCATATTTCATGCCTCCATCCTTCTAAATAAAACAATACCTACTCATTCAATCACCCTCACTTCCTGGCAGCTTTTGATCTAGAGCAATTCTCCACTTTCTTGGCCCTCGCCCAAATCAGCTAACACGACCCAAAATCCAATAATAAATCATCTTTAACACCTTTTTATTTAGACACCGGTGGTTTCCCAGGGTGTGAGTTCTTGTTGAAATAAGCAATAAAGCAAACTTGTTTGATTACAGGTGTGATTACTGTGGTCTTTGGGTGGAAAGCATCGACGACTCCAAATGGAATAACAGAAGAATGGGGCAATAAATGGAAAATAATCAGCGAATAGGACTGTTGACCAGAAATCTCTCCCTGTTCCTCTCTCCTCTTCTCCTTCCCCTCCTCCTCCTCCTCTTCCTTCTCTTCTTGCCCCCTCCTCCTATCATCCCCCCCCACCTCTCTCTCTTCCTCACCCACTCAGGCCCAAACCATGTATGTGAACACGCAAAACACAGCAAGAAGGAAGACTTATATCTGCTCCCTGTGTCTGATCTTCTGCCAGCACTCCTCAATCGCCACAGGAACGCTGGGACGGCTTACCCACCATTGCTCCCTCATAAGACTGTAACAGGCCCCCAGGCCCGAGACGTCGAAAAAAAAGCAGCCTGCTGTGTGCGCAGGTTCTCTGCAAGGGTGCAAAAGGCAATTATACATAGGCCATCGCTCAAGGAACAGCTGACGTGCTCTACCTGTCGCAAACATCTTTCCGAGCTCTGGAACAGTGCCAGAGGTTCCTCCAGCCACCGCCCCTACACAGAGCAGGACTAAGGACCCAACCACCCCCAGCTCTTGCCAGGAGGAAGGAAAATATGGAGGGCGCTGGTACTAATCACCTGGGGAAAAGTGGAAGTTTGAGGAAGTGATGGGGGGCAATATTCCAACAGTAGAAAGGAAGAAGAGGGAATAGAAAAAGGCTTCTGCTGGGCGAGGCACATCGAGAGGGCTGTACCTCTGCCAGAGCCACGACAATCACGAATGCTGAACACCTGGAAAACGCAGGTGCAGCTCAGTCCTGCCGCACCTGCCAGGCCCTGCCCGGGACAGCAACCAGCCTGTTCACAGGCCTCTGCTCCTGTAAGCAAAAGCAGCAGCAGAAATGCTAAACTCCTAGCAGAAATCTCAAACTTGACAATCAAGAATTTGTTTTCAATGGGAAAACACCGCAGACTATACAATGTAACAATGTAAGTACCATTCATTGGGTTTGGGACGCCATCTGAATGATTTTTGCTGTGACATCTATAAAAGTGACGAAGATGGAAAATACTTTGTGTCTGTCATAAGGTGTTCTGTAGAGCCGCTAATACAATTTATGATTTGGGCTAATATATCAGCTTTAATGTTTCAAAAATGATATAAGCCGACGTACTATTTTCAAAGTATTCCAAATGACAACTGGCGAAACTGTACATGAATTAAAAACGTAGCCTGATCATTCAAACACGTGCTTAATTCATTTCTTCCTCAACACAATTTAATTTTTATCCCGCTGCTGTAAAAGATAAAACTCTTGAGTTTTTAAAACATAAAAAATGTGTAACTTATATCTCCAGTAGCTGAGAAAAATCAAGCCATCCCTTTATAATGGAAACAGTTAGTGTAATAGGATACTAATCTACCAGTAAATGATTCTCTTTAAAGACTCATTATAATGCATTCTGACAACTAATATAATTATTGAAAATCGTACATGGTATTCATAGGTGGAAAGTCTTTCCCTATGAGAGAACTCACCACCTACCCAACTACCACTTAAATAGTCTACCTTCAAACACAACAATGGTAGTAGCAAAAGTTAATATTTTTAAAGAAACTGAAAAAATGAGGGTGGGAGAGATGGTAAATAAAGGCCTACTTGTGTTGTCTGAAGTGTGCCAGTTTTTTATATTGACAATATATTCAGTCTAGGCTCCTTATTATTAGCTATGAAAACAATCTCATCAAGTCACATAATGTAATAATAGATTATATTGCATATGGATTTAAACATTAATTTAGAGATTTTTAAATCATGCAATGTATTCTTTATTGGCTTGTACCTAACAATTTATTAAATACACATGACTGTAAAGTGCTTAGAAATGAACTAGCTTCATGGGGCTCACTCAACTCGGTTGCATTGTTCTGAAGCAGTTTCTTTCAAATGTTGAAAATTAGCCTATGAATATAACCACTTCTGGGATGTCAAATAAATCACAATAAACTACACATTAAAGGCAGGAGTACATTTTTAGGCCCTCATTTTAGGGAACCTGCTAATTATTAATATGACACTGATGTATTTCCTTTGTCAAGCCTGCAAATACACCACATTCTGAGCATTACATTAAAAAGTCACAGCATAGTATCTCTCAAAAATTATCATTAATATTGAACTTCCAGCTCCCACATTTAAACTGCACTGATAGAGGACCAACAAAAATGATAAAGACTACACACATGTGTATCCATTTGTCTATCTGTTTTCTTATATTTAGTTTTCTACTATATTTTAACTTTTTTCCTCTCCCAGTCGTAACCTATTAATTTTGGCCATAGTTAATATAGAGGAGTAGTACAATGGCATCTTTAAATTGTTTTTAAAGATCATTTATTAAATTGATGTAGCAATTTACCCCAATGTGACCTCCAGTTGCTGGGCTTAAACGTTATTCCATATATATGAAAATGTGATGGAGATCCCTTGTCAAAAACTATATAATTTTAATGAAGAGACAAAAATATCCTTCACCCAAAGCACTGACCTAAATTAGACATTAATTTTCCAGACACTCATATAGTCTCCTTAATTATATTACCTCAAATCATTAAAATGATAGCGTATTGCCTAGAAGTAGAGAGAATTCCTTTTGGTGCTGAAATGAGGAACTTTGCATGAATATTTTCATCCTCCCAAAATATATCCAACTCTGCATGGAATACATCCGCAAGTAAAGTCACTTGGAATTAGTATTTAGGCTTTACCATACTAATGTAGACATACAATATAGATCCAAGACAGATCTCCTCCTTTCTCTCACAGACCAGGGAAGACTAATAAACATAGTAGACAAACCGAGTTTTCCACTGAAGACACTCAGTAAACTTTTGGGCCCATTCCAAAGTCTTTCACATTTTCCCCCAAACAGATTTCCTCAGCGTATGTTGCTCTGTCTGGAGTGGATGAGAGGGTCGTAGAAGGAAATTTCCATTCCCCCAGAAGTATCATTTGGGTTAATAAGAATTGCTACTGTGGAGCCATATTTTTTTTAAAAAAAATTAGAATCCAGTTCCTCTAAGGAAGAGTACTGATAATCTTATTAACTCAAGTGTTCATTTATTAAACATATATTAATTTTTTGGTTATGCATAAAATGGCATGGGGAAGGGACGGAGGGATAATGAAATCTTTCAGACGCATACGCCTTGCCTGCGGGGATACGCTTATTACCTGCTGTGATGTCACTGGGTAATTTTCCAGGCTGGTAGAGATTCAGCTTAAGTTTTCCATCATTAAGAAAGAGGAGGAGACCCCCTGAAACCAGCTGAAGTTCACTGAATAGCAGAAGCCCTGCATTATTCCAGGTTCGAAATTGAAAAGCAGCAGCCACCTCGTCCTCCCCGGAAGAGCCCGGCAGCGCTAAGTAACTCCTGGGGCTGAGAAAAGTCACAGGCACAGATTGTGGTTGTGAACAAGAAAACGACACATTTCCCTGAGAATAAAGTCAAAGAAGAAGCTTTAAGAAGGAGTCGTATCACATTAGCAATAGAAACTGAAATATTCGCAAAGGCTATTTATCAATCTCAAATGATCCTCGCTTTAAAACAACGCGTTGCTATCAACATGAAAATCCACACTCTTGCCATACATTCAAATCCGGTGATTAGAATCAGGCAACTCTTGCCTGCGCTCTCTAGGTGAAATCCTTTTCTCCCTATCTCTCAACTTTCACAAAGGCATCTAGCCCAGTGTAATTTAATTTAATAAAATTGTATTTAAGCCAACTCTTTGTTTTTGTCTTTTACTTGGCTTTCCATTTTTATCCCTTTGCTGCCTTTGGCTTCTAATGAATCTCGTAGCATAACCAATATTAATGACCTGCTATACACACAGGTCTTCTCTGTTATACACACACACACACACACACACACTTTCAGCTATATGCTCAATTATAAATACATACACACACTTTAATATATATTGATGAATACATATACCTACACACTGGGCATTATTTGTTTTACAAAAATAGGAGCCATTTACTGCATCATGACTTTATCACTGAAATATACCTTGTGGAACTTCCTCTGAGTTATCTGACATAAGCCTACTTTCTTCTCTTTATTTATCATGTGAATGGTCCAAGTTGTACTCGATTGTTTTCCTGTTAATGTACATGCACTGTGTCCAGGTCTCGCCTCTCCCAATAATACTGTCATAAATAACTGTGTGAAGAAGGTTCTAAATACAGAACAATAGGTGCCTATATGTTTTAATAAATATTTCCAGCTTCTCTTTCTAAAAGAAAAAGCTGAACTAGTCCACTCTTCCACCAGTAATAAATGAGGATATCCTTTTCCTCACATCCTTGGCAGGAATAGGTATTACAGACCTTTTAAATCTGTACAAATTCAATGACAAAAATGTCAAAGCAATATTTCATTCTTATTTATTTTTCATTGACCTTACTAATAGTGATTCTGAGCATTTTTCATGAATTCGTTGCTCTTTTGGACTTGCTTTCCTCAGAAAAGTCTGCGTGTCTTCTGCTTATTCTTCATTTTTCTTTTTTTTTTTTTCCTCTGTAGGTTTTACATTGGTCACTACAATGTACAATGTACTATTCACATTCCCTTTTTAAACTATTTTTGTCTTTTTCTTCTCAGTATGCCCTTATCATCAGATTTACATGTACTATTTCTCATCTAATGGCTTTGGAATAGATCTCCAGGATACATTGTATCGCATAGATTTGTTTTAAAATACTGTCTACAAAAAATCACCTCTGAATTGTTTAGAAAGAATTAAACATGTTCCTTAACATGTTTCAGAAATGAAGATAAATGTTTGTGTTTTTCCTGAAAATAATCCTTAATAAATTTTCCAAATATAGATTTGAAAAATCAATAAAATCAACTTTATTTAGAAGAAGAGACACTGGAGTTAACCCATTTGGCCTTGGTTAAACAAAAGTTTTTGGTGATATTGTGATTCTGTTTAAAGTGTATTAGCTTTCATTATGGGCAAATATCTTGTCCCAATGAATGAAATAACAAAAGCTAAAGAGTAAACTACACTAGCCTATAATGTAAAGGCAATTATAGATGAGCAAACGTAGTAAAAATGGAAATGTTTACCAGCTGCGGTTTGGTCTCATGCTTAGTTTGGACAGCTGCCTGCTACCCTGCAAATCGTCTTGCCAATGAAAAGTGGGTGTTAGTTGCATGAGTTTCTGGAAACTCATTTTGTCAATTAATCACACACCTATCTACCTATAATATTTGATTTTCCTTTTAAATCATTTTTCTAATTATAAAAAAAGAGAACTGTTTTAAAATTTCATTGGAGCCCTGGCGGTGTAGCCAAGTGGTTAGAGCCCTGTCCCCATACGCCAAGGTTGCAGGTTCAGTCCCCAGTCAGGGTCCATACAAGAGCCAACCAGTGAGTGCACGAGTAAGTGGAACAATAAGTCGATGTCTCCCCCCACCCCCGTTCTCTCTCTAATATCAATACATTAAAAAAATTGCTAAATGTTCTACTCATATAAATGCTACTAATTCACACAGAGAATTAGGAATAAATATTTTGTAAACAATAAATATTTCTATGATGTGCTTTGAAATGTGCAGATACGTAAGCTTAACTTTACATATTGAATTTTAAACAATTAAAGCGACCTATGCAAATGGGTATGTGTGTAAGCTGGTTACACTGGAAACCGTGTTTCACAGCCTCTTCTTGTCTGGTTCTGGTTAACAGTTAGCCAAGGGGGGAGCTCGCAGGGTACTGGAGTTAGAAGGGGAGGGTTGGCCGGTTTCCTCCTGAGCGTGTGCTCATGCGCAGTGAAGGACCGCGGGGCTGGGGCCAGCGAGCCCTGGCCCGTCACAGCCCTCCGCCGACAGCTGGCCTCCGCTTCCCAGCCCCTCTGACAATAGCTAAGCTCCAAGCTCCCAAGCAGATCCCTTGTTCATAAAACTCATCGCAGCGCTGATTTCCCCGCTGAACCCTGACCGATAGTTATCTCCAAATTCTGCCGTATTTCCATGGAATCAGAATACAGGGCAGCCTGACCAACAGCGCTGCTGGGACAGATTGGCAGATGCGATGCTGTAATAGCCTATTAGTTTCCTGTATTTGTTATGAATGAGCATGGCAAAATACACGTTTTTCAAATGCCTCTCTAATATACATGGATGTTATCTGATTCCAGGAACTCGGTATGCTTGTTTAGAGAGTTTGTCAGGGAATATCTTATTAAGGAAATTACAGAGCAAAAGAAATTAGTCTCCTGGGAATAATAATATCATAACAAAATTATCAACTGCCAAGAAAAAACAAAACAAACCTGTTTTACTCCATATAAAATAAAATAATCGTGTCTTGTGAATTATGATTCTTTAGATAGGATTAACCCCTTATAGGCATATTGCCAAGCATAGAAAAGCTTTGAAAGAATACAAGTAAATTCTAAATCATCGTATCACATGGGAATCCAAAATGGAGCCATTTGTCCCGTGGAAAAGCCACTCGGCTTCCGCTCCTTCCTTCACACAAAGGCTCTCTTACCGTAGTGATGATCTGTGGCTTCTGTCGCTTGGCCAAATCAATGATATCCACTCCATTGTAGTAGAGGTTTTCTAAACACCCATGGAAATTTTTATGGGGGAATGACACTGATTTTCCAGGTGCTGAAATCCCTCCAAAGCTGATCTTAGAAAGAAAAATGGCATCAATAATATTGTTTAGTGATTTTCTGTTGATCTGTTTAAATAGTTATGATTAGAGACTACACTGTCATCGTCACACAGATCAATTTGTCATCGCCCTACACAGCCATATTGTTAATGTCATACGGAGATACTTTTAAAAATAAAGATACAGATTTTAAAGCTAATTTATACAAATGTATATGCTTTCAGTTTTCATTTATATTCGAGTTTAATAATTCTGAAAAGTTGCTAATCACACCCAGATATTTGTTGGTTGATGAATGAAAACACCTTTTTTTTTTTTATCCATGGTAAACTTGATTTATTCAATAAATGTAACTGATTACAGTCACATTTTACTTTATATACATTTCTGGCACACACTGATATTTATATATCTGAATTGATTGTTAATTAATTAGTCTATTCATTGTTATATCCTCCCAATAAATCTGTTCAGGGGTGCCCTATAACAAAAAGCAGGCAACACAATTTATATTTACTTGTGGTAATGAGATCTCTTCTTGGAGATTTCGTACATGTGACATTCTGTGATTACACATGTCAGATAAAAAAGATGATCTCTCTCTCTAATAATACAGTAACATATCGTGAGAAAGACGAAGGCTCTAGGATACACCCAAATCTGCTACGGCACATAGGAAACCCTTCACCAGGACTTGGATTCACTCTGAAAGTGGGGTTCCCAACGGCAGATTGCCTTCGGCTGGGCTTAACCTCAAGCACATCCTGAAACCTGTGTCAACTGAAACAGAACCATCACACCTCGTAATCAAGACCCAGGTAACTGAACGGCCCCTGGGCGTGGAAGTGATGCCGGTGCTCGTCCACTGTCAGGTTCACGAGGCTGCCCGAGCGCTGGACCAGCACCGTGTGCCAGTGCTGATCGTCCAGCAGGCTGCCCAGCGTGAGGTTGACCGGCGTGGGCGGCGAGGGCAGCTTAGCGTCACCTTAGAAGAGAAAAAAATAAACAGAAGCACCAGTATCCCCAGTCTAAACACAAAGCTCCCCTTTTGCGAGTCACCATCTTTCATAACGATGCAGTCTCCTTCCAGGCACGTCACCCCAAACTCCAGTGTGACGTACCTGACGTGGGACTAGCATATCCTCTCAACCTGGCTGCAATCTCTTCCACTGTTCATTCTTTTTCTTGGCATTGCCCACCACGTGCTTATTTTCAATCTAAATTTTATCTTTGCTACAACCTCATTATTTTTACTACCTTAATATTTTTTAAGGACCCATCTCTTTCTTCATGATATGCAAGTCTATTGGTCTTATACAATTTGAAAAAGAAACTGAACCATTTTAAATGAAAGTACAATTTTAAATGAGAGTACAGTGTTGGCATACACACACACACACACACACACACACACACACGCCCTTAACCTAGAAATAAGGGACCTTAATTGTTATAAGGCATAAACGCATGAAGTTACTGAAGTGATATGTGCATGACCAGATTTTCAAGCATTTCACCACATAGTGCTACCTGAATTAATAAGTAAAAAGAGTTTTCCTCTTCTCAATTCCAGTGTGATGTGATCTCCATTTTGCCCTTCCCTGTGGAGCAGAATCCCATCACTCTGCATGGTTTTAAATTTCAAAGAAATAATCTCCTTTATTGTGCTTAGGGGTTTTTGATGAACTCTGTAGAGGAGAGAACTTCGTCCATCAAGATCAACCACCTCTGATCCTAGAGACAAAGACATTAAAAGTCATTCTAGGGAGAATATGCTTTCCATTAAACATTTTAAATGTCTATGTATAGAAAAAGCATCATTTATACATACATACATACATACATACATACATACATACATGTAAAGTTCAGCTCTGAGCCCATCATAATCAGGTAAAATAAAACCACCACATGTCTAACTCTCTCTTGATACCTGGGATTGATTCCATTTTAGTCTTTACTAACCTATTTACAAAATTCATTTTAAAATGTATTTCTAATTTTCTCATATTATTAAGGGCCTTCTCATCCCATAAAAAAAGAATAGCAGAAAAATTGTGATATCAATATCCATAAAACCACTTTGCATACTCCACAATCAATTTTTTGTTTTTTGTTTTAAACAAACCCACATTTTTATTTTATTTATTTTGGCACATGCCCCTAGCAGGAACCGAACCCAGGACTCTCTGGTCCGCAGACCGACTCTCCAACCGCTGAGCCAAACCAGCCAGGGCTACAAACAGTATTTTTAATGGTGTTCTTGAAATGTTGAAGTTAAATGCTTTTTTTGGCTCCTATAAAAGTGGTTTCGACATCTCAAAATTCTTTCATATCTGCCATATATAAAGGAGTTCTGCGTCCAAATACACACACATACATCAGACTCATCAAATGCCACTTCAAATAAATATCAAACTGACCTTTGTGTTTTGTTTTATTTTATTATTTTTGTGACTAAGTAATAGTATTTGAGAACAATGCTACTGTCTGTCTTCTCAAGGGCATCGTTAAAAAGACATTCACTTAATGATATTATAGGGGCTGTTCTGCTGCATTTGTGTCATAACTGTGACATTGACATGTTTTTTCAGCTTTCTGTCAGTGTCTTATCTGCTCATTGTCAAGACCACTTTTATTCAGCTCATCTGAAAAAAGATGTCATGTTATACCGGTAGCATAACAGTTCATCTGTCAAAATCAGTTGCACCCTGAACAAGAAACACAAAGAATTGATAATACTCCAAAAGCTTAGCAGTGTTTTCTACATTTCACAAGTCAAAGATTTTTTTTTTAAAGACAATTACCCTTGAGAATGCATTCATGTAATAAATGAAGAGGTGAAGAAAATCCAATAAAATACGAAGCTATTTTTCAACTGGCTAGCTGATTTCTCCCAGTAAACGAAATGACATGAATGTTGACTCATCTTGTTTCCTTCGACAAAATTATTACCATTACTCTAGTACACCCAAATATGCATTTCGTTCAGATTCTCTACAATATTTAATGAGAATCATTTATATTCACCACCACCCAAATTTTTTCAACTATTTTATACAGCTATCTTTTGAAATTTCAGAGGTTTGATTTTTCCACATCTTGCTAATGTGTTTATAAAGAATTCACCAAGTGCACATGAATAAACATTGCATTCTGTAGGAAGAATGGTAACTGAACAATTATTCCTTGTTATAAAGCTAAAAAAAATGGGCACAGTAAAAACATAACTCTGTGTCAAATACAAATAATGTGTTCTGCGATTATTAGATTACAACAAATTAAGAAAAATTCCAATAAGACAGACTTTAAATGTGGATACATTTGGAGCAATGCCGTTATCTCTGAGTTAATGTATCGCTTAAAGGCAACCATCGTAATAATGATTTTATTTTAGATAAAGTCTATTTTTGGAATTAGCTACCAAGAGAATTTTATTCCCCCAGGAAAGGTTTAGTCTGTGTTACTTTAGCCTACTATTTCTTTCTTTTTTTTTTTAAATCTTCTTTACTATTGTTGTTATTATACTATAATGGTCATATTAACCTTTCATGGCACCTACAGCTTTTGTGCCTGGAATATTTCCATCAGCAAAATGAAATAGTGAAAACCATATCAGACAACTGATGCCCAAAGCAATGGTATATTGTTTCGAGTCTTAAACTGAAGGTACTTGCCATTTTCTCTCACTCCTACCTATTTTCTTTTTACTTTACAGTATAACACAAAGTTGGTGCAGTCACTCAACTATATTTATTAGTTCATCATATTTGAGGCACGTTTTGTTAGACAAAAAGAGTGATCAACACAGACATGGCCCCAGCCCTATGGGGCTTACATTCAGTGAAGACAGGCAATAATTATCAAGAGAACAAATACGTTAATAAATGATTATAGACTGTAACGGGTATTCTGATCAAGGTTAAAAGACTGGGGTCACTTTAGTTAAGGTAGCTGAGGAAACTTGGTCCTCAGGTCTAGAATCCTGACTCTAAGTCAATAATTTCCTACTCCCCGTGGTCTTTAAGTCCAGTTCTTGTGCTCATAAATGAGAGTTACTCTTAGAACATTTCATTCCAAGACACATTCTCCCAACACATCTCTTCTTCACTGCCTGAAAGGAAGCTCTGAGGACTGCTGGGCATTACAGGGACAGCCAGTAATTTAGCTCTCGGGAGGAGGAGGCAGGAGCAGGGCTGTTTGAAAAATGGGGCCTGAAAACCAGAAATAGTGACGTGTGGGAATCGACAGACTAGCTACCATCTCATCACAGAGGCACGTGCACGGGAACAACACCCTGCAGGGAAAAAAGCTAAACATAACTCAGAATGCAAGTACAGTGTCAGTACAGGATTATATATACACACACAACTTATGTATACGAAGATTCTCACAGGAGACAAATATTCAGATGATTCCTAACGATATTACTTTAGATAGAAAACTCACTTACAATGTCTCTAATATAAGTCACTGTTATGAAAAGCTATGCAACATATCTGATATATGAAAAGCATACAATTTTAAACCGTAATCATAAAACACTAAGTTAAAGATATAAAAATCTGAAACAGCCTGGCCGGTGTGGCTCAGCAGTTGAGCATCTACCCATGCACCAAGAGGTCACCGGTTCGATTCCGGGTCAGGGCACATGCCCAGGCTGTGGGCCAAATCCCCAGTGGGGGGCATGCAGGAGGTAGCCAATTGATGTTCTCTCTCATCGATGTTTCTATCTCTCTCTTCCTCTCTCTTCCTCTCTCTGTAAAATCAATAAAGAATAAAAAAAAATGTTTTTAAATAAAAATCTGAAACTCTCTGAAAAAGTCTTTTGAGAGAGAGAGAGAGAGCATTTGAATTCATGTGTCATCATTAGCATCTCGCACTCACTCCAAACGTGGTGTGGGGAATACAGGCGTAGAGACTCTCTTGAAAGTGCTCTCACCACTGTTAAGAAAAACTGGAGAAACTGAAAAATACATCAAAGGCAGAACTTCACGTTTTTTTCAAAGCCATACTGAGCATTTTCTAACAGGACCCATCTAAAGATTATTTCATTCTAAAATTAATAAATGTCTGCTTTTACAATTTATTACTGATTACTGAATCTGTTAAGTAACATGTTAATTTGTAGATATTTTTCCCATTAGAGATTCAAATGACTTCTGTCTGGTAGAAAATACATCCCCAAAGCTTTTTTTTTTTTTTTTTTATTGCCCTGACGGACATTAGCCATTGCGTACTTAACCCAGTAAGGGTCACCCAATACTCTTTCTTGGATTCCTGCATGCACTCAGTCCCCTGGACAGCTTTACCCCTCTGAGTCCTTCGCTAATGACTCAAATACATCTTTGATAAGTGTTTATTCTGTATTTGAATGAGTCATGTTTTTACATTTTTGAAAATTTTACTTTCAACACTACTAACTTAAAAAGCATACTTGGGCCCCGGCTGGTTTGGCTCAGTGGGTAGAGCTTTGGCTTGCAAACTGAAGAGTTACAGGTTCAATTTGGTCAAGGCCCGACCTCGGTTGTGGTTCAGTCCCCGGCCCTGGTAGAGGTTATGCGGGAGGAGACCAATCAATGTGTCTCTCTCACATCGGTGTCTCTCTCTCTCTCTCTCTCTCTCTCTCTCTCTCTCTCTCTTTCTGAAGATAAATGGAAAAATATCCTTGGGTGAGGATTATAAAAAAATAAATAAAAAGCATACTTGGACTTTACATCACTGACTAGAAAAGAAACATTTCAAGTCTCAGCCATCACTGGTAATGTTCAGGGTGAGTTTATTCTCACTATTCCACAAAGATTTTCAGATTTTGAACTCTTAATAGAGCATTGCCAATGCAAACACATTCTCACAAAAGAAAAGTGCAGATGATTTACAACAATATTTCTTTACATTAAATCTAACCTATAAGAGATCTGAGTATACACCATTAATAAAATTAATCCAACTCAATAATTATGTGTTTAGATAAAAACACTAAGTTAAGTATCCAAAATAATATTAATATTTAAATTCATAGTCAATAACGCATTTATTCCTGTCTTTTGTCACACACTTTTGGGAAAAAAATCTTTTGCACACAGTTGAATTGTATAAATAGAAAAAATAGAGGTATTCGAAAATTGACTATAGAAAAAATCGGAAATCAGAAGTTAACAAAGTTTATAACAGTAAAAGACCTATCGTCCAAAGATGTCAAAGACGTGTTACCTGATTGCAAGAAAGAATTATTTTTCTAACTGTAAATGTGTTCATTAGTATGCTTATTAACTGCGGTTCTATTTTAATGGCTGGATCATTATGGTATTAATAACAGCCCTGTCACGCCCAGGCTCACCATGGGGAGCGCAGGAACTCTAATTTTCCAGTAACAAGTTGAAAATTATTCTGGCACAGTCATGTCCTTCAGTCTAGCCTCTTCTGGGCCATTTTAAATACTGTCCACAGGACTGCAGTTTAGCCTGGTGGTTAAGACAACCTCTCTGTGTAGCTCTGACTCTTCCTTCCTCCGTGGGCAAGCGTGCGAGTTCCCTATGTTTACTGTAACAAACGCCCACAAATGTGGTCACGTAAAACAACACAAATGTATTATCTTACAGTTTGGGAGTTTAGAAGTCCTATAGTCTAGGTGATGGAGGTTGGGGGGCTGCTTTCTTCTGACGCCTCTAGAAGAGACTCCCTCCTTCCCTCTGCCAGGGTCCAGCCACCGCCTGCGTTCCTGGCTCGAACCTCCTGCCTTCGCGGGCAGGACAGTGTCAGAGCAACTTTCAGTTCTCACGGTCCCTCTCGTTCTTGCTGCCAGGGTCACGTCCCCGCTGACTTTGACCCTTTCACCTCTCTTACAAGGACCTTGCGATGGCACTGAGTCCCTCTGCCTGACCCAGGATCATCTCCCATGTCAAGATCCTCGATTCAATCACGTCGGCGACGTGCCTGTGACACACAATGTGACGTATTTGCAGGTGACAAGGCACGGTTTCCTCTCTCCCAGGAAGTTACTGAACCTCTTCGCCCCCCGAACCCTCATCTGTAACACGGGAATAACCACGGTGTACTCTTCATAGCACTGGTGAAGGAATGTACCTCTGCATAATTTTTGGAAGGGTTGTTGGCACATAATTTGGAATTCAGTAAAGGTTGGCGATGACTAACGCTGATGCTGTTATTTATTATTAGAATATGGGGCACGGAAGGAGGTACAGAAAACAGTTTAATAAATACATGTGGGCTACTTATTTTTTTAAAGGGGCCTCTTTAAAAAACAGTGAATTTCTGTAGCGCACCAGAAATGCTCAGTTATCAATGTCACTGGCGGGTCATGCAGCAAGAACGGTTCGGAGCACCTGCGGGTTCTGTGGCTTTTTCTCTGCTGTCAGCGAATGCCTGAGCTGGCTTACCATGGCAATTGTCGGTGACCTGAATCCTCCTCAGTGAATACCTCCATCTCCAATCTTCTCATTTATAGCAGGAATCAAAGAAAGAAGAGACTCACAAAGATTGTGGGCCCTACCCTCATATCCAATTCTCCCCGTGACACTGGGAAAGAGGCCCTGTCTGCTTTATTTGCATGATTCAGAAATACAATCTTCCGTGAAATGCAGGGTTTTCCAATAGAAAATATTCAAATTTCCCTCAGGGAGTTGTGTCAGGAGTGGTATTGCTGATGTGTAGTCTGTGCTTCCTCCTGCAGCATATTTATCGAGGGTTCTCTGTGCACCCGGGGGAAGACACCGCGATGCATAAAAACAAAGCACTTTCCCCCCAAGGAGCTCTGCTTCTGCAGCAGGACGGTCCCGAGTGATTTCTAACCTGTGCGGGAGGAGTGACCCTCTCAGCCTCAGAGAGGAGCTGCGGAGATGCTTTACCTCGTGAGCAGCGAACAGTTTTTCTCCCTCTGCGTATTTCACACGCAAACACACTCCTCATTACAATATCTGCCACCTGACCCGGTGTCCTTGCCTCACCCCTGCATCCCAACAGAAGTTTGAGGCTTCTCAAATTGTGACAGGTTGCCATTGGAAGACACAATGCTCTCCCACCCTCCAAGTGGATTACTAAGAAAATCACATTCAAGAGCTGGTTTCTTAAATTGAGTTGCACGGTCCCACCCTGTTAGACAACTGAGGAGAATCGGTCAACATGTTGGGTTCTGCCTGAGCCACACCCAGGAACTCAGGTTCCTGAGTGATCCTGAGGCACAGGACAGCATCAGGGTCATCTGACAAGAAGAACAAGAAGGTGACAGAAAACTCTTCTCTGAAAATGCATAAGCTCATTGCACACTGAATGGTACCATGGGAAATAAATGTTTTCTTCATCTATATTGTGGGCGATACTTGCAGAAAATGTGGAGGTGGTAGTGACTTGTACCTGAAAGATGCTTCAAAGAGAAATTGATTCTGTGAGTTAAACTATGAATCATCACATTACTGATGAGGTCAGTTGACAAAGACTTTTAAAAGAAAAAAAAAAAGGAATAGAAAATGAGTAAACCGGAAAACAAATTCTTGAATAACAGAAAATGGACATTATTTGAAGGTCACGAAAGATATCTTGGGGAAAAAAACACAAGTCTTCTCCTATTAATTCTTTAGGAATCATCTCAAAAATATAAATAGAAAAAGAAAGCGACTCTGGAGAGGGCTATAGACCAAACTCCTCCAGGTTAAACATGAAGTCAGCCTGAAACACTGATCATACATACTGTTTCTTTATTTGAAAATTATTACCTATGAATTACTAAGCAAACAGAGATCCAATTTTGACTTCTAAGAAAAATAAATCAGACTGAGTCACTGTTAAACTATTACACAGTGAAGTATTAAAGCAACAGCATGATGTATAGGCACTTGAGACCTGCATTACTGAACTGGGTTTTAAAGCGATGGAGGGAAGAGACCAAGCACTCGCGAAATCAACAGGAAATAGGTTGTACTATTTTTGCATAGTAGCATAAAAGAACACAGAATGATTTAAGGGACTCTTAAGTTTAAAACAACTAAAATTAATTCAATACAAAGGAAGAAGACACAGGATCAAATGCTACAGATAACCACAGGGAAAATGTGACTTTACCATCATGGCTTTAAATAGACTGGGTTAAGGTCAATGACAACACTCCGGGAGACCATGAGAACACAGATGATCTCTTCCCCTTAAATTAGCCTTTCAAACAGATCTGAAACTCGTAGCAGCTCCTATGTCAAGGATAGTGCACTGTGTCACTGGAGGATGTAAGTTGTATTTCTGTTTGTAATATGTATGCGTAATAAATATTACAGAAGTCACATGCTTATTCTCAATTTCCTTATTTGGAATATGTGGAGAACAATTCCAACCTCTCTTACTACACATAAAAACTGTGGGTATCAAATGGAAGCATCAAAAATGCCTCAACAACTACTAAGATTTGTATTATCATTTAATAATGACAAATATTCGAAATCTCCTATGTTCACTTCAGAGATACATCTCCTTTAATCACTTGCTGCTGTATGAATATAATAAATTTGTAATTTGTATATATTTACTGATTTCATGGTTTATATTGGGGCTAATCAGATATTTTTCTTAATTCATCCATTTAACGAATAGGTACTAGACCAAGTCCTACAGTAGGAGCCGGTGTTGCAACAGTGAACACAATCTGTCCTCATAGATCCTCCAATCTGAAGGAAAAGAAAAACATCAGGCAATGTATCCCATGTGTAAAGATACATAATTACAAATTTTAAATGGAGCATGAAAGGAAAAGGACAGGATTGTATGAGAGATTTGAACAGAGAGATCTAAATGAGGTTGTTGGTTAGGGATGACATCTCTGAGGAAGTGATATTTAAGCTGAGTAGATGACTGTAAATGTCTAGGGTCAGGAAAGAAGGACTAGTGGGAAGGCTGGGAGAGGAAGAGGAGAGCTGACAGGTGGGAGAGACCGGGGAGGGATGGATGTATGGCAGGGAGTAAATGGAAGAGGTCCCCAAGGAGCTGAACTGCTGGAAGATCACCTTGACCCAGAGAAAGCTTGGTTCCAAGCTCTGTTGGGACAAAGGTCTATTTTGGTTTGTCCTCAGCCCTAGGGCATAACACCTGGTCTTCAAGTGTGGTCTTTACTCCTAAGGCAATGTCTTTCTGGTTTTTCAGTCCAAGCCCAAGGTATTGGATAGGTCCCTCTAAATTGGCAGGACTTGAACTCCAAAGGTGGTCTTTCCAGCACTAGGAAGAGGCTGAAATCTCTAGGACTTCAATCCCCTCGTTCCTACTTTCACCTGGGTTCTTGGTAGCTCCTCTTGAGCATGTATGGTTCAGGAATCAGCCAAGGATTTAAGGCAAATTTGTTTACAGGAGTTGAGTCTCTCCCTCTCGGACTCCCTCCTTTTCAGTATTCCGATCTAAATTTCTAGCCACTCCGGCAACCTGGCACGCTGACCTCTGTCTCCTCAGCCTGGTAAAAACATTATGATGCCCTGCAGACTGGGCTGTGTTTTCAGGAATAAGTCAGTTAAATATGTATCTCCTGGAGTTTGCTTTTCTTCGTTCAAAAATCACGTCTTCTCAAGTTTCTCTGGTTTTAAGTTGAACTTCTAAGCCCTGAAGCAGTTTTTTAAATATAAATTTTATCCAGGAATTATACTCACTATGGGCAGCAAGACAGCCCAATAAAAGCTAATCTGCTATGACTGGTACTGAAAAGCAAATTGTCTTTTTATGAACTATTATAATAATTGACTTGGTCTATTAATATTTAGGATTACAAAGTGGTCATATACTAATTCTATTATTTCTTTCTTTATTTATTACCTGCAATATATCTTAAAAGAGAAATTTCCTCTAGTCTTCTATTTGGTTACCTTGAGATATGAATTTCATAGGAAAAGTAGAATAGATGTTTGATGTTTTCCTTTCATTTATTAGTTTTCAAAATAATGAGCTGGCCCCTTAATATCTCTCAGAAGTAACCAATGAGATTTTTTTTTTTAGTATTATCATGAACTTAAACATATATATGTTTCAAAACTGCAGGTACTATCCTTACTGACGCTAAAATATTTTCATCTTTGGTCAGTGAGAGCCTCCTTCGTTGGCTCTTTTGACATAATTCTGATAATTTTTTGCAAAGTTTCCTTATTTTCTGCTATTATAATAGTTAACTTTATATTCATTTTAACATCACTCATCATTAAACTAAAATCTTTAGTCTATAAACTTTGCAAAGAATGAAAATTTATCCTCTTTGATTTTGGCTGACCAGACTTGATCTTTGATGCATTTTTTTTTTTCATTTATCTTCAGATAGAGCGGGAGGCAGAGAGGGAGGAAGAGGGAGAGAGAGAAGCATCGACGTGAGAGGACACACTGACTGGCTGCCACCCGCATGATCCCAACCGGGGCCGGGGACGAACTGCAAACGAGGTACGTGCCCTTAGCGGGAACCGAACCCGGGACTCTCTGGTCTGTGGGCCGACACTCTAACCGCTGAGCCAAAGCAGCCAGGGCTTGATGCAAACGTTGACAGAAAGTGGGATTCCTCCGCTACAGTATTAGTTGAGAGCAAGGACTGCATTTAATTCACCTGGGTCAGGGTTTTAGCAGTTAACTTCTGGGAGTAGCTTAATAAAAAGGTATTGAATTTGATGATGAATTTTCTTTCTAGGGAATCTAACAAATTTGCTGCTTTTCATTTTTCCCCCTAACCAGACATGTTGTATGGCAGATGAGCATCCTGGCAAAGTAAAGACTGTTACCGAGTTCTCTCGGGGATTTTTCCGGTGAATATTTGTACTTCTCATGTCAGTTTTTCACATTTTATTAATATGCTTTCTAAACTGAAATCTATTGATGTAATTAGTCCCAACTCTCACTATTTTTTTACATTATAAAATGCATATTCTTACTATTACAAAGTTAACAGCAGTTTTGTAATTATCGACTTGCACCAATTATTAAATAGAATCCATAATTTCCTCCTAAACAGTCTGCATTTCAGCAAATAAACACAGTCAAACACTTCTTTACATTTCTTCTCTTCTAATCTTCTCACTCAGTTCTCCCTGTGTTCTAGGCCTGAGCTCCACCAGGCTGAGCACACCACTCGGATGGTGGGAAGGCATTCTTGAGGCTCCCCAAGCCACCTGCTTTCATTCCTTCCTTTGTGCAGGAGTAACAACAAAGGAACATCCGATCAGGGCAGAGTAACCGGGAGCAGACGGCTGCCCCAGGGGCAGATGCAAATGTCCTCCGAGCTAGAGGTGGCGTCTCAGAGACATTGTCAGAAGCAGCGATTTCTACCCTGAGAAAAGGTGATGAATGAAAGGATCATCTAGGTAGAGGAATGAAAGCCGGGTGTCTGGCAGTTGTCTCGGGCACAGTACAAAGATCCTGAATCTAGAAATACCATAAAACATGGCACGTGGAAGAAATGGAAAGAAGTTCAGTAGGGCTGGACAGCTGGATGTTTGCAGGCTGCCGAGGATGAGGGAGGGAAGAGCGTGGATTGCCAAACGAGAATGTCTACTTAGGAGCCAGAGAAAAGGAACTTAGAATATACCAAGTGCAGTGGTCTCAGCAGTTCAGCCCTAACTAGAGAACATCATCTCCGGGGGCCTGACTGCCCTTCCTCAGGACGCCCCCGTTCTTTCCCTTCCTCTGCCTTTGTTTACCTGCTGCCTTTCCTGGGGGACATTTAGTAGAGTCGTATTTCTTCGTCATCAAACACTTCCGTTTTCTGTCGTCCACAAATTATTTCCTTACCTACATCTCTTGTCTCGATCTGTAAACGTGTTCAGAGCTACTATGGCCAAGACATCTGAAATGTATGCTTTCCCTTTGAACCCACAAAGCGTAGCTCCTGCTTCTCCAATTACTCAGCAAACAACTTCGCATTCACTGAGGGGAAAGCAGAACGCGCTCTTTGATGTGGATTTTCCATTCACTGGACGCTCCTTCATAACAAAGTACTGCTCCAACTCATTGGGACAGAGGGTAATGAAAGTGCGTGTGCTTCTCACAATAGCTACTTTCCCTACAGAGTTCACAGGACCAGCTTCCACTTATAATCTCAGCAAACACATGTATGAGGCACGAGGCTGGCATAAAAATACTCATTACTTCCCTGCCCGTGTGGCTCAGTGGTTGAGCATTGACCCATGCACCAAGAGGTCACCGGTTCGATTCCTGGTCAGGGCACACGCCCGGGTTGCAGGCTCGATCCCCAGTAGGGGGTGTGCAAGAGGCAGCCGATTGATAGTTCTCCCTCACATCAATGTTTCTGTCTCTTTCTGCTTCTCCCTTCCTCTCTCTCTAAAAAATCAATAAAAAAATATTTTTAAAAAATGCACACTACTTGAAAAATAGTATAAAGGACCTGCTTTAATTATGATAGTGATGCATTTCTGCCTTCAAAGACATGAGCAGTTATTCAAACACAGCACTTCAAACTTTTATTAACAGTAATGGAATAAGTGGAATTGTTATGATTTAATAACCAAAATGATATTTATATAGATTTCAATTATATACTTTCAACCCAGAGGGTTTAGAGCTCCAGCCTTCCAGTTTCACAGGCGCTTGAATTCAACTGTGTCAACAGCAGAATTAATTCCCTCTCCTGTGCCCTTTCGGAACCCATTTTTCTCCAGTGGCCTCCCAGTAAACGGCACCACCTTGCAGATGGGTCTTCAAATCTGATAACCCAGTGTCTCTCACATATAATCACTAAGCTCTCTTGATTCGATATCCTCAGTATATTTTGAATCTGATACAAGTCGAGAGGACCCTGTCCCCTGATCCTGGTCCTCTAGTTTGAGGCCCTACTGTCACTTGACCAGTTCGCCAGTCTCCTGGTTGCTCTGCCGCCTCCAGTCGGCACCCTGCATTCCGTCGGGAAGACCATTCTCAAACACAGACAGATCCTCCAAGCAATGCTCCTTCCATGCTTGCCGGGGTCCACCCCTCCTGGTTGGGACTATCCTCCCAGCCTCCTATGTGCAATATCTACATCTTCATTTCAAACCCTCTGCTGTAATTTTTCTTATACTAATCTCAATCTATCAGTCTCTTATTCCTCACACCCTACACACACTCACGCTGCAGTAACTCGCATCGACTCTGCTCAGTTTTTATAACATTGCCTCTCCTGACCTAAGATCAAATACCCCAGGCTGGTGGCCACAAATGGTTCTGTTTTCACATGCGCTCCTGCACACACACCCACGTTGCACGCCACCCCACCCCTCTGGACCGGCGAACAAGCTGACAGTCAGCCCTGCAGGGTCACCACGGACCGCCTGTGGTGGCTGTTATTCACAGTCGTCTTGTGGGTTACCTTAGCAACCTGTACATAGCTTTTTTGGCTTTTATTATATAGTCGGTGCTATCAATTTTCTGTTTTGAGTTTTGTAACTTTGTAGCACTTTAGAGTATATGTTTATGTTTGTACTTTGCAATGAAAGGACTGTGTTAAATAAACCGAGCATTAGAAAGTAGACCATATTATATATAATAATCATTCCCATATTATTAAATATATATATATATATATATATACATTCACTTAGATTTTCTCCCTATACCCAATACCTAGTAGAATTCTCTTGCAGCAAGTGTCAAGAAATACTTAAAAGGTGAACGCATGTATGATTCATGTAGTTGTCAAGAGCGCCAGCTTTGGAAAGAGATGGATCTGATCTTGAATCTTAGCTCTGACACAGGCTGTGCAATCCCGACGCGGTTCTGTTTCTCTCGGGCCCACTCTCCCCATCAGGAGACCTGAAACGCACAGGTCCTCCTCACACTCCTACGAGACCGACCCGGGTGCCACGGCTGTGATCCAGGAGCAAGGCCCTGCCCACCTCCCACCACCAGGGACGCTGCAGCAGAACGGCCTTGAGCAGCTGCAAAACTCCAGTGTGATCCGGGATCGGGACTCCTTCAGACAGAATCCTGTGGCTGTGTTCTTTTTTTTTTATCCTCACCAGAGGACATTTTTTGATATTTTGTTCAGATAGAATGGGAGGGAGAGAGAGAGAGAGAGAAACATCGACGTGAAAGGGACACATCGAGTGGCTGCCACCCACACGACCCAACCAGAGCCGGGGACAAACTGCAACCGAGGTACGTGCCCTAAATGGGAACCGAACCCGGGTCTCTCCGGACCGCAGGCCGACGCCCCATCTGCTGAGCCAAACCAGCCAGGGCTGCAGCTGTGTCCTTGAGGAAAGGGAATGCCAGTGGTCCCGTCTGGGTCGGTGCCAGGCGACCCAGAGCGAGCCACAGGCCTCACGCAGCCAGCAGTTCTGCTTGCCTCCTCGCAGAACAGTAACGCTCATGCTCTACTTCACAATGTTGTTAGACGTCAATCAGAAAATGCCCAGAATGAAGAGTATCTGACACATGTTAGCTGTTTAATAAATGATGTTTATCTAGTATCATGTAAGGCTGATGCTATGAAGAAGGGTGACTATGGTGTAAAAGAGGAATTAAAGTCAATTCAATCAAATGCAATCCCATAAAGCACTCACACCCGACCCATTTTGTGGTTATTTTAGGTAATCTCTGAGAGTCTTTTTCCATTAAGTGTATTACTTTTTCTCTTTTACCCAAAATTATACAACAGTCATTTTACATTGACTCCCATCAAATCATTTTACTGCGTGTGTTCAAGTCATGTTGGCTCCCAGTACTGCTACTTGGGTCAGTGAAAGAAGAAGGCGGACCTGCCTGGCTGGTGTGGCTCAGTGTTCGAGCGTCGACCCATGCACCAAGAGTTCGCCAGTTCGATTCCCGGTCAGGCACATGCCCAGGTTGTGGGCCTGATCCCCAGTGGGGGGCATGTGGGAGGTGGCCAGTCGATGTTTTCTCTCATGGATGTTTCTATCTCGCTCTAAAAAAATTAATTCATAAAAAAAGGAGGTGGACTAAAGACGTGGACATTGTGCTCACTCCAAGAGACAGCAAATGAAGGCACAGTGAAAAGAATGTTCCCCAGGGTTTCAAAACAATAAGAGTGTGTGTGTGTGTGTGGGGGGTTGACTTATCATTAACCACATGTTAGCGGAGAACTCAAAGGAACCTATATCTCAGCAGCTCCTTACACAGGGCCATTATGAGTGGTGTTTTAGTTTTAGAAAAACAGCATCAATAGTCTCGTGAAACTAATGATGAATTTATACCCTAGACTGAATGTGTATTCAATGTGTACTACTGGAGAAATTACTTAACATTTCTAAGTAATTTCTAAGACTCTATTAAATGGGTGATTTTTTAGGATTATATTAGAATGTCTATAAAAACTGGATATGACAGAGTAAGTGCTCTATAACTGTTAGCTCTCATTATCCTGTGATAAATAAATATTCTGAATGAGAGAAAGTAATTGTAAATATGAAACATTTTGAAGTTTGTTTTGCAAATTGTCCATCACGTAACAATGGGCTTTGCTAAACTCTGTGACCCAAAGACAAATAGGACAGACTGGGCTGTGTGCACCAGCATCGAAATTTGGGGTGGGGTCATTTCTTAGGGATGGTTTCATTCACGTGGGACAATTGTGAAGAGAGGGATTAACATCTAACAGGAGCGGCTACGCTTAACTGTTGAAGCCAAGAGAACCGGCAGGAAGTTGGGCAGATGGGGAGATGCAAGCGGCCCATGGCTCATGCTGGGATGCAGCAGCTGGAGGGAATGTGAGCTGGGGTTCTGCAGTCTGCGCACCAGCTCTGTCCCCGCCTCATGGGGCCCGGCTGTGCATCAGCTCTGTCCCCACCTCACGGGGCCCGGCTGTGCACCAGCTCTGTCACTGAGTCATGGGGCCCAGCTGTGCACCAGCTCTGTCCCTGAGTCATGGGGCCCGGCTGCCCACCAGCTCTGTCCCCGCCTCATGAGGACCGGCTGTGCGCCAGCTCTGTCCCCGCCTCACGGGGGCCCAGCTGTGCATCAGCTCTGTCCCCGCCTCACGGGGCCCAGCTGTGCATCAGCTCTGTCCCCGTCTCACGGGGCCCGGCTGTGCACCAGCTCTGTCCCTGCCTCATGGGGCCCGGCTGTGCACCAGCTCTGTCCCCACCTCACGGGGGCCCAGCTGTGCATCAGCTCTGTCCCCGCCTCATGGGGCCCAGCTGCACACCAGCTCTGTCCCTTCCTCACGGGGCCCTGCTGTGCACCAGCTCTGTCTCACAGGGCCCGGCTGTGCACCAGCTCTGTCCCTGCCTCGCTGTGCAGTTTCAGTAAGTCATCCCCTCCAGGCATTCGCCTCCTCATTTGCAAAGTGAGGGAATGGGGCAGTTATCTAATGATATTTATCTGGACTATTTTTTGAATGATAAACAGACTGCTTACTATCGTGCAGATATATAAATAAGCACTCAAGAAAAATTTGCTATTTTTAGAATGATAAAACAATATTAGTACTATTGCTATTCTTATTGTTACTCCTGATATCAATACTGTGATTACTATCCTGCAGGTCCTGGCAGGGACAGAATGCATGCTGGTGGAAGGGGACACCGGGCACATCACTGAGGAGTGCCATCCGGACAACACGGGTTCTCTGCCTCGCACAGTTGGGACAACCTCAACAAGTCGCTTGGCCTCCGTATGACGTGCCTTCCTTGAGTGCAAATATAGTGAACTAGATCCTAACTTAACTTACGTCACAATGTGATAAAATACATGTGAAGAAAGCTTTAGTGGCTAAATAAATAAATAAAGGCTTCCTGGAGAAATAATGATGCCGTGGAATCGAACTGGCCTGGATTCTCTGTGTACCAGCTGTGAGATCCTGGGCGAACCACTGGCTCTCTCCAAACCTCAGCCTGCTCAGCTGATGACTGTAGATCATACTAACAAACTCACCGCTCTATAATAAAACAGCATTTCACAGGATGGTGAGGCTTGAGGTAGGCTATCAATAACTCTTAGGGCCTTTCCCCACAAAAAGATATAATACAAATGCTTCATTAAGAGGGGACTAAGTGAAATCTGTGGTTTCTATCTTTTTTATGTGAAAGTATTTCAAACACAGATTATATTTTGGCACAGGTCTCTCCTATGAATTTACGCTGAGGGCATAGCATAAGTGAGCTGCATGGTGTCTTATTTTTAGGCTAGAAAAAAAAAAAAAAAACATTCTTTGGTCTCCTAAAGATGAAAGGTTATACTACATAGAACACTGTCTCTTTTACAAAATTTAGGGTGCCCAAATGAAATATCCCAATATATTGCAGTGAGAAACATCAATTGGTTGCCTCCCATATATGCCCCGACCAGGGATTGAACCCACAACCCAGGTATGTGTCCTGACCGAGAATCAAACCTGCAACCTGTTGGTGTTTGGGGTGACGCTTCAACCAACTAAGCCACCTGGGCAGGGCAAATGCTTCCATTTCTGATTTAAAATATAAAAGATGTATTGGCGTATGGGCACACACAATGCTTTCCACACACACAAAACAATTCCTTTTTGCATTTCTTGGATGATTAGAGACATTGAGCATGTTTTCACATGTCTTTGGGCCATCTGTATGTCCTCTTTGGCGAAGTGTCTATTAAGGTCCTCTGCCCATTTTTTATTTGAATTGTTTGATATATCTGGTGTTGAGTTTTATAAATTCTTCATAAACTTTGGAAATTAACCCCTTATCAGATGTGTCATTGATGAACATGTTCTCCCATTCAGTGGGTTGTCTTTTCATTTTGTTGATGGTTTCCTTAGCTGTGCAAACACTTTTTAGTTTGATGTAGTTCCATTTCTTTTTTTAAATTTCTTTATAGTTGAAAGTATTACAGATGTCCTCTCATTTTCCCCTGTTGACACCCTCCTCATTGATCCTGCCCCCCCCCCCCCCCCCCCCCGCTTCACCACACTAATGTCTGTGTCCATTGGTTGTGCATATACGCATATAAGTTCTTTGGTTTATCTCTTCCCACCCCCTCCTTCCCTCTGAGGTTTGTCTATTTTTTCTTTTGTTTCCCTTGCCTGGAGATATAGCATCTCACACCTGTCAGGATGCTTATCATCAACAAATCAACATGCAACAAGTGTTGGCGGGATGTGGAGAAAAAGGAACCCTCTCCTGCACTGTTGGTGGGAATGCAGACTGGTGCAGCCACTGTGGAAAGCAGTATGCCGTTACCTCAAAAAATTAACAATGGAACTGATTTAAGACCCAGTGATTCCACTTCTGGAACTATATCCAAAGAAACCTGAAACACTCATTTGACAGAATATATACACCTCTATCTTCATTGCAGTATTTACAATAGCAAAGATTTGGAAACAGCCTGTGTCCATCAGTAGATGAGTAGATAAAAAAAAGCTTTGGTATATTTACACAATGGAATATTACTCAGCTGTAAAAAAGGAAATCTTACCTTTTGCCATAGCATGGATGGATCTGGAAAGCATTATGCTAAGTAAAATAAACCAGTCAGAGAAAGACAAGTATCATATGATTTCACTCGTATGTGGAATCTAATGAACTATTACGCAAAATAAAGGCAGACCCATAGACAGCAGGCCGAGGGTGTCAGGGTTGGGGGTTCCTGGGGACAAGGCAGGGAATGAGAGAAATAGAGAAAAAACTCATGGACAACAGTGTGAGGATTGCTGGGGTTGGAGTGGGGTAAAGGGGGATAAATGCTGATGGAAGGAGACTGGACTTGGAGTGGTGCACACGCTATACAGTGTACAGATGATGTGTTGTGCACATGAAACATGTATAATTTTGTTAACCAGTGTCACCCCAATAAAGTCAATAAAAAGGGAAAAAATAATTCCTTTTTTTAAATCTCTCTTTACATATCTGTAAAGTCAATTTCGGCATGGACTTTAGCTCTTCAAACTTCTCCTTTGATATCTATTTCAGTGTGTTGGATAAACAAACACTTACTATATGAACATCCAAACACCTCGATTCGCAGTCCAATTCTGCCCTTGGGGTTCCACTCTAAAGGGATGAAGCGCAGGAATCTGGCTTTGATAGAAGGCTGGAGTCTATAGTACACAACACTGTCTGCATTTGCATTTCCTGAAAATCCCTAGAAGAAAAGGGAAAGATGGAAATCATTGTACCCAAAGTACATCCGTTTCACCTTGCCACCTCGAATGCTACAAGCAGTGCCTGATTTGCTTGTTTGCTGTAACAATGGCTAACTTCTTTAAGAAAATCACATTCACAGTTACGCCATAATGTCTCCGCATCAACAGGAGTTACTGCTACCTAAACTACTCTTTATAGTCGGAGTAGTTTAAATTCCACCATCTCCATTAAGCCAGCTTTTAACTGTGATACTCTCAATAAAGTGTGTTTCTATAAAATGCAGATTAAACTTAAAACATCGTGAATAGCACAAAAACTTGAAAAAATCTCCTATCAGTATTCAAAAATCATGATCAGCAAAGAAGGTGCTCACACCATTGAGGCACAAGTAAGGTTATGACACATCTCTTGTTTCACTTTCTCATCTTACTCATTAGAACTACACTCTAATGTCAGGTTGTTAAACCTCACCACACTGCTGGATAAGCACATTAAAAATCGTTAAGGGAAATTGGAAGCAATAATAATTTGGAAAAACCTGTAATTAGACTTACAGACTCCAGAATTTGAAAGCTAGAAGGACCTTGAGAACGATGCTAAACCAGCACAAACTGCAGGTCAGAAAGGTAGGGAAATAAACAAACAAAAAACTCGGGCGTTTGTAAAGCTATTATACAGTATGATCAGGAGCTGCGTTCCCACCACAGTAACAGGATGCACGTACCTAACACACAGCTCACCTGGGAAACCCACACACCACAGCACGTAACCCCTATGCAGGTTTATGTCCTCCGGCACGACACACGCAAGGCTCCCTAGAGGAAGAAGTTAGGAGGATGCAGAAGTTGTTCTCACAAATCTAAAGTTTTGTTTCTCCTCCTGCTCCTCCTCCTCCTTGTTTTATTTAACTGTATCAGCACATATGGAAACAACATAAGGAATGATGGTACTGTCTTTTTCAGGCTCATGGTACCTCGTCTCTCTCCTCCACAACTGGATCACAAAATACTGTCAATGTCATGTGGATTACACAGGCAAAGCAAGTGCCTTAGGAATGCCAACATGCAGGGAGTTTCTTCGTTTGCCTATTTTCTTTCTGCTTCATGAATACCCCTTTACCGGCATTTACCAAAATATTTTCTGATACTTAAAAAATAACAGGTTGGGCCTGGCCAGTGTGGCTTACAGGTTGAGCATCGACCCGTGCACCAAGAGGTCACGGGTTTGATTCCCAGTCAGGGCACATGCCCAGGTTATGGGTCAGATCCCCAGTGTGGGGCATGCAGGAGGTGGCCAATCAATGTTTTCTCATCAATGCTTCTATCTCTCTCTCTCCCTCTCTCTTTCTCTCTCTCTAAAATCAATAAAAAAAATTTTTTTTTAAATAACAGGTTGTGTGTTTCACAGTCAAATTAGGTGGATTTGATTCCCCTTTTCAGTCAATTCTCTACCTCCTGCCACCCCACCCCCCAGTACCCCATGTACCCAATTCTTAGGCGCACACACCACAGACAGTTCTGTGACAGCAGCTCCATAGCACGTCCAACATCAGAGCATCTTTCTTTATCTCAATTGTGACCAAGAAAGCATTCTCTCACCAGAACCACCTCTGTGGCCTCTTCCTCACTGTTTTATTCTTCTGTTCCTTGTCCCCATCCCCATCCCCATTCCCAATCTCTTCTCCTCCAAGCAGTCAGTAAGATTTTTTTTTTTTATCCTCACCCGAGGATATTTTTCCATTTTTTGTACAGATAGAGTGGGAGGGAGAGAGGAAGGGAGAGAGAGAGAGAAACATCGACGTGAAGGGACACATCGAGTGGCTGCCACCCGCACGACCGACCAGGGCCGGGGACAAACTGCAACCGAGGTACATGCCCTTAGCGGGAACCGAACCCGGGTCTCTCCGGACCGCAGGCCGACGCTCTAACCGCTGAGCCAAACTGGCCAGGGCAGTCAGTAAGATTTTTAAAGGTAAATTAAACTATGTTACCCCCACGACTTCTGTTACCACTTAGAACAAAATCCAAACTCCTTATCCAATATACAGAGCCTTTGGCAACATCGTCCATGACATTGCAGCCACAGCGGACCCCTCTGAGCAAACCGAGCTCAGTCCTGCTGAGGGCTGTCCATGCCTCTCCGCAGGTTCTTCCCTCCTCCCCTGCACGCCCCGCTGCTCTTGTCATTCCAGGCCTCGGTCAAGACGGGTCCCCAACACAGGCCGCTTGACGCCAGCTCCTGACGTGGTGTATCTGACACCCCTGCTTATCTTCCTGTTTTAGTCCCTTCACACTACTCCTTGGTGGGGTCTTCTTCTGTTTGTTATTTATGTGGTTGTCTTATCCCACTAGAGGACAAAACTCCACCAAAGCAGGGACCTTTTACAGCCTTCCATCCACAGTACCTAGATCATGGCTTGGCTCAAAGTGGTTCTCAATAAAATATGTGTTGTGTGTGTATGTTTGGGAAAGGCTGGGCTTAAAACCAGAACAAAGTTCAGCAGGTTTCTCCATTCTATTCCACTGGTCAACATCTCATACCCTGCTGGTCAAAACTTCATATCCTGAGCACCATGAGTGCATGTGCGTGTGCATGTGTGTGTGTATGTGCGCGTGTGTGTGTGCAGACTCTCCAAATCAGGGTAATGTACATCCAGGATTGAGAACCAGGACTACAGATATTCAATCCTAATCAATCCCTCTTATACTCTGATTCTAGTTTCCTGGGCGCCACTCACAGGCTAATACAATCCCTAATTATGATTTCTTTCAGTGCACAGCTGGATGATGAATGAGCGCCAGAAGAGCTCACATTTTTTCAGAATTAATGGGACTTCACAGATGTAGATAGATGCCGCAACGATGATCACAGCATCTGAGGGCTCGGGAGCAGAGGCGGGCAGTGACAGTGGCGACAGGCAGGTGGGACGGGCGTTCTGCACACAGCAGCCCTGCACGTCTCCCTAGTGGGTTTTGAGCTTTCTGAGTTTTGAGAACATAAAGAAGAAATATAAGATGCTTAGTTTGTATATGTCATAAAAATGGCTTGGCACGTTCAACATTTTAAGCAGTTTTTCTTACAAAGGCAGAGGGAAATGGTGAGGTGGGGGATGTGGGTTTTGCCATAGCATGTTTCGGTCTCATTTAAATATTTTAATGAGCATGTATTAATTTTATAAAATTAGTAAGACGTGGACATAGAAAGTGTGTACAGTGGCAGAGCAGACAGAAACATGATTTATTGTGCTCTGGGTATCTTACATACACTTTCTAAGCTCAATTTTATTGGGCAAATATACATCATTACTATGAATTAAAATACAGGGGTGGGAAGAAATAGGTTAACAGTTGTAATACAATAGATAATACAATAATTAATAAATAACACAAGAATATACTCTGCGTTTCACATACTCACAACTGTAGACCTAATGTTGCCCACCCCTCTATGTTTAACTAAACAATAATATCATATGTTGAAGCTTTTTCAATATATAAGATCAATATTCTGCTGTGGAATCCAATATTTAATGATAACTTTTTCAGAATGTTTGTGAAGGAGGCACGGGATTGATGTTCCATTACCTAATAAATGAAAAGTCCTATGCACACTACCAGTTTTCAAATGTGCATCTTTGCCTAGGAGACATTCCTCAATTTGCTATAAAAATTTTTCAAGCTGTCACAGTTCATAAAGAAAATCATGGGTTTAAATATGTCTCAAAAAATTTAGTACATGAATGTTTATGTCTCCCCTTATATGTTAGAATTACTTGAGGTGCTGTTTATAAATGCAGATGTCTAATAGCTAATGCAGTTGAAAATCTTTTCATATATCTGATGGCCATTTGTATGTCTTCTTGGGAGAGGTGTCTATTCAGGTCCTCTGCCCATTTTTTAATTGGATAATTTGTTTGTTTGGTGTTGAATTGTATGAATTCTTTATGTATTTTGGATATTAACCCCCTTTCCTGAGCCATTGTTTGCAAATATCATCTCCTATTCAGTTGGTTGTCTTTTTGTTTTGTTGGTGGTTTCTTTTGCTATGCAGAAGCTTTTTAGTTTGATATAGTTCCATTCACTCATTTTTACCTTTACTTCCCTTGCTGGTGGAGTCAGTCATCAAATGTTCTCTTCAGATCCTACATTTAGGTCTTTGATCCATTTTGAACTAACTTTTGAACAAGGTGACAAACTGTAATCTAGTTTCATTCTTTTGCATGTGGCTTTCCAATTCTCCCAGCACCATTTATTGAAAAGGCTTTCTTTTCTCCATTGTGTGTTTTTGGCTCCTTGGTCAAAAATTATTTGCCCATACAACTCTGGTTTATCAAAGCTACAATGAAATACCACCTCACATCTGTTAGAGTGGCTATTATCAGTAAGATAGGTAATAAGAAGTGTTGGAGAAATTGTGGAGGAAAAAAAAACCCTCATTCACTGCTGGTGGGAATGTAAACTGGTACGACCACTGTGGAAAATAGTATGGTAGTCCCTTAAAATATTAAGAATAGTTACCATATGACCCATCAATCCCCCTTCTGGGTATCTACCGCCAAAACTAAAAAATATTAATTTGCAAAGATATATGCACCCCTATGTCCATTATAGCATTATTCACTGTGGCCAAGACATGGAGACAACCAAAGTGTGTTTTGCTAGATGACTGGACAAAGAAGATGTATTACATATATACCAGGGAATACTACTCAGCCATAAGAAAAAATGAAATACTGCCTTTTGCAACAACATGGATGGACCATGAGAACATTATGCTACGTGAAATGTCAGACAGAAAAAGCTAAGAACCTACGATTTCACTCATATATGGAATATAAAACTGAAACCCAGAGACACAGACAACAGTATGGAAACTCAGAGACACAGACAACAGCCAGAGGGAAGGGGGCTGGGAGGGTAGTAAAGGGTAAAGAGGGCCAAATATATGGTAACGAAAGATGATTTGACTGGGTAGTGGGCACACGATATAACACATAGATCATGTATCATAGGAATGTACACCTGAAACATATATGACCCTCTTAACCAATGTCATCCCAATACATTTAATAAAAATAAACAAATAATTAAAGTTTGTTACTTAAAAAAAAAAGAAAGAAATGCAGTTTTCTAGATCCTGCACCTTTTGCACTAAAACTGGGGGTGGGCTGGGCTCTGCATTTCTAACGCGTGCCAAGCTAATTTGTAGTTCTGAAAATTCTCCTGACTTGTGTATAAGCTGTGCCTTCTCCCTTCCCTGTATTATCTCAAAACTTCTCAGAGACAGAAAAGATTTTAGAAGAAGAGTTCACTGGGGCTAACTTGCAAAGAGAGAAATAAGTAGCAACTGTTCTGTCTCATCGATCTAAAGTAGTTTGTGTCTCAGCATCAGACAGCAGAAATAGATTATGTAGCTTTAATATTTGCTTCAAGCCTATTAAATAGTCATTTTCTACCCACTTTAAAACTGAGGGTAATGAAAATTATAGGGGTTATGTGCCTAACGACACGCAGCTAGGACATGGCAAAGTGAGAAATCCCAGGCTTTTTATTATTATTTATTTATTTGTTTATTTATTTATTTATTTATTTACTCCAAAGCCCATAATTTAGCTAAGCCATCAAAAGACCCCATTCTAACAGAATATGAAAGTGAGCAAGTCACTAGAGGAAACTTGATGCTTTATTTGAGGCTTTTTTCGTTTTTGTCATAATTTATTTTTAAAGTCTTTGAGACATTTTATAGTAATGCAACTTAAATTATTGCTAAACTGGGACACAGCTCTACCAGTTGACTTTTATAGAAAAAAAGGGTTATTCTATTAAACTTTACATTTTTTTCAAAATTATTGGAGTAGAATGAAAATAAAAGGCAAATGTCCAATAATCAATAAAGCCCTTGCATAAAAATGATAACTTCCTAGTAGATACAGAATGTAAAGGAATGTGCCATTACATCAAATATATGAAATATCTACAAGTAAAATCAAGGTAATATGTCTTATGTGATAAAAATCAAAGACCCTAATTACATTTTTTTGTTTCTTTCAGACTTGATGATTTTCAAACTCAATGAGGTGTTCATAGATTGTTTGGAAATGTATTCTAACCAAGACAAGTTATGGGGTTAATGAATTAAAGTTTTGCAGAGGATTTTAAGTATTTCCATTATGATTCTAAAGTTTATGAAGAGGTGTAATAGCATTAATTTCTGTTTCAAATATTAATTGAGCAACTCATCTAAGAAAACCAAGATGCATGAAGAGAAATTCCCAAGTGGCAGTTTATAAGGGGATCCAAAATATTGCTGTAATAAATCAGAAACACGGGGCCAATTACATGTAATTACATAAAAATCGGTCCAGCTATCAGCAAAATAAACAGCAACACTAGTAGAAATTCTACACAACGAACAGGCAAACGTGAAAAATCTCCTGACCTCTCTTATTATGAGAATCACTTACATATCTGATTTACATATGACCTATTTCCAAATACAACTCATTTTGACATTGTCAGCTGACATGCAGACATGCTGTCATAACAACATGTTGTCTAATGGAAATCAGCTCTTTGTGATGTTAGTTATAAATATTTACCAAGTTTCCCAAGAGATTGTCTGGTCTAAAAAAGTGAAAAAGAAAAGCAAAGAAAAATAAGAACTACTGAAAAGTGGTAAATTTGCTCATGTAAATCCAGATAAGAATAACTTTTAAACATACATTGAACAAAACATTGTTACTGTATCTACAAAAGTTGACTGTATTGTGTGTGAATGTAATTCATTCACTGTAATAGAAAAACAGCAATGACAGTATAGAAATCAAATGAGAAAGTTGTTTTGTACTGTGCATAATTCTCAATTTTCCAAATGAAAAAATAAGCTTCTACTATTTCTCAGAAAATATTCAAAATTGTTAAAATATTTATTTGAAGAGATATCAAATTATTAATAATATTTCAGTGAGGTCCTGTGTGTCAGCCATTCTACTGTAATCTGAGGAGACACAAAGTTGTGAAATAAACTGCTTAGACCCTCTTACCACAGAAGGGTTTGAACTCTCGAGACAGAAAGATAGAATAGCAGGAGACAAAAAGCACGTACACCACCCTCACTGTGGTCCACAACGATTGTTGAGACACAGCGACAAACTGTTTCATGGAAGATACATAAATAGGTCATTAAGCTTACGTCTATATTCGGATAATATATGTACAATTTTGTGGAAGATTGAAATTTTACTGAGATGAGAAATAACTTTGAACTAAAAAATCATCATGTTATGGTAGTGGCAGACTACTAAATTCTGAACCACCCTCCTGCTAGAAAAGCTGAACAAAATAAAAACTAGGGAATGAAACACTAAAAGACAATAAAATATTAAATGTCCAAGCTCTGGGAGACAAAAACCCAAAGAGGCGAGGCTACCTTTGAGGCCCTTTTCTCTTCACAGGTGACCGGAGGATCCCTGAAAAGGGAAGACTGAGACCCTGGGAACCCGAGCAGATCTGAGAGCTTCACGGAACCAGGGACAACATCTCGGTTCTAGACCCCTCAAGGACGGGTACCCTGTAAGCTTCCACTGGTGTTGTGTCAGAACTCTGAGTGTCCACAACTTAGGAGAAACGCCAGGTCAGAGAGAGACCACTCCTCACAGAGATTAAAGCTCAGCTTCCGATCTTCCCAGCCCGTGAAATGACATGAAGCCAGTCGGCGACGGCTAGTGTTTCGGGCTGCCTGCAGCAGCAAATGTGATTACACTGCAGAAAGAAAACCGTCTAGATCCCAAATCATCTGTATAATTTTTCATATATAATGTCCTATACCCAATGGAAAATAATAAAACAGCAGCAAAAGCTGTTCCTAAGGGGAACTTTATAGTTTTGAATGTAAACACACACAATAGTATATAGGAAAAGCATCAGTTCTGTGTTTAAAGACCTCGGAAATCATCACTCTAGTGTGTGTGATAACAAAGCTGGACAAACTGAAAATCAATGACTTTTCTTAGACCCATCAGAAAACCAAGGTTACATGATGCTATGGACTAAATTTTTGTCTCTCCAAAATTCACATCTTGAAGCCCTGACCACCAATGTGATGTATTTGGAGATGGATCCTTTGAAAGGTAATTAGGTTTAGATGAAGTCGTGAGGGTGGGGCCCCCGTAATGAGTTTAGTGTCCTTGTAAGAAGAGAAAGAGACCAGAGCCCTCTCTCACTTGCCAGGTGAGAACACAGCAGGATGGCGATGTCTGCAAGCCAGGGAGTGGGCCTCATGGGGAAACAAACCAGCCAGCAGCTTGATCTTAGACTTTCCAGCCTCCAGAAATATGAGAAATAAATGTCTGTTGTTTAAGCCACCCAGTCAATGGTATTTTCTTATAAAAGCCTGAGCTCACTAATGCAGATGGCAAACCACCAACCACCCTGAAATGTGGGGAGAAAAGACTACCCAAAGAATCAGAGCTGAGATCTGTCCACTAGAGCAGAAGCCACTGGTGCCACAAACTGACAGGAATGCTTACATGGCAATGTTGATGAATAGATGGAGGCTGAGTGTAGACCAGCATGAGAGTGAGAAACTCCCGAGGACAGTGTTAGAGAGCTCCCACTCTTCTGTGGGCCTTACCTCCAAGAACCCTTCCATGTTCTCTATGCAGAGCAGAAAGTATTTCCACCTGGCTCTGGCAGGGAAGGGAGAAGGCAATCATTCAGAAATATGCTCTCCAAAGCAAAGGCCTATTGTCCAAGGAAAATAACTTTGCCAGAGCTTTATCCCAATTAGGGAAGAACATTCCTCTCGCTCTAGTTTCCCTAATCTTCCTGTCACACACAAGGATAAAAGTGTATCAGCAGGAGTCGGGTCTTCAGGGATATAAATTGGAAACTCAGTAGCCAGGAAAGGAAGGGACCTGGAGGAAGCAGGAGCTATATTATCAGAGAAACACTAGTAAGTGTCACAGTTCCTAGACAAAGGCTCACTAAAGACACTAACATTTCATTGGAATATAATAGAATGCTCTCATTCTCTTACATCATACCACCACACCAACATAACTACTGTACAACAACTGAAAATACTGCAAATCCCAGACCGCCTCTGAAAAGGTTGCCAAAGTCAAGAGGAAAGGTTAAAACAAGGGTGTTATGTCATTTTGAAGACTGTGGCACCTACAGCACCCACAGGAAACATTAAATAAAGCCTAATTCCTAATCATATTAATATTAAACCTCACATGAAAGACATATTTAACTCACTTCCCATTAGTAGATACAACATGTCCAGATTTCAATAAAAAAAAAAAAATTGTAAGGTATGCCAAAAGGCAAGAAAAAACACAGTCTGCAGAGACAAAACAATCACTAGAACCAGACTCCCATATGTCACAGATGTTAGAATGATCAGAGTGTGAATTTAAAACAACTGTGATTAATATGCTAAGGGCTCTAAAGGGAAAAGTGGACAACATGCAAGAACAGATGGGTAATATAAACAGAGAGATGAAAAATCTAAGAAAGAACCACAGGGAAATACTAGAAATCAAAAACACTGTGACAGAAGTAAAGAATGTTTTTGATGGGCACATCAATAGACTCAACATGGCAAGGAAAGAATCAGTGAGGTTGAAAATAAAAAAAAACGTACCAAATTGACATGCAAAAAGAAAGAAAGCAGAAGGGAATACCCAAGAACTGTGGGACTATAGCAAAAGTTTTAACGTGTATACGCAAAATACCAGAGGGTAAAAAAGAGAGGCTGGAACAAAAAAAATACATTTAAAGTAATTATGGCCAATGACTTCCCAAAATTAATGACAGACACCAAACTAGATCCAAGAATTTCAAAGAATAACAAGCAGTCAAGAAATCAAAATAAAAACCATTCAAACTTCAGAAAATCAAAGATAAAGAGAACATCATTTGATAGAAGCCAGAGAAAAATAAATAATTAACCTATAGAGAAACAAGGATAAGAATTATATTAGACTTCTCAACAGAAAACACATAAGTAAGGAAAGAGTAGAATGAAATATTTAAAGTGTTGGAAAAAGTAAAACTAAACCTAGAATTCTATAGCCAGAGAAATTATTCTTAAAATGTGAAGGAGAAATAAAAATTTTCTCAGACAAAAGCTGACAGAATTCATTGCTAGAAAACAGCTCTGCAAGAAATATTTAAATGGAAAATGATATGTCAGAGACTTAGTTCTACATAAAGAAAGAAAGAAAGAAAGAAAGAAAGAAAGAAAGAAAGAAAGAAAGAAAGAAAGAGCATTTGAGAAGAAATAAGAGAAAGTAAGATAAAATAACTTACTTTTCTTGTTCTAAGTTATAAGATAACTGTTTAAAGAAATAATAATAAGAATATATTGGGTGATTATAGAATATTAATAAATTAAATGAATGATAGCAATGTCACTAAGGATGAAAGGGAGGAATTGGCAATACTCTGTTGTAAGGTACTGGCACTACTTATTAAGTAGTATAATGTTATCTGAAGATGGATTTTGATTAGGTGAGGGTAGTCACTAAATCTCTTTCAAGTATAATTAAATCATACAAAATGCTCAGTTAAACTCAGATAAGGCATCAAAATGGAGGAGCAAGATATAAAGACAAATGCAACAAATAGGACAGTCACAAACATGGTAGATATTAATCCAAATATATCAATAATCACTCTAAAAGTGCATAATCTTAAAAAAAAAGTGAATTATCTAAATACACTATTTAAAAGACAGAGATCATCAGAGTACAAAGAATGACTAGACCCAACTGCGTGTTAGCTATAAGAAAACCACTTTAGCCCTGGCCGGTTTGGCTCAGCGGTAAGAGCATCCACCTGCAGTCCAAAGGACCCGGGTTCGGTTCCCGCTAAGGGCACATACTTCTGTTGTAGTTTGTCCCCACCCCTGATTGGTCGTGTGGGTGGCAGCCACTCGATGTGTCCCTTTCATGTCGATGTTTCTCTCTCTCTCTCTCCCTCCTACTCTATCTGAACAGAAAATGGAAAAATGCCCTTGGGTGAGGATAAAAAAAAAAAGAAAACCACTTTAAATATAAAAACAAAGATAGATTAAAAGTAAAAGGACAGCTCTGGCTGGCTTTGGCTCGGCGGTTAGAGCGTTGGCCCGCGGACCAGAGAGTCCCAGGTTCGATTCCCGCTAAGGGCATGTACCTCGGTTGCAGTTTGTCCCTGGCTCCGGTTGGGGTCGTGTGGGTGGCAGCCACTCGATGTCTCTCTTTCTCTCTCTCTCTCTCTCTCTCTCTCTCTCTCTCTCTCACATTGACGTTTCTCTCTCTCTCTTCCTCCCTTTCTCCCTCCCGCTCTATCTGAAGATAAATGCAAGAATGTCCCTCGGGTGAGGATTAACAAAAAAAAATAAAGGGACAGAGAAAGATAAACTAATGTCAAAAATCCAGAAATAGCAAAAGTAAAACTACCAGATCAATAAAATAGTAATTTGTAAGAGTTTATTGTGCATATAAGAACAGTTCAAGAATGGGGAACTTTCAAACCAAAACTGATATAAAACTCAAAGACAGGAGGTTACAGGGTGGTTTACAAAGTAAAAATGAGGAAGTTGTTTAACTTTTAACAATGATTGGTTGTTACAATGGGGGATTTTCAAACGGCAGAGTATTGGTTAAAAATGATCATCTCATACTATTTTTAGGAAGATGCCTTAAGTTTTTTTTATGATTATCAGAGGCATTTATAAAAAAACGAAGTTTTACTTATGTTCATGAAATAAGCTAGATTTAGTTTTGCTTATGTGGCTTAAATGGTTTTGTCTGCTCAGGGAATTTTCAAGTTTAGTTTTCATTTTGCATTTTACTTTAACACTAACACTAATGTAAAGAAAGCTGGAGTAACTATATTAATTTCAGACAAAGCAGGCTGCAGAACAAGGAAGATCATAAGAGATAAATAGGCAACATTACATAATGACAAGCAATCCATTTTCCAAGATGGCATAACAATCCTCTACATGTATGTACCTAATAATACTCAAAATACATGAGGCAAATACAAACAGGACTGCAAGAAGAGATAAATCCATTATTATAGCTGGAATAATTGATATATCAAGAAGACATAAAAACAGTAAGAATATAAAGACGTGTATATCTCTATTAATCAACTGGGTCTAATTGACATTTTAGAATATTCCATCTGAGAACAGCTCCATCCAAGCTGATACGAAACATTCACCAAGACAGACTGTACCATAGCCTCTAAAAGGCACCCTTACAGCCCTGGCCGGTTTGGCTCAGCGGTTAGAGCGTCGGCCTGCGGTCCTGAGAGACCCGGGTTCGGTTCCCGCTAAGGGCGCGTACCTCGGTTGCAGTTTGTCCCCGGCCCTGGTCGGTTGTGCGGGTGGCAGCCACTCGGTGTGTCCCTTTCACGTCAATGTTTCTCTCTCTCTCTCTGTTCCTCTCTCTCCCTCCCACTCTACCTGAACAAAAAATGGAAAAAAATGTCCTCGGGTGAGGATAAAAAAAATATATAAAAAATAAAAAATAAAAGGCACCCTTACAAATTAAAAAAATATATAATTCATACAAAGTATGCTCTTCAATCGAAATTTAACTAGAAACCAGTAACAGAAAGATAGCTAGAAAGTCCCCAAATATTTTAAAATAACCCAAGAGTTAAAGCAGAAGTCTCAAGGGAAAATTTTTAAAAATGATCTGAATGAAAATGAAAAATACAATTTATCAAAATTTGTAGAATGCATCAACAAGTATAGCATTAAATGCATATATTAGAGAAAACAAAAGAAAAATCTAAATAAGTAGTCTGTTTTCATGTTAAACTTTGAGAATGTAAAGCAAGTCTAAAATAAGCAGAAGAAAAGAAATAGTAAATATTAGAGCACAAATTAGTAAAATAAAAAACAAACAAAAAAAACATTAGAAAAAAATCAACAAGATCAAAAGCCAGTTCTTTGAAAAGTCTGCAACTGATACATTTCTAGTCTTGGTGTACAAGGGAAAAATAAGAGAGAGAAAACCCAAATAATCAAGATCACAGTGGAAGAGAGAAGTCACTGCTACCAAGCACAGGGACTTCAAAAGAAGAAAGGCAAATTAATGAGCTAAGGATAGATAAGACATTAGGGGGGAAAGTACAGTAAATTAAAACCAGGAATGAAACAGGAAGTAAATGATAAAAATAAGACTTTGAAAAGACATTAAAATTAATGATACCCAAGCTAGACTGATCAAAGGAAAGAAAAAAGAAGGAACATTAATAACTACTATCAGGAATGCAAAAAAAAAAGCATCTTACTGTGATACTACACACATTAGAATGATAATAAGAGGCTAGTTTGAATAATTCTATGCCAATAATATAGAAATTTAAGCAGACAAATTCCAAACGGTAGCTTACCAAAACAGATGAGAAATGGAAAAATCTGAGTTGCCTATACCTTTTGAATCCATAATTAAAAAACATTCTTAGGCAGCCCTGGCTCAGTTGGTTGGAGCATCATCCGTACACCAAAAGGTTGCAGATTTGATTCCCATTCAGGGCGCATATCTAAGTTGTGGGTTCAAGACCTATTTGGGGTACATACAGGAGGTAACCAATCGATGTTTTTCTCTCCCTCTCCCCACCCTCCCTGCTCCCTTCCTCTCTCTCTAAAATCAGTGAAAGCATGTTTTCAGGTGAAGATTTAAAAAAAAAAAAAAATTCCCCTGTAGAAAATTCCAGACCCTAGTGCCTTCCCTAGTAAATTCTTCTAAACATTTATGGACAAAAAAACAATCTTATATTAGCACCTCCAAGAAGTAGAAAATCAGCTTCCCAATTTGTTTTTTGAGGCTAGTAAACTTTAACATCAAAATCTCAAAAAGACTTGCAATAAGGAAAATAAAAATCAATCTTATTTGTAAACACAATTCCAACAATGCTTTAAAAGAGTTGCAAAATTTTTCTAAAATACAAACAAGTATAATAAATCATAGCTCAATCAAGTTTATTCCTGAAATAAAGATTCCTTAATATTAAAAAACCATTTAATGTAATTAAACTGGAAAAAAATATGGTCTTCTAAACAGATGCAGTAATAACATTTGATATAATTTAATACCTAAACATAATTAAAACTTTTAGCCTAGGAGTGGATTTCTAAATCTGTAAAGAATATCTACAAAAATCTTTTTTTAAAAAAATCTTTATTGTTGAATGTAAAATGTATTACAGATGTTCCACATTTTTCCCCCATTGACGCCTTCCTCCCCACTCCCGCCCCCCCCTCCCGCCTTTTCCCACACTATTGTCTGTGTCCATTGGTTATGCATATAAGTTCTTTGGTTTATTTCTTCCCATCCCCTCCACCCCTTCCCTTTGAGGTTTGTCAGTCTAGCAATGAATTTGTACTGCTTAATCTCTTCACCTTTTTCTTTCATTTCTCCAGCCCCCCTCCCATCTGGCAACCAACCAAATGTTCTCTGTATCTATGAGAATGTTTCTGTTCTACCTGTTCATTTTGTTTGTGGATTCCATTATTGATAGATATGCATTCATTGCCATTTTGTTTGTTCATACATTTTATCTTTTTCTTCAAAAAGACCCTTCATCATTTCATATAATAACGGTTTGGTGGTGATGAACTCCTTTAACTTTTTCTTGTCTGGGAAAGTCTTTACATGGCCATCGATTCTAAATGACAGCTTTGCAGGATAGAGTAATCTTGGTTGTAGGTTCTTGCTTTTCATCACTCTGAATATTTCTTGCCACTCCCTTCTGGCCTGCAAAGTTTCTTTTGAGAAATCAGCTGACAGCCTAATGGGAACTCCCTTGAAGGGAACTAGCTGCCTTTCTCTAGCTGCTTTTAAGATTCTCTCTTTGTCTTGAACCTTTTGCATTTTGATGATGATGTGTCTTGGTGTGGGCCTCTTGGGGTTCATCTCTGTGCTTCCTGGACTTGTATGTCTGTTTCCTTCACCAAGTTAGGAAAGTTTTCTGCCATTATTGTTTCAAACAGGTTTTCGATTTCTTGTTCTCGCTCTTCTCCTTCTGGCACCCCCAAGATGCGAATGTTGGCACACTTGAAGTTGTCCCAGAGGCTCCTTACACTATCCTCATTTTTTTGGATTCTTTTTTCTTTTTGCTGTTCTGATTGGGCGTTTTTTGCTTTCTTATATTCCAAATCGATGGTTTGCTTCTTGGATTTACGTACTCTACTATTGAAGCTGTGTAAATTATTCTTTATTTCAGTTAATGCCTCCTTCAATTCTGACTGTGCATCCATGATTTCTGACTGGTCCTTTTTTATGCTCTTGAGGCCCTCACTAAGTTCATTGAGTATCCTTATAAGCAGTATTTTGAACTCAGCATCTGTTAGGTTGCTTATCTCCATTTTGCCTAGTTCTTTTCTTGGGGTTTTGTTCTGTTCTTTCATTTGGGACCTGTTTCTTTGTCTCCTCATTTTGGCAGCCTCCCTGTGTTTGTTTCAGTGTATTACTTAATGAGAGGTATGGGGCTAGCTGAGACCAGACGCTGCTTTTTTGAAAGAATTTAGGAAAAACCTGAAGCAGGATCCAAGACAGGCCAATCCTATGGTTAAGCAAGTGGCAACAGCTTGGGTGGGCCTGAAAGTTGAGTGGGGCGGGGCAGGGCCTCAGGGAATAACCAGGGCGGGGCTACCAGTGTGAGCCAGGTTGCTGGAGTCCCAGATATGGCGGCTGTCTGCTGCCCCAGGGAAGGGCTCACCAAAGGAACAAAGGCCTCTGACAGCACATTTGTCCCCGAGAAAGCCCCCTCTCCAGCCCTCGCTCCAGTGCCAAACAGCTCAGTTCTTCCCTGTGTGTCTCTGGCGCCCCTCGAGCTGCCTCCCCTCCAAGCTTAGGGGGAGAGAGTCAGATAAGTTCGGGCGCGGGCCCTTTAAGGAGCTGCCTGGGGCTCCAGCCACTTCAGCCTCCCTGAGCCTCAGTTCCCGCTGGGCTTTCCAGCCAGAAGTTATGGGGACTTCTCTTCCTGGCACTGGAACCCTGAGCGGGGCACCTGGTGTGGGACAGCGATCCCTCAGTCTTCAGGGAGGACCTTCCCAGCCGAGGTGTCCTCCTGATTTTTATCCGCCACACGTGGGTGTGGGACCACCCCATCCACCTCCGTCCCTCCTACCAGTCTCGATGTGGCTGCTGCTTTAATTCCGTAGTTGTAGGACTTCCATTCAGCTTGATTTCAGGCAGTTTTGAATGATAGTTGTTCTGTAGTTTAGTTGTAACTTTGATGTGGTTGTGGGAGGACGCGATACCGCATTTACCTACCTGCCATCTTGACCGGAAGTCCAAAAATCTTACAATAAGCATCACTTGTAAGAGGAACTGCCGAGAGCTGCTTTGAGTTTGGGAACCAGACAAGTATGTTCTCTACAGACCCCTTAATCCAACATGTAATGAATAGTCTAATTAGTGTAATAATAAGTTAAGAAAATATTTAACAGGGAATAAAGATTGGAAAGAAAGAAATAAAGTTGCTTTAGTTCATAGGTGGCATAATTTTGTATTATAGAATTTTTTTCACTCTATAGCAAATTTGCTAGATATAAGTCTATATATAAAAACTGAATTTACACACCTATTAGAAGAGCCAAAATCCAGAATACTAACAATAAATACTGATGAGGATGTAGAACAAGAACTCTTATACATCGTTAGTAAAATATAAAGGGACAGGACTCACCAAGATACTCTTGAAGAAAAACAAAGTTGGTGAATTTTATTTGCTGGATATCAAGTCTTATAACTTTTCAAAAAAAAAGAAAATGTCATATGGGCAGATGGTTACTCAAACAGACCAGTGGAGCATAACAGAGAATCCAGGAACAGACTTCAACATATATGGAAGAGTAGATTTTTGACAATGTTTGCCATGCGGACCAGAAACAAATAAAAAACTCTTTTAAATGCATGGTGCTAGGTGAATGGATCATCCACACTGAGGAGACAAAAAGGGGAAAAAATTAAAATAGAAGGGTGATCACTACCTTAAATCGGAAAAACGAATTCCAGTAAGATTGTAGACCTACACATGAAAGGTAAAACAGCAAAGCTACTGGAGACAACATAGTTCAATGTCTTCACAACTTTGAGAAGTGTAAAGATTTCTTAAATATGACACAAAGGGCACTAACCATAGAGGGAAGCTTGATAAATTGGAATACATTATATATTAAGAACTTCTGTTTATTTAAAGATAGAGTTAAAATGATGAAAAAAGAAGCCACAAAATGGGAGAACCCATTTTCCAATATATTATTATACAGACTATATAGAGAACTACAAAGCATTAAGAAAAAGATGGACAACAGAAATATGTGAATGACTAACAAATCTATGAAACAGTGTCCAATTTCATGAGTCATGGGCTGCAAATGAAAACCACAGAGTACGAGTTCTGCACACCAACCAGATTGGCTAAAATTGAGGGAAATAATAAAGAGCTTAAAAGAAAAGAAAACCTGACAATACCAAGTGTTGTCAAGAATGTGGAGCAACTGGAATTTTCATACACTGCTGCTGAGAATGTAAATTCGTGCACTCGCCATAAAGAAGTCTTTCACAGATTCTAAGCACTTATTTTACGGGCCAGCAATTCCACTCTAAGAATGTACCCAGAAAGCAGACACTGTGTACCAACAGACATGCATATGAATGTTCTTGAAGTGTTATTTAGAATAATTCTAGAATATAACTCCCATGTCCATTTGTAGAAAGGATAAACAAATTTAGATATATTAAATGGTGAAATGTTATAAAGCAATTCAGTAATTCAATTATTCCTATACACAATCGACACTGATGTGTTTTTACAAGCCTGATGTTAACCAAAGAAGCCAGGTGTAAAAGAAGTAGATATTGCTCTGGTTTCTTTACTGTATAATTCCAAACATACATTAGAAGACACGACAATGATTACTTGGGGGAAGAGGGAGGCAGTAGTGACCAGGAAAAGGGCATAAAAGGAGGTGTTTGAGATATAGTAATATTCTTGGCCTAGGCAATATTTACATAGGTGAGGTTTGATTTTTGTTTTGTTTCTGTTTTTGATAATTCAATGAGCTGTATTGGCATATAACTTGCATACGAATATAAAAAGTTAAATGAAAATAATCATGCTATGGAAAAGAAGTCCTTAGCACTTTAAAAGATAGTTCAGTGAAGACAAGATTTAAATTTGCATGTATTTATCCAAAAGCAAAAAGAGAAGATTTTAAAGAACACCTCATTAAAATTGTATTTTTCACTTTTGTGCTTTTTTATAGATCATTAAGAATACCATGAAAAAGTACCTTTCAACTCGGATTTTAGATATCATATAATTTATCACTCATTATACCATAAAGAGCTCCATTAACATCTTTCCTTTTTATCATTAAGATTACAAAGAATAATGGCATTCTTATGACCATTACCATTAAAATAACTACTGTTCAATAATGAAAGAAAACTGAGTTCCCTATTAGAGATATTATAAAATTTAAAGTAAATTATTCCTCACTTACCTTTACATTCTATTAATGTTTTTATAGTTTTCCTAATATACTGATTAGCCTTCAGAGTGCTTCAAAATGCCATTTATTTATTAAATGAATTGCTAATACTTTTCCCAAGTAGAAACTTAAATATGTGTTTTAGAAAGAGACTTTTTAAAAAATCTCTCCAGCAGAATAAAATCAAATATCAACTTTATCATATTTAATATGAAAAACCAAAATGTTTAAAAACGCATGGATAGAGTTCTTTGTTGTTGCTGTTGTTGTTGAAAGTATTACAGATGTCCCCCTTTATCCTCCATTGGCTCTCCCTGCCCTTCGCCTCCTGCCTTCGCCGCACAATTGCCTGTGTCCACTGGTTATGCACATGTGCATATAAATCCTTTGGTTAATCTCTTCCCCCCTCCTCTCCCTTCCAAATCAGCCCTTACTGTTTGTTCCTTAAAGTTTTAGAGTTAATGGCTCTTGTTTAGGCCTCTGCTGTTCATTATTTAACATACATTAAATACTTTATACTATTAATGTATATTGTATGTACATTAATGCATGTTGTAATGTACATTTTGTGGTACATTAAATATTATATACCTTATTTAACTGCTGAACATTGTATCTTCTTTTAGAACATAACCCGAACATTCATAGAAGCTTGTCATTCAGAGAAACCATGTAACCTCTGAGGCAGGTGTGCCTAAATGTAACACGGCGTCCTAGCAGATACACAGCTTAATAGCCCCTAAAGTATTCTATTTAAAGTCGGTGCCAACTTTAAATTTTACCAAATATTTTTAGAATGCATAGACAAAAATATAATGGAGTATAACTTTGGGTTGTTTAACCTTCGGTTTCTTTATAATTGCTCACACAGTTCAAGTTTCATTGCACAGAAAGTCATAAGAGACACTACTTTATTTAGTAGTAATGTAATCAGGGAGCAAAACTTGTGCAGACTTTCTTAACCTATTTTCCACCAAAGAGACCAACTCCTCTGTGCTCTGGGAGCAGAGAGTAAATAAATGCAACAGACACTGGGTTAGAGAGACTAGTGCAAACGTGTTTTTATTTTAATCGGTAATGACGCCTGTCTATTTGCATTGCCTTTCGAAACACTACCAGAAGTAATGAAACAACAAAACTAACCAGTAAGTGGCTCACTTACCCATGAGTATCTTCATATATAGACAATGACGCAAAGAATACAGAACATATGAATGTTTTAAATGCATGTGTTCCATTTTTAATGCTAGAACGCCTGAAATTTGGAAAATATTTCCTCTACTCAATGCAGACAACACAAACTCATCATTCCATGTTCAAATGTAGACAAATTTTCTCAAGCCCCAATAATCATTATTCCAACAACAACTGAAAGATTAATAATGCCTTTTCCCTCTCTTCATAAAGAGAAATTAAGGATGTCCATCCATCCTCTGACCTGGAGACTTTAGTTCACCCAGGAAAAAGACTTGTCATGGCTCTTAATAGATAGGAATCTATCACTTTATAGCTGGAGAAACCTGAATGAGACATATTCCCAAACCTCAGTTTCTCCATCTATAAATTGGGGCTAGAAATAATTACTTCCAAAGTCTGAAGGATGAATTAAGTAAAATAAGGAGATGAACATCTCCCTGGCTCATAATAAGCCTCCATCAAGTGTGTTTGTGGTTGCTGTGTGGCGTAGTGATTAAGTCCTCATGGGTGGCCCTCTGTCACCAACAGCTAGTTAGTCTGACTAGATCTGGGCTTATTCTCTGTCAGTTCCCCCAGCTCAACAGTCAAAGGAGATATAAAAACTCCTCTAAATGTCCTTCCGTCAAAGTGACAATCCCTTCTAGGAAATAAAGCCAAATACTTATCTGAATGTAGATGCAATATTTTTAACCTCAGACAAAAGATATCAAAAAAAAAAATAATTCCCAGAAAAGTTAATAATAGTTTTAATTTCTTGAATGCAGAGCTTGATTTCTTTTTTAACTAGTTTGTCTTTGAATATAAATTTTGGAAATTATACTTCAGTAATATAATTATTGTACCATCAGCAATGAGAAGTTCTTAAATGCCCATATTATTTCTGTTTCAGTGCAACTGAGATGGGTTGATGAACATATGAAAAATATTTCAAAAACCTAAACATAGGTAATAATATTCATAGATATCTGTATGAATTCTTGAAGTCAGTTTATAAAACACTGAATGTGGTTTTAATGCTACTGTATAGGTATTCAAATTCTGCTCACTTGAATTTTAAGAAACTACAATATTTATAATATATAGAATAACCATCAGCATTTCCTTAAGGAACCAGATAAAATGCCTCATTGCTCTCTATCGATAATGAAACTAAAATGAATGAATCTGAGGACGTTTACTAGAATTCCAACAACACAGTACTGGGCCTAATTACTTCACACTTAAATAATATTTATCTTGTTTCAATATCCAGTGTAGAGTCCCTGTTCTACACATTCAAATTTTCCTCTGAATTCTTCAACAACAGTCACCAATTCTTAAACCACAAATGGAACAATTAGCAAAATAAAAGAATGACAGACACAGTGACCTCTTCCGGCTTTGTTCTCTCAAAATCACGACTCTAGGAACAAGAGGAGGTGAACGTGCTCTTAACACACAGACTTCCCACATTTCCCCTGGGACCCCATCTGGACTGGGAAAGAAAGCAGAGGAGGCGACACTGTTCGGGGTGCCCGTGCAGAGAACACGGGCAGCAAACACCGTCCTACTACACATCTTGATTTCTTACTAGACTGAGGTCTTGGACAAGTTATATTCCTTATCTGTATAATGGGAATAATAAAACGGATTTTTCCAGTTCACTGTTAGAAATGTGAAAACTGACTAGACATTCGATGATGTAAATAAATTGTTGTTCAATTTTTTTTTAGGTTCTGTTGTTAGCAAGACTCTTCATGTTTCAGAGACTTATACCAAAACAGTTCAGGATGAAAGATTGGGATGTTGGTGAGTGGGGGAAAACATATGGGAGAGATGGATGGGACAGGATTGGCCATGGGTTGGTGGCTGGTGAATGTGGACAGGGCTGTTCATTTTGCCATTCTCCTTCCTTGTGTGAGTGGGTGTATGCAGGTGGCGACTGTCGTGATGAGAAAATAAATTAGTGTGGGTACAAAGCCTTTCTTTCATAACATTCACCTACTTATATATTTTGAAAGTTTCCTGTTGAAAGGCAAGAAACGCATTGTAATGTATTTAGTCAACTTAAAAGCTCTCAGTGCATCACACACACACACACACACACACAAAACTTTCTTTAGTAATGAAAATTGATTATGTTTGATAAAATTTTCAGTTTTGTAAGTTATATTATTTAGCTTTTTTTTTAAAAAAAAAAAAAAAGTGTAATCTGGGGACCATTTGCATGTTATACATTATGTTTCCAAAATAATTTCTTTAGAAATAAATGATAATGGAAGTTACAGTTCTCCCTTTTATTTTGCTCAGCAAGTACACTGGTGAGACCTCAGAGACCACGCTGTGGTTGTACAGGAGTCTCCGGAACAATGCAGCCTAAGGTTTCCTTTGCTGGCGAGGACTGGGCGGTCACAGAGAGCGACCCTGGGAAACCCTAATGCTGCTGAGGAACATCTCATCAACAACTGCATTGGGGCAATCTACTAATCCTGTGTCATTTCCATTCAGAATCCAAGGTATTAAATTATTTCCTTATTTGAAGTACATGCTTTTATCATGCATTTATCATAAATTCTTTACCATGATATCATGGTCATGAGCTCTGAAGTACTCAAAATATGAGTGTTTATATAAAGTACTCTGCAATTCTTGCATTAAATGTTTAATATGTCTCTTCACTGTGCTAAACAATTTCATATATTCATTGAATGCTCACAAAGACCTTGACAGGGACTTATATAAAGATATCACGTATTGAGCAACTTAAGAATGGTTAATCAAGCTTTTCAAACACCCACCTGTGCTGAGAGAGTCTAATTCAGTCCCTCAGTCACTTACTTCGAGCTGTTTCACTTAAGAAGTAATGAATGATGTATTAAAGAGGTGCACTGCAGATGGAACCTTTGCACAAGTTCTTCCCAAGGTCAGATATAAGGCATGTTCTTAAACGTACAGCCTTGGTTGGTTCCTTCAACCCCAACACAGATCACAGGGCCGTCTGAAGATAATACCACTAAAGGTGTTTACTCTCTGTGGGCTGCACATTGGCTTACAGTAAGATGTGTTAGCACATCCCAAACCATTTGATTAAAACAATTTGTAATTGATATTATATATTTTTGAAGATACTGAATTACTTTCAACTCCAGAGCACTAAAATGTAATTACCCTGGCAAATGCACTTGATAGAATATTATGAAGCAATTAAAATGGCGATTTTTGCAGACTATTGAAAAATTAGCATGTTCTCTTCATTATTTAGGTATAATACATGATTGTGTGATCAGCATATTTATAAGTTAATTCAAAGTTAAGCATAATAAGAATAACGATGACACATCCATGTTTTAATAGCTTTAGTAAAGTGATAAATTTATGGATTTCTTTTCATAACTTCCTCTATTTTGCAATTTTTCATGATGTGATTATAATATTTATACATAGAAATGTAAACAAAAAGGGAAAAGCAAAATATAGGTTTCTTTATTCATCTATTGTTAGCCTCTTTCTTTTACCAAAATCCCCTTGTCCTGGACACAGTCACTGTCCTGGACATGACCAAATGTGCAGCTTTTCTGGACTGCCTCTCACCATGGGGTCCCCAGGAATAACAGCAAACACGGATACTTCCTTTGGAGAGCTTACTCCTTTGCAAACACAAGGCGAATGACTTTCCATGCATTAACTCATTTCATGACCTTCCTACAAGAGAGATTTCTTTTTCCCTCATTACCTGATGAGAGGACTGAAACTTAGAAGGGTGAAGTGACATCCAAGGTCACACAGTCAGCAAATTAAGAGGGAAAAGAACAGACATATGAGCAGACACGCAATATTGTTATTTTAAAAGACAATAATAAATAAGATACCACTGTGTGCTTAAAAGGCTGGCAAAAGTCGGCTGGATGATATCACGTGTTGGCAGGAAGGTGGGGATACAGGAACCCTCGTGCATTGCCAGTGGGGGTGCAGACCGGCGTGGCTGTCCTTGAGAGCACCCTCGCACTATGCAGTGCAATCACGGATCAATCATTGATGTGTATGTATCTATTACCCAGTGATTCTGTCTGAGCTTACATATCCCAAAGTAATCACACAAGGTGTGTAACGGACATGTTCACGGTGCTCTTTGCAGCACCGTGGCTGCGAGCTGAAAGCAACCTGAGTGGCCAGGGCTGAGAGAGTGAGAACTGAGGCCAGGAAGGAGCCCAGCACGCAGAGTCATGCGGCAGCGAGCGAGCCAGCTGGATGATTCTGGATGCACGCTGAAAAAGTTGAGGACCTCTGTACTACAGAAATCTAGGATTTCCTCTAGCATAAAATCTCTCCTTCTCTCTCTCTCTCTCTCTCTCTCCTCTCTCTCTCCTCTCTCTCTCCTATCTCTCCTCTCTGTCTCTCTCTCTCTCCTCTCTCTCTCCTCTCTCTCTCCTATCTCTCCTCTCTCTCTCTCTCTCTCATCATAAATTCATTTATTTATTTATGTGTAATGCTTGTGATTACAACCATGAAATTGCATTCATGAAATGACAGAATTTATGAATTGAGTATAACACTAGTATTTTACTATGCAGGCCTTATTATCTTTGGTTATTTACTGCTACTCTTAGGGATGTAACAGTTGCCATATATTCTGTCCCGAGAAAGCACAAGGAAACACACCACGCACTCCGGACCTGGTGCACTGTGAGCCCGTCCCTTCCCCTCCGGGGCGTGCACAGCCCTGCTCCCCTTGGACAGGAGGGAGACAGCCACTGCCTCTGCCGTTCCATTTCCATGAATATTTAACCCCTATGATGTCATCTCCTTCCCCACAGTTCTCCCGGGAGCAGCAGCTCAGTGATCACCAGCATTCTTCCGTCATATGTAACTTTCCTCAGTTCTCACTGCTTGTTGCTTTCCCAGCACCCCCCTCTTCAACGCCATCCACGGATTATCTGCCTGGAAACTGCCCCCCACCCTCTGGGCTCCTGGCTCGAATGTCACCTCCCGCCTAGAGCCTTCCCGGGTGCCCACCGAGGCTCGCTGTTCCTTCCCCGGCAGCCCCTGCATCTCCATCACGTGCTGACTGACATAGAAGCTGGGCTGTGAAGTCCTGTGTCCGTGGGTCATTGTGACATCCTCCCCAAAAGGGAAAGTCTTACCCATGCTTGATTCTCCTGCACCTACCTCGCTGCCCAAGGCACACTTAGTATTTGCTGAATGAATGAATGAATGAATGAATGAATGAATGATTATTGGATGCTCAAAGCTCAGGCAATGTTTACCCTTATTACATACATCACTCCCAGCTCGGAATAATCTTCCTGGGTCAAAAACACTCAGTGACGAAGTAAGCACGTCCTTCTGAAGCCCTGGGCCACCCCGCCGCCTCCCTCCTTCCCCCGGCCTCCCTGGCGCGGCCTCCCCGGCCCAGCGCTCCTTGTACCTTTGCACGACTCCCGGATCCGCCAGCCCAGGAAACCTCTTCCCAAACCTCTCCCACCCCTTACATGACGTCCCAAATGCCCCAGCTCCACAAGTCCCCCGGTCCCCTCCACCGCGTGTGCCTGCTTCCCGCGAACTTCCCACTGTCGCTGGTGTTGACTCCGGGGCCTGGTTATGTTTCTATCGCAGAGAGCTTGGGTCGCTCACTGTCTAAGCGGCCGAACTCGTGGCCGCAGCGGAGGCTTCGAGGAGACGGGAAGGATGAGGCCCTGTCCTCGGCGCAGTTCTGAGTGGGGGACTGGTGTGCAGATCTGGTCACTGGCTGACCCACGGGCCTGAGTGAGGGGCAGTGAGAAAGGTGAAGCAGCCCGACTGCTGCTGGCTGCGAGCCAGGCTGCCCCTGGCTCGTCATCTGCGACGGGGTGAGACAAGGATCGGACCTCCCTGCTGTCCTGGCTGACCGCATAGCCAAACCGAAAGAACGTTTACCATTCACGCCGCGACAGTGACCGCCTGTGCCCCGCGCGGGTGGTTGCTGCTTTCTCTAGCAACAGTAGCTTTAGCGCCGTCCCATCCCTCCGCCCGCTTATGAAAGTCGGGATACTCAAAGAGGGCACTTTCCCTTGTTGTAGCAGGTAGTGAGCCCCACTTTGACGTTAGCTCCCTTTCTGGTGGTGTCTGGCTGGGCAGCCATGGCAGCTGCTACTGAAATCGCTGTGTATACATGTTGAACCAAATGGCCAGGTGCCACGTGAATTTCAAGAGGTATAAAGTCATCATCCCTTTTGCTCTTTTAGATCTATAAATGGCCAAAAAGTTAGTAATCCTTTAAAATGCCTTATTTCTGGTTGATGTTAGGATCTTTCCTTACTCGTGATCCAGACCATTTCATCTTAACCACGTTCGGGTTAAGGAACAAAGCAGCCCTCTCGGGGGGCCACCGTGGGGTTGGTCCCGTTACTAACTGGTGACCGAGAAAGAACTGCCAAAAGGTTCTTCTTGTACATTTTTACAGAAGACACTTTCAAAATATAACTTCTCTTCGGATGAAATCATTCAGCACACTCTATTTTGATAACCTTTAGCCTGAAAAGGGACTAGTGAAAGTGAAAAAGCTATTAATGCTGTCAAGTCCCCTGGTCCCCTCTGAGCCTGACGAGCAATTCCGAGAGGCTTCTCCCTCCCTGCAGCCCCACCTCAGTCTTGCCGGTGACTATCCGCACAGTCACTCCCCCAGGAGTCCGTGTTGCCACCAGAAGTAAGCCGTTTCAAACATACAACTGTCTAAACAAGAGGAATGTTTGGGGGTTCTAGCCGCACTGGTTTCCCCAGTTATTCTATTAATTGGCAGAAATGTATGTATCATGTTATCTAGCCATCACTTTGGGAAGAGGTGGCCCTAAGTAAAAAGGGCTACCACCTGCTCGTATTAACTGGAAGAGAAGGCATAAAAAGACGAATTCAACTTTGGGAACTTTCCATGCTAAGGAGATATAAAGGATGCATCACTCATCACAGCAGTTGAATTCTTCATATACACCTTCTAGGTTTTATACATTCATTCACTGACATTGCCTAGGGCTTCTTTGATAATGATAATGTTTTAATTGAACTAAAGACATATTTAAGTAGATACCAAGAGTGTCTAAGTTTAATTTAAATAAAACCATTTTATTTTAAAGTATAATTTATGCTTAAAATAGTACAAACTTCCATTATAAAAGTAATTTAAATATGTTGCGACAGAATTTGGGGGAAAGGAAAAAGGAAGAATATGATATGATCACTGAATATAATCAGTAAAAATTAGCAGCAAGTTGGGTCATTTCTTCTTGTCATCTGTATAGTCCTATCTGTTAAATCATTTTATAATTGTAATTGAATACCAGTATATACAATATCGTTCATGTTAATTGTAGCTAATTAACATTTGGAAAACATATTTGCTCTGTTTGCACTTTTCAAACACCCAGAGGTGTGCACATGTGTGTACACTTGCAAATACAACCTTTCCAATTTCAATGACAATACAGGACGTGGCATCTCTGATTTAAAGAATAAACTTCATTTAAATAGACACTATTTAAATAACTTACTCAAGGTCAACTTGCAAAATAAGTAAACATTCCTGACCAACTCTATTCTACCACTAAGATCGGAGCCTCGCAGGATGAATGTCAAATGATAGATGAAATTTAAAAGGTACATATTTTCTCATGAATTTTCAGATATTGCAGAAGCCAGAGTTTGCCATAATAAATAGACATAACTTTTCTCCCTGCACTGTTTGATTGTTTCTTTGGCATGTCTGCTCATCCCCATAGAGAAGTCTATCCAGAGGGAAACAATCAAGGGAAATATTAGACACACTAAAGTGCTCACAGTCTAATAGAGTTTGTTTCTGATAGGCAAAAATGAAATAAGTCACCTATATTGACTAGATTTCCCTCTGACCTCATTTAAGGCCCTAATGTTGAAGTTATTTTATAGCTACTTGGTAGAGCCAACAGTTCTCTGAGGAGGCATCAAGAAATGCTAGATTTTAGCTGGATCTCACAGCGCAGAAGGCTGTCTCCTCTTAGGGGGGCTGGCTGAGGACACAGCTCCACATGAAGATGGCCTGTCTGCAGCATCCCACCCGGCCCTCCTAGGGAGCCCTCCATGCCCCTGCGCAGCCTCTCGCGGCTGCCAAATGCACCATTCTCTGCCCTACTCCTACCGCCACAACTCTGCATATGCTTCTCCTCTGCCAAGAATGCCCTCATCTCCTCCTCTCACTTGACCCTCAGGAGGCCCTCACTGAAACCCTGCCTGGCCCTCCCACCCCCTGCAGCTAGAGCACTCTCTGTGCTTCATCACAATGTTCTCAGACCTCTCAGCCTACTAGGTTGTCATTACTTTGGGGCCCAAACTCTGTCTCCTTCAATCGTATGCATCCGGCAGCACCTAACAGGTGCCCAGTGCTCAGTACACGCTGACCGAATGGATCCTGAATGATAGCCTGCAGCAACAGGGCTTCCTACCTTGTCACTGGGATAAATCGGTGTGTGAAGTCAGGGATATGGAACAAAGTAGAGTTGGCTTGGTGATACCCCCACACACACACATTTTGTGATATGATTAATACCTCTGAGCTTTATTGATCAATTCATCACATTTCCGATCTAAGGCAAATTCTGGAGCTTTGCAATGATTTTGATAGTTGAGACTAACCATAGCAACAGTAATGTATCAATTGATAGGTCTTGCTTTCCCCCTAATGGAAAAGGTTGCAAGGTAGTTGGTTAAGAGAGTGAATTTGGTAGAGAACCTTTGAGTGTCAGGAACAAAAGAATACAGAAGAGCTGGATCTCAGAACGAGAGTTAGACCATCCTTGTTAAAGCCATTTCACAGGCTTAGAGAGATTAACATCTTCGTGCTAAAACCGATAAGGCTATTATGCTAAGATGCCATTTCTCAGGCTTGGCAAGGAGGGACAGCGGTGAAGATGGACAGGCAGGCGGCAGACACCGGTTTGAGTGCTTTGGCTCCCTTCCTCCCAGCACGCAGCTGCGGCCACCTGCCCTGCTGTGACGGTCTCCAAGCTGTGCTACTCAGGGGCGTCCATGCAAAAGGAATGAATCTGTGCCCAGGTATCCGTGCACCTGTGCAAGCTTTAAAAATTCAAATTCCGTGTCCATTTGTTATTTCAAATAGGGCTTCTTCCCTAAGGACTCAACACTCAAAAAAAAATTAGTTTTTCTTTGTGTTTGACTGAGGCACATTTCCTGAATGACAATAGGTGACAGAGCAGAGCTGGCCGTGTTTGCTAGAAAATAAGTCTTTGCACGACATAGGCACTGAGAGAAGACATCCTCCCCATTTCCTCAAGGATGTGCTCCTGTCATTTCGAGTAGACTTGCAATGTCTTCCTTTAAAAATAAAAAAGGAATGAAGGAGACAGCAGGTCTGCAAGGTGACTTTCTACCCTTCTTTCTCTAGTAGCTGTCTTCTTGTAGGACTCATTATAGACACTGAACATCCTGGTTTGAGATCTTTGATTTTGGTGTTAATATTGGTTCTCCCTTTGAGTGAGTTATGTTTGGGGACATTGCCTTAACCTACTTCTCCATTTAAAATAGACTAGGATCGCCGGGCTGGTTTGGCTCCGCAGTTAGAGCGTGGGCCCACGGCCCAGAGAGACCCGGGTTCGGTTCCCACTAGGGGCACGTACCTCGGTTGCAGTTTGTCCCTGGCCCTGGTTGGGTCATGTGGCTGGTAGCCACTCGATGTGTCCCTTTCACATCGATGTTTTCTCTCTCTCTCTCTGTCTTCCTCTCTCTCCCTCCCACTCTATCTGAACAAAGAATGGAAGGATGTCCTCGGGTGAGGATAAAAAAATAAATAAAAAAATAAATAAATAAATAAATAAATAAAATAGATTAGGATCTGTTTCTAATGCCGATTTTATTGAGTAATTTGACATGTCTTATTATGCACTGACATGAAGAACACAGGTCGGTCCTGTGGCACAGTGCTATTCAAACTTGAACGTGCACATGAATTTCCCGGAGCTCCTGTGAAAACGTGGATTCCTCCGGCTCAGCGGGCCTGGGCGGGGCGGAGAGTCTGCATTGGGCTGAGCTCCAAGGATGATCCCAATGTTGCCGGTTCTGGAACCACACTTTGAGTGGTCAAGTTGAGAACTGTACTGCTCAAGCTGGGTGGGCATGGACCACATAGCAGGCTCGTTAGAGCAGAGTTCCGGGGCTCTGTGGTGGAGCTCACATTCTGCCATTCTAACAAGCTCCGAAGTGATGCTGATACTGCTAATTAGGAAATCAGACTTTGAAGATCTCACGAGGTGATGTAGTTGAGCCATAAAATGCCAGCCTGACCTTTACTGGGCCAAGCACACCGTTTCGGCGTAACCGGATGTTTTAGAGCAACCTTAGCGAGCTGGGGAACATCCCCCCATAAAGAAGGCAGTTTCTACAAGTTAGATGCCACCTGGAAAAACTGCCACTGGCGGGAAAGGAAACTGCAAGTGGGTTGACTTTTCAGCAGAAAATAATGAGGCCTGTTAAATAAAGTAACATTTGAGGTCTTCGTGTTGGAAATGCTTATCATAGCCGATTCTTTCTCATATAAAAGGGGGGCAATAATAATCTTTAGGCTTTGGCCAAAAGTCCGTGTGACTTACTGTCCACATCAATAGACAAAAGCAGTTAATAGGAACTAAGAAATACCAGACGCTATAATTTCCAAACTTCAGGAAGGTTCAACCCTGAACTCAGAAGTGGTCAAAAAGAGTTCAATTAGCTAAGCAAGCCCAGGAAGAGCAAAGATGGAATAAAAGTTGACAAGGAGCACCTGGCCGGTGTGGTTCAGGGTTGAGCGTCAACCCCTGCACCAAGAGGTCACCAGTGGGATTCCCAGTCAGGGCACATGCCCAGGTTGTGGGCCTGATCCCCAGTGGGGGGCATGCAGGAGGCGGCCAATCGATGTTCTCTCTCATCAATGTTTCTATCTCTCTCTCCCTCTCCCTTCCTCTCTCTCTCAAATTAATAAAGAAAAAAAAAAAGAACAAACCTTGACAAGGGGTGGACCTGTGGTGGTTAATTTTACCCATGAGATAACTTTTAGTATTTCCAGTTTTCCCTTATTTGTGTTCATCTTACCTTGTGCAAATTGACTGATATATTTATGAAAACACTGGAGCTAAATGTCTCCTTCATTTGTTTTAATAGATTGCCCACTTAATCAATAGTCTACGAACTGCACAATTCTAAATGTTTCAGAACCACTTCATCACGGCACCAAATTAGAAAGAATGGTGTTTTGCTGTGTAGAGGGAAGTATTTATTTCCGTTTTAATTTTTACACCAATGTTTGAAAAATGCTGACTTCCTAGGAGAGTGAATTCTTGGCAGTCACAGGGCTGCCGCCTTTCTAAGGATGGATGAAATAAACAGCAAAGCTGTAATAAACTCTCTGGGTAAGTGTCTCAGGAACGTTCCTGACACCACAAGGTGCTGACGGAGCTAAACCCACAGGAGGAGAACCTGCAAAGTAACTGCTACCCCCCTACATGTGACGGTGACTCTTCTGCATCCCTTCACATCAGTGACTGGAAATAAAGCAGAAAACCTTTCACTCTGGAGTAAAACAGACTGTCAAGCACCTCTGAATGACTAATATTTACATGGTTTGGGGTTTCAGAAAAATTGATTTTTTTTTTTAAGTGAAATATTTTCTCTAGCCTAGAAAATGAGAGAGGAGGAGGTTATAGCCTTACTGTGTTTACATAATGGTAACAATGACAGCCTCAACAATAACAATAGCTTTACATTCACTGAGCACAATCTACAGGCAGCACATTGGGCCATAGAAATAAGTATGCTGCATCATCCTACTTCATTCTCATGACAATGTAATCTTCTTTCTCTAAACTTCTATTAAATTATATCAGCTGACAATATGCAATCAAGATTTTGTCCATGTTCAATGGCTTTTAAAACAACATTAATTTTCATTACTTCTTTGCTAGGTTATTTCATGAACATTGATTCTGAAGTTTCAGAGGGCAAGTTCTATTTTTTTTTTTTAGTACTGTGAAGTTGATCTTACTATGGTTTATCACAAAGGCTAATTATAAAAATTTTAGAAATAGAAAAGTATTACTTAGTAGATACTTTATAAATATACCAAACAATAATTTATCTCACTGAAAAATTAGAAAACAGTGAGATAAAGTCAATTATTTTAGCTGTAAAGGAAGAAAGACTATTGGTTCCAAAGGAATTGCAAAATCAATCGATCAATTTTACGAATAGCGGCCAAGTTGTATAGTGAGATTTAAAGACTGGGAATGAGCTTCTCTCAAAATACCAGTCCCAGCCCTCACCAGGATGTTTGACATTGATACCTAAGTATTCACCGCTGTGTGTCTCGGTGGCTTTTCAAATCTGTGACATCACATTAGACTAGAAGTACTATTTGATATGTATGTTCATTTTCTATGGCATGACTCTACACCAATTACCAAAAATTTAGTGATTTAAAAAAACACAAACGTATTATCTTATGGTTCTGTAGGGCACAAAAGCCTGACACAGGTCCCACTAGGCTGAAACCGAGATCCCAGCAGGGTGTATCTGTTTTCGGAAGCCCTAGGGGACAATCCACTCGCCTGCCTTTTCCAGCTTCATAGGCTGCCCACATCCCTCAATGCATGACCCTTCCTCCATCCTCACCGCCAGCAACGGCCAGTGAGTCACTGAGAAATCTATCCTCCTCCCCAGCACTCTCTCCCTCTGAATCCCCTCTTCTGCCTCATTCTTTTCCTTTTAAGGACATTTATGATCACATTGGGCTGACTTGTATAATCCTAGGTGATCTTTCTGTTCTAAAATCAGCTGATTAGCATGCCTTAATTCCACCTGCAACCTTACATCTCCTTTGTCACATAAGGCAACAGTCACAGATCCTGAGATTTAGGACATGATTATCTTTGGAAGGCTATTTTGCTTACCACAGTAGTATATATATTATTGAGACATATTCATTCATTTTGTCTAAGTACTTCTTGAGTACCTAATATGTTTCCAGCACCAAGTTAGGCTCTGGAAAACTAATATAAATTAATGTAAACAATGTGCCAAGGTTGTAGGTTCAATCCCCAGTCAGGGCACATACAAGAATCAACCAATGAATGCAGAAATTAAGTGGAATAACAAATCGGTCTCTCTCTATTTCCCTTCTTCTCTCTCTCTGGGAACCAATCAATAAATAATCAATGCAAGCCCTGGCCAATTTGGCTCAGCAGTTAGAGCATCTGCCTGTGGACCAAAGAGTCCCGGGTTCAGTTCCCGCTAAGGGCACGTACCTTGGTTGCAGTTTGTCCCCAGTCCTGGTTGGAGTCGTGTGGGTGGCAGCCACTCGATGTGTTTGTCTCACATCGATGTGTCTCTCTCTCTCTTCCTCCCTCTCTCCCTCTGGCTCTATCTAAATATAAATGCAAAAATGTCCTCAGGTGAGGATAAAAAAAAAAAAACAACAACAATGCAAGCATGATCTTTCTATTTGAGAGTTTATATTTTAGATTTCAGTCATATTAACTTCTGAGAGCAAACACAGATTGAACTGTTTTTTTAAAAAATGTGCACCATTGAGAAGGCAAAAGGCAATTTCAAGAGGGGGGGAAAAAAGGAACTCACTTTGCAATTTTGCCTGAGGCTAGTTCCGTAAACAGGTTATAAAAGTTGTCGAAAGAATATACCACAGTTAGTGACCCATATCCTACTTTTTAGGCAAATAGAAAACGATAGTCAATCCTCCTTATTCACGATTCTCTTTGTAAATTTGTCTACTCATTAACAGGTATTTGTAAACCCCAAATCAGTACCTGCGGTGGGTGCCCTGCGGTTACCTGGACAGGAACGAAGCCGCCAGAACCAGCCGCCAGGGGTGTGTCTTTCCAGCCGGGCCCACCCAGGCCACGTGCTGCTGTCTTGTTTCAGTTCTCACATAGTACACTCGTGTCCTGTTCATGGTCTAGTGCTGTCACATTTTCACACTTGCACTTTGTTGGTGATTTTGCTCCTTAAAGGGGCCCCCATGCATTCGTGCTGCAGGCTGTCTAGTCTTCGTAAGTACAAGGAGACTGCAAGTCTTATGGAGAAAATATGTGTGAGACGAGCTTCAGTCGGGCATGTGTTACACCGCTGTCGGCCATGAGTTCAACGTTAACGAATCAACAATATATATTAAAGTAGGTGCTTTAAACACAGGCACACATCAAACGGGTTACACACTGATTGGCTGATGAAAATGTGGCCAGAGGCTTGCAGGAACCTAGGCCTGTGTTTCCTCCAGGAGCAGTGGTTCAGTATTCACTAATTCAGTGTTCACGCAGACTTTATAGAACATAACTGACACGAATGAAAGGAATTAACTGTATTTACTCTATAATTCTTGCTGCTTTAGGTAAACTGGAAAAATCCGGAGAAAGCATCAAAGCAAATCAATAAAACGTACTGTGTCACAAAAATTATCTTTCGAGATTTAGATGGGTGGTTAAAAAAAGCTGTGGTATATTTACAAAATGAAATACTACTCAGTGGTAAAAAAGAAGGAAATCTGCCCTGGTAGGACTGGTTTAGTGGTTGGAGTGTTGGCCCATGGACTGAAGGGTTTAGATATTCATGTACTAAATCCCAGGTTCAATTTCTGGTCAAGGGCTCAGACCTGGGCTGCAGGTTTGAACTCTGGCCCTAGTTGGGTCATGCAGGAGGAAGCCAATCAATGTTTCTCTCTCTCTCTCTGTCTTTCTCTCCCTCCCTTCTTTCTAGTCTCTCTAAAAAGGAAAGATATCCTCAGATGAGGATTAACAAAAAAAAAAAAGAAAAAAGAAAAAGAAAACTTTACCCTTTGTGACTGCATAAATGGACCTAGAGACTATTATGCTAAGTGAAATAAGCCAGTCAGAGAAAGACAAGTACCAGATGACTGCACTCATATTTGGAATCTAATGAGCAAAATGAACTAACAAACAAAATAGAAACAGACTCACAGATACAGAGAACAGACTGGCAGTTGTCACAGGGGAGGGGATTGGAGGGCTGGGTGAAAATGGCGAAGGGATTAAGCCAAAGAAACAACAAAGACAAAAAACTCATGGACACAAGCAACAGTGTGGTGATTAGCAGAAGGAAAAGAATTGGGGAGGTAGAGAAGGACAAGGAGGCGATCAATGGTGATGGAAGGAGACCTGACCTGGGGTGGTGAGCACACAGTACAATACACCCATGATGAATTATAGAACTGTACACCTGAAGCCTATATAATGTTATTAACCAGTGTCACCCAATGGATTCAATAAAACTTTTAAAAATAAGATTTATAATTACGCTCTTAACACACAAGCTGGTTCATACTTGACAAGTTGCACCTGTGAAGTGTCACAATAATTCACATGTATATGTTCATTATATGTATGCCTTGGACTATTTTTCTTTAAAAATATTGTAGCTGGTTGAATAATGGCTAAAAATGAAGTCATTGATTTAAAAAAAAAAAAACTTTAAATACACACTTTCAATTAGCTCATGTACTGAAATACATATTTTCCCCTGCTGTTCCCATTTCCCGTTTTATTAGGTATATTAGGGCGATAAAAACAACAGAACTGTAAGTAGAGATGCTGATTAATTATAATAAGAGAAAATCTTGTAGGAAATGTGTTATGCATACATGTGTGCTTCTGAAATTGTTTTTAAAAGCCTACAAGAATGTAGATTAGATGATTGCATGGTTACTATAAAGCTTGGTTAGCACGGCCACTTCCGCTCACCTGCCAGGGGTGTTCCTGAGAGAGGGAAGGAGTCTACCCCACTGCAAAGCTCCATCCAGCAGAGGTTCAACTACCCCTCAGCTCCTCTCTGCCTCACACTCTCCAGGTGTGGGAAAGTGAAAAGCAAGTCAGTCCCAGTCAAAGTTATGTGGCCCATGTCTAAGGCATCACTTAGACTGAGGTGTGGAGAAGGAAGAGAAGACAAGGCTACCCCCCTTATTTCCCTTCTATTCCTTATTTCTCTTTTTCTTCTCCATAAGATATCTTTCCTTCCTTTTCTCTGTTTCTGGATAGTTGCAAACATTCATCTACTTCCACTACTCCCCCAACCTGAACGCCCCTTTATCAGAACTGGCCTCAACTAGGTCTGGGCCTCCTCCCTTCATCCCTGATTGAGGCAACCGAACCCACATTAATCCTGACGTTTCATCAACTTGGTCCTCCTAGTGTTCAAAATTGTCTGCCTTACTGCAAGTGAAATTATGTTGTGGAAGAATGGAAACTTTAGCTCTTAAAAATTTAAAGAGGAGGAAAGAATTATCTGGCATTAAAAAATTTATTATGGACATTTTCAAACATGTACCCAAGTAGAGAAAAAAGAGCAATAAAAGTCACATGTATCCAGCTTCAAAGATGGCTAACCCATGGCCAATTTTATTTCATCTGTACCCATATCCCCTCCCAGTTCATCACCTTTCCTACTAGATTATTTTAAATTCAGTCTCAGGCATCATATTATTTCATGCACAAATATCTCAAAACATATCTTTAATAGATAAGAATTCCTTTTGAAACAAAAGCAATTTAATTTCAACACCTAAAATATTGATAGTAGTTCTGTAATGTCATCAACATCCTGTGGTGATTGCTTATCTACTGAAAGTGTGCATGCCTGTGTGTGTGCCTGTGAATACAAGTGTTCAAATCAGGACACAAAATATTTCAATACCTGCATTGGGTTGTTTCTCATAAATCTTTTTACCGATGGATCATTTTCCCTTTGCCGCTCTTTTAATTTTTTTTTTTTTTGGAAAAGGCTGGTCATTTATCACAGTTTTTCATAGTTTGCTGACTGCCACTCTATGGTGTCATGTGACACCTCCTTCTGTTCCTCTAGTGCTTCTAAACTTGTAGTTAGATTTTGAGGCTTGATTTGACTTAGGTTTGACTTTTTGGCATGAATTCTGCAAAGAACATATTGTATACTTCCATCAGGAGATACATTATACCTAGTTTTCTCTCTTTTTTTTTTTATGATGCTGGTGATTACTGATGTTCTCTAAGTACACTATTTCATTGGAGGTTATAAAATGGTGATATTCTGATTCCATCATCCCTTCCTCAATATCTTTTTTTAAATCTAGAATAGTTCTGTAAAGAGAAACTTCCTCTCATCAAATATTTGGTTAGTCTGAGATGTAGCTGAATCAGAAAAAGCAGAAAAATGCTTGAGTTTTCCTCTATGAACTGTGTTCAGAATAATAAGTTGATTCCCTAACATTTTTCAATGATAGCGAAAAGGATCTTTTCGTATTCTTAAACATTCACAAATGTTTAACTTACTTGGTGCTTTACTCCATTTCTGGCATAGTTCTCATTAATGTTCCAATTGTTTCATTTTGGCCAGTGAAAACCTTTTTGACTTGGCTCCTGTGTCTTTTTGGCAAGACTCGGGTAGTCTTTGATAAACTGCTGTTTTTCTGGCATATGATATTCCAGGTTTATTTTGTACATTTCATGCCCAGGTCTGGACTCAGCCCTTCCCCACAGGGAATCCTCGGTCCTGCTAGAGTAAAAGCGGATTGGGGTCCATAATCTAGGCACTAGGGTAGATCACTGCTTTAGATTGGTCATAAACACAACTAGGAAATAGTTCTATTTTCCTTAAGAAAATAATATAACTCAAAAGTTCATACTGATAAACCCAATTCAACTTGATTGTAGGATATTTACTTAACCTTTTCACATTGTAGATTTCTCTTTTATATTGAAATTATGATTTCTAATAATATTAATATAATCATTATCTATTTTATCAGAATAAGTTTTAGAGTCACAATATAATATTTTAAATAAAATATAATTAGTGCTCTGGCCAGTTTTGCCCAGCAGTTAGAGCGTCGACCAGCAGACCAATGAGTCACGGGTTTGATTCCGGTCAAGGGCATGTACCTCGGTTGTGGTTTGTCCCCAGCCCTGGTCAAGTCTTGTGGTTGGCAGCCACTCAGTGTGGCTCTTCACATCAATGTTTCTCTGTCTCTCTCTCTCCCTCCCTCCATCCCTCCCTCCTACTCTATCTGATTATAAGTAGAAAAATATCCTCGGGTGAGGAATAAAATAAAATAAAATATAATTAGTGTCATTCATTAATAAAATGTGATTATTGAAAGAAATTAAATATTTTTTTTGTCAACAAGGACACAAAAATTACTCTGTTTTCAAAACTTTTAAAATAATTATTTTCTGTGTACTTATGCCTTGGATTTAATATAAAAGGTTTATTGGTTTTATTTTACTTTTGATTTTTAGAAATAGCTTTCTAAATTTTATTTAATTTTGTTGTATAATTATTAAATTGTGTATATTGCTTTATAGTCAAATCTAAAAAACAAGAAACATTCAGAAAGTCTGGCTTCTAACCCTATTCCATCCTTCCCTTATAAATTGTCATAGAGGTAACATTTTAAAAATTGTCTTACTTATCCTCCCATTTATTGAAAAATATAAACACATATGCAAATATGTGTCTTATTTCCATTCCCTTTATTTCTGTAAACACTGACAGACTCTACCCATCTTCTTCACCTTGTCTTTGTCAAGGTGATTAGGCAAATGTGAGGGGTAGAGGTGAGCCACATGCTCATCTTTTAAAATAATCTTCACCCTCCAATGATTATCCAGATGAAAGTGATGATGTTATGAAGGAAGGGAAACAGAGCCCAGGACATGCTGGAGTAAATGTTGGAGCCCTTTCTAGCCCAATTCTCAGGTGTCACTGGCCACCTGCATCTTCCTCCCACCAGCATAATGGCAGAATTATTGCGATGGCTTCTCAGGGGAGAAATGGACATCTCTCGGAGTCTCTGCTGGGAAAAGACGGGGAAGGACAGGGAGGCTACTGTGTCCGTCTCGAGTGTCAGCTTGGAGACTCACTCCGAAGGCAGGTGAGTGGTCTCTGTGTTAATGCGTCTAGGGGCTGCTAGGTTTTAGAGAATGTCAACTTAGAATCAAAGGTACTTTTTGTTAAAATTGTTAGATTTTAAAATTCAGCCTATTCAATAAAATGCATCTTAGGGAAGACAACGTGAACGTGTTGAGAACTAGCTGAGAAAGTTTTGGGAAAAAGTAACTATGGATAAATAATAATAGGCAATAGAGAAAAGAGAATCCAAGGGATGGAGAAAAACTTGGGGAAGTGGTAGAGCACATTCACAAGGAGAGTAACAGAAGACGCAGTCCAGGGGTGGCCAAGAATTCCTAATAACATAATCATTATTATCATAGCAGATGTCTAACTTGCAAGAAAGTAACTGAGTTCATAACGGGTTGTCTTTCTTCTTAACATCCCAAAGGTGCACATACGGATGCCTGTGGTGTGAAAGAAGCCTCCTGTATATGTATGAGTACACATCAGTTCTATCCTTGGTAACTGTTGTATCATCCGAAACTTTAAATGTTTATGGATGGTTCAAGTACATGTTGCTCTGTTCCCAGCACTGTCTAGTGGTAAGAACACAGATCTTTGGCTATAGAGAAATAGTATCTCAAATAAGCAATTATGAGTGCTTTCAAGAGAATAAAAATCCCCCTAATCACATTCAGTTTCAGTCATCTCTTCACCATCTTATTGTTACACTGTGCCAGAGTCTATTCACATAGCTGCGAGCATTTTAAAAATGGAGAAAAAGAAGAAAAATTACAAAATAGAAAATGCACCTGTCACTTCCCTTTAAAGTAGAGAGCAATGCTGATTTCAAAATAACCTTGCAATCTGAGAAAAGCATGGAACTTGGTTTCTAATGTTCTTTCCATCAGTGAAACCAAGACCAATTACATGACACAGGGAGGCTTGGAACTGATCAGCATATACAAACCCTACGCCTGTATACTCACACCGGAAGCAGTGTGAGCCCCTCAGCAATCAAAGGTACCTGTCATCACCCTAAACCCCACCAGATTTCCATATTAGATGCCACAACCCTCTAGATCAGCGGTTTTCAACCTGTGGGTCGCGACCCCTTTGGGGGTCAAACGACCCTTTCACAGGGGTCACCTAAGACCATCGGAAAACACATATTTCCGATGGTGTGAGGAACCGAGATACCGCTCCTCTATCCGTCTCCAGGCGGATCCACCCACATGCAGATACGCCCACATACAACACGAGGACCTGTATTAAAGGGTTGCGGTATTAAGAGGGTTGAGAATCACTGCTCTAGATATTCTGTTTTATCCAAATTAAAATAAATTAGAGCGTACATCATCTAGTCTTAAATACATAGGGTCATTTCAAACACATTTTCCAGAATAACATAATGGATACTGCAGTAAACCTGAGTCTCAGTCAATAGAATATTTTTCTCAAAAAATATGCAGAATATTCACTATATAGGTCTGACTTCCTACATCAAACATTTGCTGTAGAAACTCTGAATGTCATTCAACTAGACAGACAAATATGCCCACAGTCAAGGGCTTCGCACCCTGAAGTCATCAAGATGTACAGCGTTATATAGATGTTAAGCATATCTTTTTAAATCTGAACTTAAGCACAGAGAAATCCTTCACAAATCATTAACCCAGGTACAGAACAAGAAGTCAGAATATTACACATCCATGAATCAATTTAGAGAAAAGATGAGGACCATTGTCCTGGTCAGAACCAGCTAAGATCAGTCAGCAATGATTGAAACTGATGTGTGCACATAACTACTAAATCAGAAGTAGAATACAGAAAGTCGCTCAGAAGGAAATGTCACAGCTTGACTAATCTCCAGCCCCATTGGGAGGAAAAACATGACTAATAGATGCATCTCACATGAATGGTGAAACAGCATCTAAGTGATCGGGTGTGACCTCTGGCTGCAATCTATAAGGTAGAACGGCAGTAATAAGACAAAATCGGTAAGAATGGCATATGTTGAAATTGATTCAACTGAAATCAGAAAGGGAAAAAGACAGAAATATCAACTCAAAAGAAAGTTTAAATAAGAAAGTAAATTTTACAACTTAAATTTTTAATGGAAAATCGCAAACGGAATGCAAACTAGTCGAGGAAAACTAACTCTAGATTGTAGTAGCGAGAGGTATGGTGTTAAGACCTGTCAATTTCATTCGCTTTCAGTATCTCTGAACTTCCCTGGGATGCTTTCCACAGACACTTCCAAAAACGATGATCCTCTCGCACTCTCTTCTCCTATTTCCCACATCTTTCTGTGAACTGGAGTGATTTGTTAAGGACCAGAGAGCAGAGCTCAAATATAATTAGACCGTGTAATAGCCAAGGAATGGTGCAGAATGAAAGGCATGCATCTGTGATAGTTAATTTTATGTGTCATCTTGACTGGGCTAAGGGATGCCCAGATAGCTGGTGAAACATTATTTCTGGGTGTGTCTGTGAGCTTGCTTCCAGAACAGATTAGCATGCCCCATGAAATCCAAATTAGCACTTTGCGACCTAAAGCGAAGTTTGCTCACTTTTCCCAAATGCTATATTTCCATGGAGACACTATTTGTATATGTTCTGTCAATTTCATATAATTTTTCTTCCTTCCTCATGAAAATAAGCCAACAAAAGAAAAGAGAGAAAGAGAAAACACGTTTCTTCTCCCTGTTTAATGACTGCTGGATGGTTATAACAAATCCTGTGCCTCTCAGCTTGGGTCCGCTCCCGAACCACAGATCATTCCCTCCTATTCATTGCATCCCCCTCAATAACTCACTGCTTCAGTATCCTTTGGATGACCCATAAAACACCCTGGACTTAAATGACCTTCACATGCTTCTCTTCAATGCCTGCCTGCCCACATGTTGGTCCTTAATCATTTCCTGTGACTACTCCATCTTTGAAATTGTAAATGCTTATATCATCCTCTTTGATCCTAGACCATCAGATCTTTCCTCCTCCCTCACTCCCATTCTCCCACTCTCATTTGCTTTTCAGCCTCAATAGCTCCACCCTTCCTTTGCATCCTTCCATCTCAGTGATGGTTAATTTTATGTGTCAACTTGGCTAGTTCGCAGTACCCAGATATATGGTCAAACATTGTTCTAAATGTTTCTGTGAAGGTATTTTTTAGATGAGACTGACATTTAAGTCAGTAGACTTTTGAATAAAGCAGATTACTCTTCATAATGTAGGTGGGCCTCATCCAAACAGTTGAAGACCTTAGTAGAAAAAAGACTGACTTCATCAGAAGAGAGAATACTGCCAACAGATTGTCTGGAACTCAAACTGAAACTCTTCCCTAGGTCTCCAGCCTTCCAGCCTATCCTGTAGATTTTGACCTTGCCAAACCACCACAATTACATGAGCTAACTCCTTAAAATAAATCTATATGTATCTTGTTGGTTCCAGTTCTCTGGAGAACTCTGACTAATAGAATCTTCCATCAGCACCCCCTTGGTTTCACTCCCCTACATGGTGCTACCTCTATGGTACTGTCCAGCCAGTATGTGGCCTTATCCTCGTGTCCTCCAACCACAGTATCCCTGCAGATTGCAACCCTGGGACAAACTAAGAATCTACACCTTCTGCACCTGCACAGAGGCAGCTGCCCACGGCTGGAGAAAACCAGAGAACAGTGCACACAGGGGCCCCGCGTGGTCTCCAGCCTAGACGGCCTCTCAGTGCTATGTTGGAATCTTTTCCTACCTGGCTCCATTCTCACTTCTCCCTCTTTGTTCTCAGTAAATACAGGACCTTTTGTACATCAAGGAACTTTTCCACAGACTGAAGTTCAAACCATCTTTACTCTTTTTCTTCTTCTTTCATAAGAAAATATGCCTCTCTTCAAAGCCAAGTGTGAGCGGGATCCCCTTGCTCCATCACCTACAAGAAATCTCCTTCATGTTCCACCTCTGGACCTCCAAGGGCTTAACCACTCAAGTTATAATCCTGCTCAAGTCTCTCCACTTACAAATCCTCAGTCTATGCATCACTCATCCCTGTCACTTTCTCACCATTCTATCCCCCCTCTCTACACAGCCAAACTACTGGGAAGAGTATCTGCCATTTCCTTTCCCCTCCTCCTTATCATGTTTCTTTCCAAAAACCAATGCATTCAGTCAGCCATTTACTCTCATTTGTTTCACCTGTTGGTTGAATTGCTGATAACCTCAGATCTTCTGTTAATTGTGTGAGATATTTTGTTTGCACTTCATTCTGCAAAATTTTTTTCCTTCCTTCCCTTCCTTCCCTTCCCTTCCCTTCCCTTCCCTTCCCTTCCCTTCCCTTCCCTTCCCTTCCCTTCCCTTCCCTTCCCTTCTTTCCCTTCCCTTCTTTCCCTTCCCTTCTTTCCCTTCCTTCCCTTCCTTCCCTTCCTTCCCCTTCCCTTCCCTTCCCTTCCCTTCCCTTCCCTTCCCTTCCCTTCTCCTTCCTTCCTTCCTTCCTTCCTTCCTTCCTTCCTTCCTTCCTTCCTTCCTTCCTTCCTTCCTTCCTTCCTTCCTTCCTTCCTTCCTTCCTTCCCTCCCTCCTTCCCTCCTTCCCTCCTTCCCTCCTTTTCTCTCTCTTTGGTTCCTTCTCCTCTCCTCCCCATCCTCCTCATATTTTTTTGCATTCAATTTTTATACAAATTCCTTCAAGACTGTATTCTTGCTATGCCCACTTTGCAGAGAAGATAGAAGTAACTTGTCCAAAATCACAGCTTATAAGAGATGGAGCCTGCATCTGAAGGCATGCAATCTGATCACAGAGATGACATCCTTAACTGCCACGCACAGGCTCTCATCTCTCCTCCTTTTTGTGTGCTATAGCTCTGGTACTTCGAACTAGACTTTCAACTATTCAAATCACTCTTGGCTCGGACGCGAGAAAGCCACTAAAGTATGCACATAGAAATTAAGACGTGTGCTGATGGTGTTTGCTACCCTTGCCCCAGATTATCAGATCCAATCATGTTTACTGTTTCCAATCCAGAAGCCTGAAGATGGTGAATTTCAATGGAAGGGAAGAGAAAAGAGGATGATTCCTAGGGACTTTCCCTGGAACAGAGGTAAAAGACGGCTATTGTTCTATGGTGTGCTCCACCAGGAAAAGTCACACAGGTTTCCCACATGGCAAATGCCTCCCACGTGAAGTTCGATGAAAGGTTCATAGTAGGGTGAGACAGAAGGAATATATTTTCATAAATATATGTCTTCTAATCACACAAAATGTAGTTCCTTATTGGTGAAAATTTATTTTTTTAAAAATTGTGCCATAATTAAGTATATACTTTATTCAGCTCAGCTAGATTAAATATTAAAAGACTAAGAATTTAAAAGTACAAACCGTGGAGGACGTGAAGGAGGCAGTCAGTCAATGTTCTCTCTCATCGATGTTTCTCTCTCTCTCCCTCTCCCTTCCTCTCTCTCTAAAATCAATAAAGAAAAAGTTTTTTTAATTTGTTTTATTTAAAAAAAATTTTTTTTTATCCTCACCCAAGGACATTTTTTCATTTTTTTGTTCAGATAGAGTGGGAGAGAGAGAGAGAAAGAAACATTGATGTGAAAGGGACACATCGAGTGGCTGCCACTCGCATGACCAACCAGGGCTGGGGACAAACTGCAACCAAGGTACGTGCCACTAGCGGGAACTGAACCTGGGTCTCTCTAGACCACAGGCCGATGCTCTAAAAATAAAAGTACAAACTAAGAAAGTGAGAGTAGCCTACATGAAAATTCCATGTTGTGTGTACATGTATCCAAACGGTTTGACTTTATATGAAAGAGACTGTTAGACCAGTTTCTTTGCCATTTAGAGACATTTCAGTATTTACGTGCAGGTTTTTAATGAGATCACAAATATCACTGTGAGTTTAATCAATCCACATGTTTATTCTGATCTAAGGATAGAAAAGCTATTTCCAAAGTGACATAGTAAAAAAAAAAAAAAGAAAAGAAACCTTTAACCTTTGGTTATTTCAGGTGTAAAGATGGAACCGCTATTACCATAATAGCTTTGTAGCTCTTGGGACAATTTTCTACAACTCTCCACAAACTTGATAAAATAAATACAAGTTTTTCCCTGAAAACACTATTCCCCAGGCCACCCTCAACTTACGATAACTCTGACATATTGTAATAAAGCCATCGCTCCCTGAGGGTCTCTTTTCGCTGCTCCGGCAATTTCTCTCTTCTCTCTCTCGTGGTGAAAAAGAACCTATTATTAAGTACTTAAAATGTTCAAGGCTCCGAAAGGAAGACAACCTTTCAGTATGAGAGATTAATAATAACAATAAGAAACGGAAACCAGAAGACAGGAGTTCAAAGCCAAATAAAAATTTCATTTGCAGAATACAAATCAAACATGACTCCTTCTGAGCTGCAGCTCCCTGATTTATAGGCACCGCTCTGTGGACTCTTTCCTCGCGCGTTTGCTTCGTCTTCTCTTCCCTCCTTTCATACTCACGGCTACTTCCAGACAAATGCCCTCACGCTTGAATTGTGTCTACAGCATGGCTCTTCTCAATCACCCAAAGAAGTATCCTTTGTGGACATTTCTGAAGGAGGAAGATGCAGATAGCAATAGAGAGAGAAGGCCTTAGACAATGCTAACGTAGAGGTATGAGTCCTAAAGGCAAGTGGAAATACGAATAGATAAAGCCACATGGTTCAAGTCCTGGTCGTTAGGCCTAAGGGTGTTTCTTTTACAATTTATAGAAAATATCAGCTGCACGCCTTCATCTCAGTACATGCACAGACCTCTGCGCTGTAAACCGGCACACACATCACCAGGTTATTGTATTCTAGATCTGAAGCAATCATAAAAGTGTTTCCTTTTACGGTTATGGTATTATTAATAACTATTCTAAACCACATTAGCCAAAAAGCATGGTGCTCTTATCTACCAGGAATTCACAGCCTTAATTAAGAAATAATTACACGTTTTAATGGAGACAGTATACCTACTATGCATTTTAGCCAATAGCATTTGGGTACTTGTTTGTATCAAGTATATAATTTGGACGAAAGCAAAACATGTAAGTAAGAGTGAAAGAAAACGAAAAGCGTATGAATGAGTTGAAATTCAGTGATTAAAGTTATACATAGCAAACCGTGAAAAGTAATCCAGAAAGGCTGCTGGGAAATAACACTGTCGCAGATTGGAAATAAGACCCTAGGTACAGTCTGAATACGGGGAAAGTGACGGGGCAGGGGACCCAGACATGGCCCGGCTGCAAGGTCTGGCTGGAGCGACGCGTTGAGGAACATTTGGCAAGGCTGCCTCAGATCGATGGAGAGCACGGCCCAGAAGAAAACTGTGCGGGAGGAAGAAACCTAGACGAATATCCTAAGAGTGACGATTAAGCATCTGAGATTGGAGCTGTGGTACACAGGGAAGTTGTCAATAAAATGGGCCAGGTTTAGAGCTGGACAGACCCATCAGGTCTGCCCGCCAAGCAAAACGTTTCAAGAAAATGCAGTAGCGTGCTGTTTTCTGCACACCAAACCCATGTAGTAGCCCCATCTCAGAAGCAGCAACAAGGGCATATGAACCCACACATCTCTTCTTCCCAGTGCTCTGCGGGGAGCCTTGTCACTCATCTGCGACACGTTTCATGAGGAATAAAGCAAATGCTCCTCCCACACAGAAAGCAAATCCATACTTTGAACTACAGGACATATTTTCATAAACAACAAAGGATTGAGTCCATAATTAATTAAAGACAGCATCATTCTACTGCCTGTGTGTGTGTGTGTGTGTGTGTGTGTGTGTGTGTGTTTAAAAAAGGCCCTAAACCAATGATTCCATCTTCACCATGGATTTCCTTTCTCTCGGGATACTGAAATACTGTTTTTTGCTAGCTTCACACACTCATGAATATTAGCAGAAGGGAAGAGAGCTAAATATAACATTTTATAAATGTGGCACTAGTTAACATAAACTTAGGGGGGACTTACTATCTTAAATCTCAGTATTTTCAGTATCAAAAATTAATGGTCTGCTTTCCTTATGATTTGATGGGGAAGCACACAGTTTTACAATGGAAAGGGAAGGAGAGATCACTCAGTAAGAGCCTGGATTCTACCCACACCCTCTTTGTGTAAGTCAAAAAAAAAAAGCAGCTCATACCGTCAGCCTGAAAACCAAAGGGTCTTGGGTTCAATTTCTGGTCAAGGACACTAACCTGGGTTGCAGGTTTGATCCTGGCCCTGGTTGGGGTCATGCACGAGGCAACCAATCAATTTGTCTCTCTCACATCAATGTTTCTCTCATTCTCTCTCCCTCCCTCCCTTCCACTCTATCTAAAAATCAATGCAAAATATCCTCAGGAGAGGATTAACAAAACAAAACAAACAAAGAAGCTCACAGAGGTGAGCTGTCCTTAGTAACACATGAGTGTAGGCTCATACTGGTCATTTGCTTATTTCACTTAGGACCGTGTATCTGTGTTTCTCCCTCTTTTGCTCGGCCTCAAACAGCTTCTCAGTGGTGACGGTCTTTTCAAGGCTCCTGCTCGCAACGGCCGCCCCTTGCTTCCATAACCCTCCACGAGGCAGCCCTGCCCCGGTTCCAGAACTCACTGAACAATGTCAGCCTCTAGCTCCGGAAGCTCCTCCCTCCTCTCATATGCCTCCAGCTCTGGAGTTACAGTATCTTCCTGCAGTTGCTAAGCTCCCAGGTGCCTCCTCCCTCCCCCATTGGACTGATCAGCTTTTCTATCACCTGCAACCAATTTCCTGTGATGACTTCTCAGTTTCGGATGCACAGAGTAATTTCTGATTTTCTGACTGGGCACTGACTCAGAGATCAACTTAGTATCGGAACTAAGATGTTTTTCTATTCTGTCATATGACCAAAGACCACCCAACCATTACATAAATGTATATATTAAACTACTAACAAAATAAATATTAAAAATAATATATAATGCTTTATATTGATAACTCCCAAAGACTTTCTATTATCAATAAGCGATACAAGATAATGTCATACAACAAGTAGGAAATATCCATTACCGATTTTTCTTAAAAATTCAATAACTGGACTATTTCCTCTCCATTCTCCTCTATGTGTTATCCTTTGTTTCTTTTCCCATTTGAAACCTGTGCTTTTAGTAAATACAAATATATTTCATTCATTGCCCCCATCTCTTCCTCTTCACTCCTTATGATCCATTCTTTAGTATAAAATGACAGCTCACTACAAATTCACTCCAGAAATGGCCACTATCTTCTTACATCATGTTTTTGACGGCCATAAATATTCCACTGTGCAGAGGTACTATAATTTACTTAAGCAAGTGAGCTACTGCTGGTGAATTAGATTAATGTTATTATGCTATTACAGGCCATGAATATCCTTGCATATGTTCCTTTTGCACAGTATAAGTGAACTTGCAGGACAAACCCCTGGAGTTGTTGAAGGTGCTTTTTGGTGTAAATTATACATCTGGATAGATTTCAAGAACTAACCAACATTGTTTGGGACTCCCTTCCTTCAATACACTAAAAACAGTCATTACCTTCAAAGTTTGTACCTATGTATTCTCCCGCCAGCAGAGTTGGAGAGTGCCTTTCCCCACGCCCACGGCAGTATTTCCTGTATTGAATCATCTGATTTCATAACATATGGTGTTTTAACATATAGCATAGGGAATACATTGAAGCCAGATTCTTGGGGACCAAAACCATGCCCCATCTAGCTATGTGGTCTTGGGAATATAGGCTCACCATCCCTCAGTTTTTTTAAATACAAACTGCTCATCGTACCTAACTCACTGGGTAGTGAAGATTAACTGAATAAATATATATAATGCATGTAGAATAGTGCCTGGCTTATAATAAGTATTTAATGTGTTCATTCTTTTTGTTTCCAAAATGCTTTTCTTTAAAATTCATTTTTAGCTTCTTTTCGTATTAAACAGTAGGATCCATAATAACATGGTTTTGATGCAGTAGTTAAAACCTTTTCAAGAAAAAACATTACATTTAATTCAAAGCTATTAAAATTAAAGATGTTATTTTGTTATATACAGCAACTTGGAAAATTATGTCTTAAATAACAGTGTAGGTCCAACATGGACATTTGTTTCAATCTTTTAGGAAGTATTACCTGAAACTCATTTTAATTTGCATTTCATCAATATTGAATAAGGTTGAACACAATTTTACATATTTTTATTTATTTCTTCATTTAAATTTTATTTTATTTTATTTTTTGTTACAGATGTTTCTCCTTTTTTACCCCATTGGCACCTCCCTCCCCATCTCTCCCCCACCCCATCCCCGGCTTTGTTGTATGGACAAACATTGGTTATACAAACATGCATATACATTTTGTGGTTTATCTCTTCCCACCTCCACACCCCCTCTTATGAGGGATGTCAGTCTGTGACCTACTTCCATGTTTCTAGGTCTACCGTATTCCTCAGACTGATATGTTCATTATATTTTGTACATAAGCGAGATCATGTGGTATATGCCTTTTTCTGCTTGGTTTATTTCACCTAGGATAATACTTTCCAGGTCTCTCCATGTCGTCTCAAAGGATAAGAGGTCTTTCTTTCTTACCGCTGCATAGTACTCCATTGTGTACATGTACCACAGCTTTTTTATCCATTTGTCTACTGATGAACACTTGGGCTGTTTCCAGATCTTACCTATTGTAAATAGTGCTGCTATGAACATGGGGGTACATATATTCTTCCTGATTGGTGTTTCAGGCTTCTTAGGGTATATTCCTAGAAGTGGGATCACTGGGTCAAATGGAAGGTCAATTTTTCATTTTTTGACGTAAAACCATATTGTTTTCCATAGTGGCTGCACCAGTCTGCGTTCCCACCAGCAGTGTATTAGAGTCCCCTTTTCTCCACACCCTCGCCAACACTTGTTGTTTGATGATTTGTTGATGGCGGCCATTCTGACAGGTGTGAGGTGATACCACATTGTTTTAATTTGCATCTCTCTGATGATTAGTGATTTTGAGCGTTTCTTCATATGTCTCTTGGCCATTTGTATGTCCTGTTTGGAGAGGTATCTATTCAGCTCCTCTGCCCATTTTTTAATTGGGTTCTTTGTCTTCCTTTTGTTGAGTTGTATGAGCACTCTATATATATTGGAAATTAACCCCTTATCTGATATATCATTGGAAATGATGTTCTCCCATACAGTGGGTTGCCTTTCCATTTTGATGAGTGTTTCTTTTGCTGTGCAGCTTTTTAGTTTGATGTAGTCCCATGTGTTCATTTTTTCCTTTGTTTCTGTTTGCCTTAGGTGATGTATCAGTGAAAATTCTGCTGCGTATGATGTCCAAAAGTTTGTTGCCTACATTTTCTTCTAGAATTTTTATGGATTCATGGGTCACATTAAGTCTTTTATCCATTTTGAGTTTATTTTTGTGTATGGTGTAAGTTGATGGTCAAGTTTCATTTTTCTGCATGTAGCTGTCCAATTTCCCCAACACCATTTATTAAAGAGGCTGTCTTTACTCCACTGTATGCTCTTGCCTCCTTTGTCAAATATTAATTGAGCATAATGTCTTGGGTACATTTCTGGGTTTTCAGTTCTGTCCCAGTGCTCTACATGCCTGTTCTTGTGCCAGTACCAGGCTCTTTTGATTAAAGTTGCTTTGTAGTACAACCTGATATCTGGTATTGTGATCCCACCTACTTTGTCCTTCTTTTTCAAAACTGCTGTGGCTATTCGAGGACTTTTTTGGTTCCATATGAACTTTTGGAGTATTTGTTCTAGTTCTGTGAAATATGTTGTTGGTATTTTGATGGGGATTGCATTGAATCTATAGATTGCTTTGGGTAGTATGGGCATTTTAATGATGTTATTTCTTCAAATCCATGAACAAGGTATGTGCTTCCACTTTTTTATATCTTCCTCTATTTCTTTTTTCAATGTCCTGTAGTTTTCTGCAAATAGGTCCTTTACTTCTTTGGTTAAGTTTATTCCTAGGTATCTTAATTTTTTTGCCGCAGTGGTAAATGGCATTGTTTTTTTCATTTTCTCTTTCTGTGAGTTCATCATTGGTGTATAAGAATGCCATTAATTTCTTGATGTTAATTTTGTATCCTGCTACTTTGCCAAATTCATTTAAGCCTAGTAGATTTTTGATGGAGTCTTCAGGGTTTTCTATGTATAATACCATGTCATCTGCAAATAATGACAGTTTTACTTCCTCCATTCCAATTTGGATCCCTTTTATTTTTTCCTCTTCTCTGATTGCTGTGGCTAAGACTTCCAGTACTAATTTAAATAAGAGTAGCGAAAGTGGACAGCCCTGTCTTGTTCCTATTCTTAATAAAAATGTTTTTAGTTTCTGCCCATTGAGTATGATGTTGGCTGTAGGTTTTTCATATAGGGCCTTTGTTATGTCTAGATTTGATCCCTCTATTCCCACATTGTTGAGCGTTTTTATCAGAAATGGATGCTGGATTTTGTCAAATGTTTTTTCAGTGTCTATTGGTATGATCATGTGGTTTTTATTCTTCATTTTGTTTATGTGCTGTATCACATTTATTGATTTGCGAATATTGTACCAGCCTTGCATCCCTGGAATGAATCCCACTTGGTCATGGTGAATAATTTTTTTGATGTATTTCAGGATTCGATTTGCTAGTATTTTGTTCAGAATTTTAGTGTCTATGTTCATCAGGGATATTGGCCTGTAGTTTTCTTTCTTCGTAGTGTCTTTTTCTGGTTTTGGAATTAGAATTATGCTGGCCTCATAGAATGAGTTTGGAAGTCTTCCTTCTTCTTGAATTTTTTTAAATAGTTTGAGGAGAATGGGTGTTAGTTCTTCTTTGGATGTTCGGTAAAACTCCCACGTGAAGCCATCTGGGCCTGGGCTTTTGTTTGCTGGGAGAGTCTTGGTTACCTCTTCAGTTTCCTTAGTTGTTATTGGTCTGTTCAAGTTTTCTTTCTCTTCCTGGTCCAGTTTTGGGAGACTGTGTGTTTCTAGAAATTTGTCCATTTTGCTTAGATTATTTAATTTGTTGCCATATAGTTGTTCATAGTAGCTGTTAATGATCTTTTGTATTTCTGTGGTGTCAGTTGTTACTTCTCTTCTTTCATTTCTGATTTTGTGTATTTGGGTTCTCTTTGTTTCTTGGTAAGTCTAACTAAGGGTCCACCAATCTTGTTTATCTTTTTGAAAAACCAGCTCTTTGTTTCATTGATACTTTGAGTTGGTTTTTTGTTCTCTATGTCATTTATTTCTGCTCTGATCTTTACTATTTCCTTCTTTCTACTTGCTCTGGGGTTTTCTTTTTGTTTGCTTTCTAATTCCTTAAGTTGTGAGGTTAGACAGTCAATTAGAAATTTTTCTTGTTTCTTGAGGTAGGCCTGTAGTGCTATGAACTATCCTCTCAGAACTGCTTTTGCTGCATCCCATAGATTTTGTGTTGTTGTGTGTTCATTTTCATTGGTTTCCAGGAATTTTTTAATTTCATCCTTGATCTCCTTGGTAACCCATTCATTGTTTAATAACATGCTATTTAGCCTCCATGTGTTGAAATGTCTTTGCATGTTCTTGTTGCAATTGATTTCTAGTTTCATGCCATTGTGATCTGAGAAGATGCTTGATATGATTTCAATCTTTTGAAACTTGTAGAGACTTAGTTTGTGTCCTAAGATGTGATCTATCTTTGAGAATGTCCCATGTGCACTAGAGAAGAATGTGAATTCTGTAGTTCTGGGGTGTAATTGTCTGTAGATATATATTAAATCCATTTGGTCTAGTGCTTCATTTAGAGTCTCTGTTTCCTTGCTAATTTTTTGTCTAGAGGATCTATCCAGTGCTGTCAATGGGGTGTTGAAGTCCCCTGCTCTGATTGTATTGTTGTCCATTTCTCCTTGGAAGTCCTCCAGAAGATTTTTAATATAGTTTGGTGCTCTTATATTGGGTGCATAAATGTTTATCAATGTTATATCTTCCTGTTGGATAGATCCTTTCAATATTATGTAGTGGCCTTCTTTGTCTCTAGTTATGGCCTTCATTTTGAAATCTATTTTATCAAATATGAGTATTGCTACCCCAGCTTTTTTTTTTTTTTGCTTTCCATTTGCTTGGAAAATTTTTTTCCATCCCTTCACTTTCAACTTATGTGAGTCTTTTGTTGTGAGGTGCGTCTCTTGTAAACAACATATAGATGAGTCATGCTTTCTTATCCAATCAGCTACTCTGTGTCTCTTTATCGGAGCATTCAGTCCATTTACATTTAAGGTGATTATTGATATGTACTTGTTTATTGCCATTTTTGTTTAGTGTGGTTATATTTTTCTTCCTATTTCTTCTACTGATTACAGCAGTCCTTTTAACATATCTTGCAGTGCTGGTTTGGTGCTCATGTATTCCCTTTTTTTGTCTGGGAAGCTCTTTATTTGACCTTCTATTTTGAATGATAGCCTTGCTGGGTAGAGTAGTCTTGGATTCAGATCCTTGTTTTTCATGACCTTGATTACTTCATGCCACTCCCTTCTGGCCTGTAGTGTTTCTTGTGAGAAGACAGCTGAGAGCCTTATGGGGTTTCCTTTGTAGGTAACCTGTTGCTTATCTCTTGCTGCCTTTAGGATTCTCTCTTTGTCTTTAACTTTTGGCATTTTAATTACTATGTGTCTTGGTGTGGGCCTGTTTGGGTTCTTACTTGGGACTCTCTGTGCTTCTTGAACTTGAATGCCTTCTTCCTTCACCAAATTAGGAAAGTTTTCTGTCACTCTTTCTTTGAATATATTCTGTAACCCTTGCTCATTTTCTTCTTCTTCGGGGACTCCTATGTATGAATATTATTACGTTTCCAGTTGTCCCACAGTTCTTTTAAGCTGTCTTCCTGTTTTTTAATCATTTTTTTCCTTTTGGTTTTCTGATTGGTGATTTTTTCTACCCTGTCTTCTAATTCATTGAATTGGTCCTCAGCTTTCTCTACTCTGTTTTTTAGACCTTCCAACGTGTTTTTCATTTCTGATATGTCATTTTTGATCTCTTCTTGGTGGTTTTTAATTTCCAATTGGCTTATTTTCAGCGTCTCTATGTCCTTACTCATCCTATTGAGCTTCCTCAAAGTCATGGCTCTGAATTCTAGCTCTGTAACATGCCTAACTGCTCCACATTGATCTCATCTTTGGTGGAGGTCTCTTGTTCTTTCATTTGGCTTCTGTTTCTGTGTTTCACCATTTTGGCTATCACACTGGGCTTTGGAGCCTGACAAGTTTTCCCTGTGGCTGTTGGTTTTCTGCTATTTGTGGCTCCCTCTTCTGGGTTTAGATGAGCAAGGGAGGACCCATGTTAAACGCCACTGTCAAGTCTTACTCTCCTGGTCAAACTTGCTAGCCCAGGAAAGGTACTGTTATCCTCTAGCTTTTTGCCTGGAGGCTTGCAGTCGAGGTTACTTGAGGAGGCTTGGCTTGTCAGTTGATTGAAAAACTCCCTCAGGTGCTCAGCATAAGGGGATTTCACGAGGGTGGGGCAGATGCTGGTTGTTAATGAGCTTCAATTAGCACTTCAATGGCCCACAGGGTGGGGTTGGATCTTCAAGGGATGGGTTGCTGCCTCTCCCTTGAGCCCTGGAAAGGAGCAAGATGTCCACCGTCCTGCGTAGCATAACTCAGCAAAAACTCTGAGTGCCCTCCAAATCCAGAGTGTCCCGACACAGTTCCAGTCCAGTCTGCCTTCCCTGTGCTGGAGCCCAAGGTGAGTGCCTGTGGTTGTTTTAGACTCTGTCCCGGCTCTGCGCTGTGGAGCTGCTTGGGAGTGTAGCCTGAGGGCGCTGCTCCCAGCTAAGGCCACTGCTGTCTGTGGGCTCCCAGCCCACCTCTCACGCCTTCACAAGCCTACCAGGATTGAGTCAGTGTTCCTGGTTATATGGTCCTTGCAAGCTACTTTTCTGTTGCTTTTTCCCGTCAATTTGTCTGTGTTATCATTGTAATTCCAGTTTGGTTCTGGGAGATGGTCTGTGTTTCTTCCGTTCACTCTGCGCCATTTTGGAATCCAATTTTACATATTTTAATATCATGTTTGCCTTTCTATGAACTGGCTGTTTATATTTTGCCTCTTTGTTTTTAAGTTTCTTTTTCTTTATTGCTTTTAGAGAGAGGAAGGGAGACAGAGAGAGCAATAGAAACATTGATGAGAGAGAACATTGATTGGCTGCCTCCTGCATGCCCCCCACTGGGGATCGGGCCCACAACCTGGGCATGTACCCTGACTGGGAATCGAACCAGTAACCTCTTGGTGCATGGGTCAATGCTCAACCACTGAGCCACACCAGCTGGGCGTCGTCTCTTTCTTTAAACAAAATAAAACTCATGCCCTGGCCAGTTTGGCTCGGCAGTTAGACCTTCAGCCAGCAGACTGAAGGGTCACGGGTTTGATTCCTGGCCCCAGGTCAGGATCGTGCAGGAGGCACCCAATCGATGTATGTCTCTCACATCAATGTTTCTCTCTCTCTCTCTCTCTCCCTCTCTCTCTCTCTCTCTTCCTCCCTTCCACTCTATCTAAAAATCAATGGAAAAATATCCTTGGATGAGGATTAACAAAAAAATAAAACTCATTTTTATTATTAATTAAAAATGTTTTGTATATATACTATGAGGACTTTCTGTGGTGATGGACATATCCTAGAACTTCATTAATATAGTAACCCTCAGCTTAATATAGCTACTGAGCACTTAAAATGTGGATAGTACAACTGAGAGATTTTATTTTTCATTTTAATTAATAAAAATTTAAATTTAAATAGCCTTATATAACTAGTAGCTATTGTATTGAATAGCACCACTTTAAACACTAAAGAAATTAGATCTTTTTCATTGGAAGGAGAGTTAGTTAACATCTGGCTTAACATCTGGTTTTATAGCCTTTTATTTTCCCCCTTAGCCTAGATCTTTAGCCATATCCTTCTTGCAACATACTCAAGTAAAGTACACTGGATCTAAAATGAATTGGCATCCAAGGGATTATGTTTTGTACTTAAACCAAAAATCTGTACTTGATTGCCAAGGATGTCTACTGGATAATCCAATGGTTCCCATACTTTGAATCACCTGGGACTATTACTTTTTTAATCCTAAATATTATTTAATTGGCTTGGATGTGGCCTGGGAATCAGAATTCAAATGTGCAGTAAAATTTTGAATCCACAGATATAACTTGCAACCAGTGAGTAGTAACCTGGGATTAATTTAGATGCAGGTACCCCGGAGAACAGGGTTGGCAAATGTCTCCAAGGAGTTACAACATTAGCAAGGAATAAAAGCAGGGGCTGATGGCATTACTGATCTGTAGGGGTCACACCTACTCAGCCTCGTCCGTTGTGACCATGCTTACCCCAGTTCAAGGTGCTGGCATATTTGAAAGTTGTTCAGCATAACTGAGCATCCATTAGGCTGTCGCTGTACATGCTGTGCTGTTTCCTGTCCTTTTAAATCAAAGTAAAATTGCAGGTGAATGAACATTCGGTCACAGTCAGTCTGAACACCAATCTTGATCTAAGCCCACAGCTGGTGAATCAAAGTGGGCATTGCCATCACACAGGCTAAAATATTTTTCGGTTTATACTCCTTCTTTTAATGTTGTTATGCTATTTTTTTCATGCCACTTTCTCAATATGGTCTAATTTTTCACCTTTTCCTCTGTGACATCTGGGTTTGTTTCTCGTGCTTAGAAAGACATGCTCCTTCCAATATTATACATTTATCAATATATTGTCCTGTGTTTTCTTTTAATGTTGTTTTCTGGTTCTGTATTGTTTTTAAATACTCGATTTATCTAAAATTTATTTTGATATGAAAATGTTATTTATTTTTCTAGAAGCTATAGCTTGCCAAGTTCCACACTGACTAATTTACATTTCGTCACATGTTTTCAATGCTATTATCTATCCCTAAATGTATTTGGACTTACTAATGGATTTCCTATTTTGTTCCTCCCACTACGTTTTAATGTGCCAGTATCATGTTTCAATTAATACAGGTTTACAAGGTGTTTCTAACATATGGATTCTCCTTAGCACTGTTACTTTTGCTAACTAACTTATTTACTTTCTCATATACACTGTTTATATGGGAAATTCAAAATGATTGTACTTTTATGGTTATTTTAGGTAGAACGAGTAGCTTTATAATACTGTTTTCTATTTCAAAACAGTTATGTTCTTGCATTTAATCAAGCCTTTTTTTATGTCCTTAAGTCATATTCTAAATATTATTTTCATATATTTTGTACATTTTTTAAAGATTTTTCCTTGATATTTATTCATTCTTGGTTCCATTATAAGTGGAGTATGTGTTCCTTTTATATTGTCTACCTAGTTATTTATATGTAACAAAAGAAATTACTAATTTAAAAAATTCATCTTTATGATATGCCCAATGCTGAATTATCTTTTTTAAAAAAATAGTAAGATTCTCTCTGGCTGGTATGACTCAGGTGGAGTGTCATCCCATACACTGAAAGGTTGTGGGTTTGATTCCCGGTCAGGGTACATACCTATGTTGTGGGTTCAATCTCCAGTCAGGGCACCTGCAGGGGCCAACCAATCGATATTTTTCTCACATCGATCTCTGTCTATCTATCTAAAAATCAATAAAAATATCCTCAGGTGAGGATTTAAAAAAATTTTTGAGAAAAATAATAAATAGTAAGATTTTCTTCCATTTTTAAGGACTATATTATATCAATGCGAAGTCTTATCTTCTCCTTTCTAGCTCTGTTTTTCTATCCTATTCTCTCATTGAATTATGTTGGACAAGTTTGGAAATTAAAATGTAAAACTAGGAAAGAAAGCCTAATGCATGCATTTTCAAGAAGACCTAATTGTCTAGATCTTAAAGAACAATAAAGAAACATTTCAAAAGGGCAGAATGGCTTCCAAGAGAGGAGAACTCCAAACGCAGCCTCCTGGGACTGGGGAATGAGAAAAGCCAGAGGTAGACGTCTGTGATCTCACACACAGTGACGACAATGAGGAATAAAGAAAAGGGGGGGTGGTGTTGTCCCTGAACTGTCACGTGGTAGAATGTGAGATGCAAGTTGTAAAGTGTTTTTAAACGATGTTATTCTCTGGTTGGTGACTTGAGAATGATCTTGAGTGTGAGACTGTTCTCCGAGGGCACCGAATCTAATCTCCTGCTAACTCGACTCACTCTCTAGAGACAGCCGATTTGAAGAATGTGGAGCAACGCGACCATTTATCTTATATTGCTATAATGTGCACCTACAGTTCAGAGGCATTCACATATCTTTTGTATATCACATACTGATATAAAGTTCCAATGTGTGTGTCCAAAGAAGCTTATGAGAAGGGACTGACGTAACACGTTACGGGACGAGCACATATGCCTCAAGGCAAACCCACCGCACTACTTAACAGAGTTCTGATTCATGATTGATCTCACATTAAAAACCCAAATGCAGCCACCTTGAACCTCGTACTACTAGGTTAATCATTTTCATTTTCAGAAGGGGGAAGAACTCACAGTTAGACAGAGATATAAACAAGAGATCCCCTGAGGATGCAGACTGACAATGTCCACTTAAATAAAAGCGTCTCCTGGCCAAGAGAGTAGAGGTACAACTGAAAAGCAGACGCAGCTTAAGGCGTTCTCTAGGCATCTGTCCAAGGACTGAGGCAAGTATTGCGATGCATTAAGCTTGATGCACTGACATGTTGACATACATGGCATTCGGACTGCTGCACTTTACATCACTACGAGTAATTTGTGTGGTCTTAGGTACTCCGAAAAGGGCTCAACATAGGGAGAGGGCTAGGAAAGATGCAACTCCAACTCGAAAGGCGGACGTCCACCAAGCTCCCAGCACACCTCCCACTTGTATTTCTTCCTCCTCTGGTTTCCTGTCGAAATCCCCCAGTCGCTTATTTATTTGACTGGAGACAAATACATGTTAAAATCTTTGCAGGTAGTGTTTCTGCCCTGTCTAACTTACAGAGTTGTCAACTCAGCCATTGATAAAAATGGCATACATATGATATGACAGGTGATATACTTCCATCCAATTGATTATGTCACGGGGGCTTCGTGTCATTCGCCCTCCAATCCCAGGACCATGACATTAGACGCTTCTCATTAAAAAACAAAAATAAAAATTTATACTAACTTTTGAAACATGCTGTAGGTTTTTATTGTTTGAAAAATCAGGTACGATTGAAATCCATCCAAAAAAGTTAACTCTTCTTGTGCATAACAATCCCGTTTCCTGAAATAATTCATGAAATGAACACCACCCCGTTCCTTGCCCTGACAGTTTCCAGTGTCAAAGAATCATGGGACTGTGCCAGAGAGAATTTGGACAATTTGGCTATAAAATATTAAGTTCCTGCACACATGGGGACCTACTTAAAATAATTTCTAACATGTTAGTTTCATAAAATTTCAGCAATTTTTCTTAATTGAGTGAAAATTATAGCTTACGTTTACTTTTACAATCATTTACAATAAACTGACTTTAAAAAAGTCTTTTGATCATAGACGTTGAGGGCGTTTGTCTTCAATTTGAGAACAACACTTTACTGGCTTGCATTTCCTAATTGTTTTGGAAAGTATTTTTATGCCATCTGGTAGAGTAGTTGGTGTAAATAACATTGATGAGCACTGGACTATAAATTTTATTCTAAAGAAATGTTTTAATGTGTAAGTTTTAAATATCATATATCTGTCAAGTTAATAGTTCTACTCTAATAAATAAAATAGTCTGCCCTTCTTTTTAAAGATTACTTGTCAGGCCCTGGCCGGTTTGGCTCAGCGGTTAGAGCATCGGCCTGCGGTCCCGAGAGACCCAGGTTCGGTTCCCGCTAAGGGCATGTACCTCGGTTGCAGTTTGTCCCCGGCCCTGGTTGGTCGTGTGGGTGGCAGCCACTCGATGTGTCCCTTCACATCGATGTTTCTCTCTCTCTCTCCCTTCCTCTCTCTCCCTCCCACTCTATCTGTACAAAAAATGGAAAAATATCCTCGGGTGAGGATTAAAAAAAAAAAAAAAAAAAAAATAAAGAAATGTTTTAATGTGTAAGTTTTAAATATCATATATCTGTCAAGTTAATAGTTCTACTCTAATAAATAAAGTAGTCTGCCCTTCTTTTTAAAGATTACTTGTCAGGCCCTGGCCGGTTTGGCTCAGCGGTTAGAGCATCGGCCTGCGGTCCCGAGAGACCCAGGTTCGGTTCCCGCTAAGGGCATGTACCTCGGTTGCAGTTTGTCCCCGGCCCTGGTTGGGTTGTGTGGGTGGCAGCCACTCGATGTGTCCCTTTCACATCGATGTTTTTCTCTCTCTCTCTCTCCCTCCCACTCTATCTGAACAAAATATAAAAAAAAAAAAATGTCCTCGGCTGAGGATAAAAAAAAAAGATTACTTGTCAGAAGCAGCAGGGTGTTTTGTTAATTCTTTCAGGTACACAGAGGTCTTTGTTTTCTCTAGTGCTTGAAACGGGATCAGATGAGGGAGAATGAGGCATCCTCACTGCAGCATTTCCACCCATGTTGATGGGTTTTATTTTATTTGTTTCTAAATTTATAACAATTGTCTTTTCTTCTCTTTCCACCGTATACTCGCATAATGCCTCATGTGCTTCCGAACTCTCTTTCATAGATTTATGGGTATCATCTGGAGCAGACAGTGAAGCTCTTAAAGAAAATGGGCATGTTGTGTTTAATTTGTGTAGCTCCCATAATATCTGGAAAAACCAGGCAAAAAAATACCAGAAAAAGAAGTTAGGAAATACATATTTGTAAAATGCAACCAAAGGCTACATTCCTTACTATATACATCAGTAAAAAATTGTTCTTTGGTAAAAAAAAAAAAAATCCGAATTAAAGCGATCTGTGTTATTACAGGTGAAAATGTCACATTTCATTTCCCCTGCTTTCAAACTGCAGGTTCACACAACAGCGAGCCTCCCCCAGAGTGGGGACTGGGGGACCATGGAGTGGAACAGAACTCAGCAGCCTACCTGGAATGAACAGGTAGCATGAGTGAGTGAGTGAGAGTGTGTGTGTGTGTGTGTGTGAGTGTGAGTGTTTATCACCAAGGTCTGAGGATTTGTGGTTGTTTTATCTATACCAGAACCTTATCTATTTTATGTATGGTTATGGTACTTGATGCACCAAGTCTTAATTTTGATCTTCACATTTGAAGTTATCAATAAGCTTCCTTTATCATATCTAAAAGTATTGTCCAGACCTTCCCATACTTGACAGTCCATTCTGATCAGTAGTCTCACTGGTTATTACCTGGGAAACTGGATATCTCCAATGTCCATGCTTTGTTCACAGTTTTCTAGCTTCATGGAATAGCTTCCTTAATCCTTCCATAATCTAAGTCATAATGCTTCTTTCAATACCGATGTAAGCCCTGCTCTTTCGACAAATTCGGTCGACAGTGATCTCCATATGCTGCCAAGTTCCACACCTCTAGGAATCTGTACCTCATATTTGCATGTTCTTCTGAGTCATTCTTTGATTTGTTCTGATGTGCTTTTATTTATTTTTTGACATGAACATGAGCCCTTTTAATACCTCCCAGAATTTTGCACAAGGTTAAACACATATTAGGAAATCAATGTATTCAAATCTATTCATTCGTTCATTTTTTTTCAATAATTCACTCAACAAAAGTTATGTGCCACACTGGGTGTTGAATGTCAAAACTGCAAAGATGAGAAAGATAAACACTCTCTCATTTTAAAAAGTTCATAATTTATAGGAGAGACAGAAAGGTACCATCCCAACTCCAATATTCAACTGGTACCACACAAATGTGCTAAAAAGGGGAATTGCTTTTAGTTACTGTGATAATAAAAGTATCCTACAAGAAAGTGTATTTCATCTATTCATTCATTCATTCACTCATTCATTCCTTCATTTATTTATCCAACAAGCATTTAGTATTTGCCTGCAACATGCCAGGTACAGGTAAGATTGGGGGATGCTGAGAGGAAAGGTTGGAAGATAAGGCCTCTATTTTCAGGGTGCTCACTCAAGAGGTGAAGACACTGTGTATACCAACACATTGTGGCATAGTCTAAAAAATACTATTACCTTGACAGGTAATTGTGATAGATGCCATTTGTCTTTACATTGATTGGTTTGGATTAGTTAAGGGTATTGTCCATGTCACTACTTCATCCTGAGCAGCTCACCTTTCATGGGAATAATCAAAAAAAGGCAAATGGCACGGTCTAGGTTTGACTTCACCCAAGCTTGAGGAATGGAAAAATAATTTTCATGCTTGTTGGGTATTATCCTGTGCACTGAAAGGCTGCTGGTTTGATTCCTGGTCAGGGCAGTGCCCAGGTTGTGGGCTGGATCCCCGGGTAGGGGCCCTGCACGAGGCAGCTGATCCATGTTTGGCTCTCACACTGATGATTCTCTCTCTCTCCCTCTCCCTTCCTCTCTGTCTAAAAGTCAATAAAAAATATTTTTTTTAAAAAATGTCAAAACATACATTTTACTTAACACAGCTAAATATTGGCATGAATGAGCTACTCTTTATCTAGTTTAAAATCCAATGCTCAATTTAGAAAAAGAGTAAAAGACAATCCAAACTCCTAGTTAAAATAAATACCTCATTAAGCTTTCATTGTTATTGGTTCATAATTACTGTTTATTTTGTTCCTAGTTTGAATGGTTTTCATGGAACTTATTCGACCGTAATATCCAGTTATTCTCGCTCTTATACACAACTTCAACCTGCTTTGGGTTTTAAGGCAGCTTTTCTTAAAAATGTTAATAAGCAACTTCTTTCAGCCCTACTGTTGTTCTTGCTAGAGAAAGCACAGGGCTACTTCTCAATTAAATTTTCATCAATAAAATGCAATGAATGGCCACCAAGTGCTTCTGAGATACAAAGGTGAGTAAATCATAGTCCATTTCTTCAGTGAGTTTATAATGTATAAAGGAGTTCTAGGAAAATCAAAAGAGAGGCAGTTGACTGATCAAAGAAAATTGTCATTCTGTGCCCAAATAGGTTTCCAAATTATCTGTGTGCTAAGAAGGATGCTTCATTAAGTTACTCATTTTCTCTGGTTCTGGCAGCTCAGCCAGAGGGGGAAAAATAGTTCTTTGATTGCTGTATGTTGTCCCTGGCCGACTTAAGATCCAAATCAACACTTTCCCCCCTAACAAAGCAGTCCTTTCTTCCCCACCAAGCACACGTCCTGAAGCTTCCTTCTTCCACCAGGCGTTGCTATAATCAGTCAACTACAGATACCACCGCTTTCCTACAAATGGCCTCTCTGTCCATCTCTCTCATAGAAACTGCACCCCGTCCACGAAACACAGCATGGTATCCACTTACACACTGTAAAGACACTAGAGAAGGGTTTATATATAAATCATATATATGATATATAATGTATGTACAAATACTCTAAATATTACATATAAAATCCTTCATATACTGGGAGGGGAAGTGATTTCATTCAGAAACCTCAGAGTCATCAGAGAAAATAAAAGGAACAACTTCTTTTGACCAACTTTAAAAAATGTGCAAAACTACTGAACAACACTTAAAGTTTTTTATACACGTTTTGTGTACTTCTTAGACGGTCACACTATTTCGTGGACTAATAAGATTGTTTTCCATTTCTGAAGACTCTGTGAAATAAGTTCACCTTTAGTAGTTTCACAAATTATATCATGAAATGTATTAGAAAATAAATATTAACGTATTTTCTCTCAACAAATATTTTCTAAGGAACTCAAAGATGCTGTCCCCCGACTTGGGTTAAGCGGTGTGTGAGCTACGCTCGGGGTGGGTGTACTTCTTCCCCGGACAGACTGCGTTCTGTGGAAGGAACATACCCAGATGCTGTCCTCTTGCCGATACTGCTTCCAGTTCCTGCCACTGTCACTGAACATCAGGAGGTAGGTGGTCACCCAGTTCGAGCTCCCATATCCCCCTTGGGTGGCCACGGCGGTGATCTCCATTCTCTCTCCAAGGTCAATCTGCAACCACTGGTATTTGTTGGACACGAGTGGAGACCAGCCACCAGCTCCTTTTGTGAAAATAAAAACAGGAGAAAGTTGGCAAAGAAAAATTAGTTAAAATTCTGTTAGAAAAGAAATGCCAGTAAGACTGTATTCCTCTATGGAATATAAGAAATCAAATTTCAAAATATAATCATGGGGGGGGGGGACGGGAAAAGAATTTAGTATAAATGAATGAAGTCTATGTTAATTATATTCATTTCTATGCATTAGAACCTCCTGACCCTCGGAAGAACTATAGGTCTACTGAATGTTTAAAGTGCTTACTTCAACAGGTAGACATTCACATCAATCCTTGGAAATAGCATGTTTACTGCCCACACGCATTATTGGGTAATGATCTGGACTTCCAATTCTTTGCTCAGCCGGGGATTTAAAGAAACACCTCACACAATGGTGGAACTGGAAAACTACGCCTGACCACGTAGATCCCTTAGAGTAAGAAGCACACCATGAAACCTGAGACTGCAAAGTATCCCTACCCTCACTGTGTTTACAGTTTTACAGGAGGAACAGACCGTAAAAAGCATGTTTGAAACACAACATGAAATACAGTGATGGTGGGGCATGTGCAGGGAAGCACAGCACAGTGAGTGATGGAGAGTTCTATCCCATGGAAACCGGTTGCAGCAGTGTGTGACACCATCACATTTTCAGGACTTTTGCAGGCCGATTGGTAAACACAGCCCTCTTTGCAACTGGCCATGGTGGGAGAATTTATACCACGGAATCTCTCTATTTGGGGAATTTATTTATCGTAAGTAACACTGACACTGCTGGTTGTATACGTAATATATAATCATTGTCAATGTTTTGAAATAGAGCTTGACACATTTTTGAATCCACAATTACCTAGTATTCAATACTATTAAAATGCAACATCTACTACATAACGCTCAGATAAGAATATTAATACACGTTTATTTCCCCATCCACCTTGAGGCTCTGATACGGTCTGGCATTTTAGGTAGAGATTACCATTCATTTAAATACAGTTTTTTTTCAAGCGTTATTCTTGCCATTGGTGTCATTTCATACAACCTGGAGCACAGGCTCTGGGGCAAAGATGCCCAGGACGTGTTTGCTATTGGGGAGGAGCATACACGACTGAGGTCTAAAGGGACACATCTGTGTTCACTGTTTTATAAGAAAACATTTTTCTGATGGCAGACACAGTGGCACTCTGATAGATGAAAGGTAGACGTTTTGAAGAGGAGGCTGCCAGTCAGGGCCATGCATGGGAAGGCTGACAAGCTAAAGTTGTTGGGGACAACTAACGTATGGCAAGTGGGGTGGGATTAGGCAGGTTTTGTGGGCTCCTATGGGTTGGCTAACTTGAAGGGGCTGCAGCGCATAGGGTGGTCCTGAGTTGTCTAGTACCCGACTCCAGGGTGATTAGTGCTGGGGCACGTGATGGGAGTGGGGGAATGCGTCCATTTCCCTCCACCACCCTGTCTAAGCTTACCATTCTGCCTCGGGGCCTGCGGAAAGTTTGGAAGTGGAAAGTCTTCTGGGGCCTGATGTGGCCCAAGCATCCTTGGTTGTCTTACTGATGCAACTGCATAGCTCTCTGCACTGCTATCATTTGTTCACACAGAGAAGTTGGAGAAGAACGAAGCACATGCCCCCAGCCCGCCATCATCTGAACCTGACATTTCTACATTTAGAATGTCATCTATATCAACATATGCCTGGGAGAAAATGCTGATTAGATTGCCTCTTGCTCTTCTAGTTAATTTGGATGGTCTCGAGTTAATAACGAGGATACATTTTTAAAGACAGAATTTCAAAATATTTCTCTGGCATTTTGACACCCTTTTACAGAGCAGTAGTTTCGAAGGGAACACAGGAGAGGACCACAGTGTGGAAAAAGGATGGAGTAAGTCAGGTGAGTGGAGCCTGGACCACCACTTCCATCAGGAGAGAGCCCCCCCCCCCCGCCCCCTCTCCCAGCATCATGTCTGGGGCGGCTGCGCTCACCAACTTGAAACACTGGCAATTAATTCACCTTGAACATTTCAATTTCTTACCTGTGGTGAAAAGGTACTACTGATATGCAAACTAAGCTATGTCGTTAAGGAGGTACACTGATAGCCATGGAAATTCGGGTGCTCCCAGGCTTTACAGAGTGGTAAGTCGGCCACAGGGAATTCAGAGATCCCCGCTGGGGTGTAAGCTGCGCGGCTCCACAGACACACAGGTGTAAGTGTGGGATGGAGCGTTATGCTCGTTCTAATTTTAGAACAAATGTCAAATAGTAACATGGAAAATGCAAAGACAGAGGTAGAGACAGGGAACTTGGCACATCTGGCAGTGCCAGCCTATGCCGGACATGAGTGACATGGCATGGAAACTGGACGGCAGCTGAGGTCAGACTGCCCCAGTCATGTGCCACTGCCAAGCCACTGAGCCTTCTGGAGACATACTATAACCACGGTTGCTTTTTTAATGGAGAAAACGATGGTTAACTCCAGCAAATGGTAAACTCTGAATTACTGCAAAATAAAATACAATCATGCATTCTTCATTTTAGTCATTAACCAAAACTTTCAGATGCTGGCCAAGCACTGTTTGTCTTTAATGATGTATTTAATACACCCAGATAGTCAACACCACAGTAGACTCATATCCTTGAGACCAAAGACCGTGTTTCCGTGACACTGTCTATTCCTTGGTTAAGGAGATTTGCCCCACAAAGCAAAAACAAGAGTCTTGTCCCTCCATTCATTTTTCCCCCACCCTGAAGTCTCCCTTCCGCTACTGCACCCTCCTTTCTCTCCTGCATTGGCCTCGCTACTGAGATTTGACACAAAAAAAGTGTCATAAATCTTTTCAAACAGCAAGATTTCTTGAATCTTCAAATGACAGCCTGAAAACTCACATTTAAAAAGAAAAATCCTCCCCATTGATGACACTTTTAAATCAGTATTGAAGTGTTGCTACGAGCATTAAATTTTAAAAAGCATATTAAGTGTCTATTGATTTCTCACACACAGCGAGCACAGGAGTGTATGGCCGTTGTTACTTTTTGACTTGTAAAGCCATTATTACTGCCACCCACTCCAAACAAAGAGTTATGATCACAATAGAGCTGAGCTCTGAAAAAGCTTAGTTACTGAGTGACCACAAAACAAGGCATCTCTTATAAAAGTGTTGCCTACAACTTTTAAACATCAGATTCCTAAGGAACTTGCTTCTATAATAGATGTTGCTGTGAACTGTCAGGAACGGAAACCACACTAAAAATTACCCAGGGCCTTTTCTATGCTAAGTACTCTACTAGAAATTTTATGTACCATATTAAACTTAATTATTTAAATTATCTAGTGAGATGAAATAAGTTTTAACATCTCTTCTTTTCAAATAAAACTTTGAAAAAAGATTTACAGACGGTAAGTAAATTTCCCCAATATTATGCAAATTAAATGTTCTCAATATTATACAAATCATTTTAGTGTAGATAAGAAATTACTTTTAAAACAATTTAAATCTGTGTAAGGATCTCATTTTAAAAATCATATCCTGTTCAGTTCTTTACCCCTGAAATAATTAGACAACTATCATTACCCTATAGTGCTCTATTTTATCCCAAGAATCTAGCCAAATAATTTATTCAGAGTTATTTGACTAAATAACTGGCTGGATGAATTATGTTTAAAACCCATACATCTCGCCTGCCAGATATCACCAATGTTTACTTCTGGTCACGGAGACACATCTTACTATTTCAGAGAAGAAAAAATATTCTCGGTTAAAGCCTTAAAATATAGAAAAGAATCATCTGTATCCCCTACTAATATTAAAGATGGCATGACTTCCTGTTGGTCAGCAGCAAAGGTAATGAGTTACAGAGTGTGTCCAACCTTGTAAGGCTAGGAACTAAACAGAAAAGGGGAGTCATATTTCTTTCTTAGGATTTAAAGCCTAAAAGGACACAGATGTTCAAGGACACAGAACACACGTGAACGTGGTTGAATGTCAATCCTAGCCACCATTGGGGCATTGACATTTCTAGAAAATAACTGGCTTAATTAAAATGGTCATAGAAAAGTTTCCCTCTAAGATAATTACTGATTTTTCACATGTGATTTCATCTTGATTCCCCCAAGAGTCTAAGGTTGCCCAGATCATTCTGATCTTGACATTAAATTACAATAATGTAAGGGCTCGGAAAAACCACTGTGCAGACGTTTGTTTGGCTCCCTCAAGTGGTCCCTGGGTCCCGGGGCCACCATTTAGAACCCTTCACCTGCTTTGCATTTGTACCTGCATAGCTCTGTTTGCCAGAAGAAAACATGACTCTATTGATGCTGGGGGTGTTGCTGGTTGTTTCTCAGTTACGTTTCTGAAGCTCCGCATGGCCTCCTGGTCACAGCGCTTATTGCAGGGAGGGGAGGGGACCTGGGCCAAGCCAGTAGGGCGATTCCAAGGCTTTGTTGGGACAATCGGAGAAGAAACTCTCTCTTCTGCTGTGAATACTAAAAGCACGGGATCTCGGCATCAAGCTGGAGGAGTTTTGTGGTGGAGAGCCGGCCTGAGTGAAGCCCACACGGAGGGGAGCCGAGCTGAGCAAGTGCGACCAAGGGCAAAGGGCAGGCAGCGGCGGGCACTGTGTCTGCCCAGCACCCCGGCCTTCCCGCTGCTCAGCCTTCGCCGGGCGCTGGCCCTGCTCGGCACGGCTCCCCCGCCCTCTTCTCTGTCCTGCTTCCTATCTTCTGTTCTCTTTAAGGACTCTTTCCCATCAATGTGTAAGCATGCTGTTAGGGGGGAAAAGCTTCTCTTGACCCCACTCTATGTTTTTTCTGCTTTTTATATGAATAGTCTTCAAATAAGATGTCCGTCCTCACTTTTTGCGGTTTTTCTCATTCATTCTCTTAGGCCAACTCCGGGTAGATTTCCACTTCACACCACGCGTGTTGCTACATCGAACCGTCAGATTTCAGTCCCCCCATCAGCGACTTTCGATACTTTTGACTAATTCCAGCGCCTAGATATACTTTGTTCTCTTAGCTTCCACCGGAAAATTAAAAAGAAAAAAGAAAACCTCATTCTCGTAATTTTCTGCCCAGCTTATTTGCTTGCTTCTTCTCAGGCTCCATTGCTGGTTCTTCCTTGTATCTCTTATCATCTCTTAAGGTTGCAATGCCCCGGGCTCAGCCCTTCACCACACCCACCCCTGGGTGACTTCTCTTAGCTTCATTAATTTACACATTATCTATATGCCGATAATTCCCTAATTTATATCTCCGTCCACACCCCTTCCCTGAACTACAGACTTTTATACACTCAACTCTCTACTTAATATCTTTAACATTGTCTAAACCCAACTCCCATTCTTCCCTGAAATCCTACTCCAGTCACACCCTTCCCCAAACCAGTTTGTGACAATTCCATTCTTCCAGTTTCTGGAGACAAAGGAAAAAAAGAAAAGAAAAGTGGAGCTGTGCTTGACTCCTCTCTCTCTCTCACCACACCACCGAACCAACCCAAAGCGCTGTTGGTAAGCTCGCCTCTCCCGAAACACACTCTCTCCACCTTCACAGGTACCCCTCCCCTGAGAGGCCACGTTGTTCTAGCCCGGATTCTTGCAAGGGCCATCTAAGAAATCTCCCTGCTTCTGCCTTTGCTCACCAAATCTCCATTCTCTGCACAACAGGTTAACTAAAGTACCATTCCTGTGCTCACAGTTTCACACCCAGTACACAGCCCAGAGTTCGGCGTGATCTGCCCCACTTCCCACCACTCCCGCCCGTGTCTGCCCTCCTGTGCGCTTCGTCCCAGCTTGTCCCTCCACCAGCAGTAGCTTCCTGGGGTTCCTGGAGCAAACGCCAGCCACTCTCCCAGCCCCTACCCCGGGATGGGCTTGCTACGCTATCCGTTCTGCCTAGAATGCTCTTCTCCGCACACACCGGGCTAACATCTTTGCCACCTTCAAGTCTTTGCTCGAACCGGACACCTCTCATAGAGGTTTGTATCTCCTGACCTTCCCCATTTAAATTCTTCCCACTCAGCACTCCTACTCCCATTCATTTTACTATAAATAAACCACCTTCTCATTTGGGGGCAGAAATTGACATCTTTGTACCTAGCATATCATTTTCTTATTTATTATACGTATAGTTTATCCTTTATCATGCCTTCTTAGAATGTATGATCCATGAGGTCAGAATGCTTTGCTTATTTTGTTCACTGATAGGTTCTGAGTGTCCATCACACTGTCTGACACATAGTACATGATTAATATTATTATATTTACTTCGGTAAGGAATGAAATGAATGTGCAGCCATATGGGTACAAGAATGTAAATTCATATACGAAAATAGTAGCATAGCTGGAACTGGGGCCAAACTAAATAAAAGCACAGGACATTTTTCTTTGAGGCACAGTATTTTCAATGAGGTTCCCGAGCAGAAAGCTTAAGCACTTTGGTAACACACACAAATGTGCGCAAATACACAAATACGCATGTGCATGCACGTGCACACACACACACACATACACACACACACTGACTACCAATTGCTTCAAAGTTACACAGTTTATTAACTTGTAAACTATATTTCCTAGATATATTTACTGCTTTGTTTTCTGATTTTTTTTTTTTTTTTTTTGGATACAATAAAATGAAAAGAGATGCTTTTCACTTCATTTCTCCAGAAAGGTTCTAAATTAATAATACCTCACTCAATTCTCATAGGTTTTAGTTCTTTGCTGTTGATCAATTTCCCCTCGTGGCAAACTGGCAGACTGACTTGCAGCCCTACTCCTTATGTTGCCAGATCGAACATTTCTGAAATCTTAAATAATTCAGTGGATTGAAAAGTAAATATTTACATCCTTTTCTTTTATCAGGCATTTTGATTTGTATATTTGATTTGTAATTTTTGAGACAGTCAAATTTCCTTTGGAAAGCTAGAACAAAATTACAAAAAAACACCAAAGTCTGTGCCTTCGTTTTTTTTTCCAACCACAGTTAACTTTTATTTCATTCAAATGCATAGTTCTGGAAAACAACTTTTAGCACATGATGTCAAGAAATTCAGATGATAATCAGGACCTGCCCGTGTTTTGCTTTCTAAACCCATTATAATACTTTTCTAAAAGTTTCTATTTCGATCTATTACAGTGAGGCAGGTCATTTTAGCAAATGACATCATGCATCAGAAAGAGCAAAGTGACAATACCCCAGAGGGTGAAAAATCATTTTTTGCTTCCCTACCTTTTTTTTTTTTTTAATCTTCCCCAGCCAGACAAAGATGATAAGCTGTCATGAGTCAAATGTCCTCATATCACTTCTTTTGGATCAAGCAAACCAGTTACTCTCTTGTACCCAACAGACATTATTTACACATAATGATTGGAAAAGCCAGCATTATGAGGGCATAAATCAAAAAGGTACAAAAGTGGATAACCAATCCCAAGTATTTGACTGATTAAATCATTTAATATTTTCCCAACTTGTAAAAATGCTACAACATATTAATATAGCATCATGTTCCCAATTAACAATTAACAAGATATGTTTACCTCTGGGCTTAGATATGTGTGGAATTCAGTCTTGAATACACGTACCTTATTTAATTCCATGATCTATTCCTTTTTAAGTGTTATTTCATTGTGGACATTTTTATTTGTGACCAAGACAACCTTACTGTTCCCATCAGCTTGACTAAACCTTAGAGGTTTCTTCCAGACTACAGGTCTCTGACCTCTCTTTTTTGGGAGCATTTAATTTAGGAAACTTGCTATTGTAAATTATTTCTCTGCCTCTTGAGATGTAAATCTTCATTAAACAGCTTTCCAGTTTTACAATCCAAGAATGTCTTTCCCAAGGACCTGAGAGTCATCGCTTTGAAATGCAATCAAGAACACAGAGCCCCAACCTCCAGTCTCTGTGGGAGGGTAAGCGCCTACCTTCCATAAGCACCAATTAGCAAACATAAATGGCCTAATCACTTCGACCAACTTTCCTATAATGTTCTCTAGTGCTTTTCCACCAGCTCAGCCTGGGGCTTAAAACCTCCCCCACCTTTGTTTCAACATAATTGAGTTCAACCTCTCTCTCCTAAGGCCATAGTCTTGACCCCTCTGCTACAGTCCTGAATTCAGTCTTCCCTGGATGTTTAACTCAATCCAGTGAACTTTTTCTTTGTTGGGAGATATTTTTTATTAAAACAATGTGTTTTTTGCCCTGGCCGGGTAGGTCAATTGGTTGGAGCGTCCCCCTGATGTGCCAAGGTTGCAGATTTGATCCCCAGTCAGGGCACCTGTGAAAATCAACCAGTGAATGCATAAATGAGTAGAACAACAAATCAGTGTTTCTCTCTCTCTCTCTCTCTCCCCATCTCAAAGCAATAAAAAAAATAAAAACTTTTTACAAAAGAACAATGTTTTTTATTTTCTAATGTATCATCTTCCCCAGAAACCATTCTACACTCAGAGAAGAAGATAAGGAACAGAAGTGAATGAGGGCCCGACTAGAAGCTAATCAGAGGGATTTGTCATGGTAGTGAAAGTGCGAAGGTGATTGCACCTCTGCTCCACTTAGCAACCAAAAGAATGTCACAGCCAGTTTCGGGGAACCCGAATAGCAACAAGAAGAGCCATGGGGCCCAGCCAGCAAAGAGTGATGACCCATACCAAGAGAGCGGTCAAAGGGATAGATTGGCCACTAAATTTGGCAGTGCGTGCCAACACACCTCCAGGGTTAGGACCAACCCAACCACACTCGGCAGATATCACTGACCTGGGACACAGGATCCAACCAGTGATCTTGTGGGGGATACCAGCACAACCACCAACATACACCAGGGGAGCCCCCACCCAACCAAGCTATGGTGTCATCTGAGTTCCTCATATGTCAACTGCCATTTTGGGAAGGAGTAGAGGACAGATTAGGAAACCAGAGAGTCTGAGAATTTACCTGGAAGGAGCTGCCACAACCAAAGGAGGCTACTCTACCAGCAGAGGTGAGGAGGCTTGAAGTGATCTGAAATGTGGGCACATATGGGAAACAGTCTCTGGACTGAAGAGCAAATGGGATCTCCCCACCTTAAAACGATACTCACAGCTGCTAAGTTCTGACAATACTGAAAAATAGGTGGTATTTCCATGTTATTCCTCAACTACTAACATAACCTGCAGACTCAGAGATTTGAAACTGGCCTGAGAAAATGTTGTTCATATGCCTAACATCCCAAACACTGCCTATTATGTATTTTATATAAATTATGATTTTATAAAACTCCATGAGGATGGTCAACAACGAGGTTATTTGCATGTATATATAGGTAGTCAACAAGAATCGATACACCTATATGATTCAAAAAATATTCTGCCATATATGTAACATTGATACCGCCATGTTAGTTCTTTGGAGCAGAATCACTCAACATTCATGGGACATCACAATGATTTTTGGTACAGCCTAAAACACACACACACACACACACACACACACACACAATCTACTGGCTTTAATAAATATAATGTTCTACAATAGCATAATGCAGTCGGATACAAATAGAATTTAGAGCCTGAAGCCAGCAGGTACAATATTCTGTGCATACACTCAATTCTAGAAATGCTTTGACTGCAGACCATTTGCCACATAAATGAATTGCCTCCTCTACTCCAAGCACCTAGGCAGCTCCATCTTGCTCCTAGTCTATGTACAAATATAGAGGAGCACACAAGAGTTATGATTGTATTAAAAATCTAGAGAAAAAATATGCTCTTATGTGATTGATGTCAAAGTCATAATACATTACCATTAATTTTACCAGTGATTGACAACCATTTAAAAAATTTTTTTAATTATCAATTATTATTTGTGTTTTAAATGATTTCTCAACCTCAGTAAATAAAACAAGTCAAGTTTCAATATATTTGATTTGGGGACATTATCATGCTAAAATAGTGAAGAGTACAAATAGATGCAATGTCACAAACCTCTGCTGGGTAATTTTTTTCGTCACGACACTTATTTATTAATCTGATTTTAACCTATGGTTACCAACTTGTAGTTTTGTCCTTGCATCTCCTAAAGGGAGAAATAAATGCCTTCTAAAATTATATACCACTAATGATTCCGTATTGGAAAGAGCAAGCAACGATTTCCCTGCCTCTACTAAGATAAAAATCATCTCATTTTGAGGGAGCGTGATGGAGCCTGTCGTGATGTGAAAGGTAGAAGGTGCCGGCTGAAGAGGAAAACACAGCACTTTGCTCTGTTTATCTCTATCCTATTTCTATTTGTAACGTGTAATGGAAAGTTCTAAATTGTCCTTTTTGATAAAAAGAAAGTCTCACAAAGCAACCTCATTTCCACTCAAACCAATGAGGCCTTTTATACAATTGTCAGGCCACCTATCATAGTTCAGGGTTCTCAGAGTATATTGATCCACTGAGTCATAATAACAGAGTGCCTCCAGATGGGAATGAGAGTTAATGCAAACATTCTCTGGATCAAAAAACACGAACCAAAAAATAGGTCTGCTTCTGCCCAGCCAATTTCAAATTGCTCGTGGCAATGGGGAGACTCTCCTCCACACCCCTGCGTTTTCCCACACACGCTGGTACCCCAGAAGAATGTGACGACTGAAAAACAGCATCTGAGCCGACGCAGCTCAATGCACGTCCGTGCAATAGCGACAGTAATTTTAAAAAGCAAAATTCTTTTGATATGCAAAATGAAGAATCCGTTACCAGCATGGATTATTGTGTTGCAGTGGTTACTGTGTTATCATATTCTTTTTCTGAAAATAAAAAGAAAATGAAGGTCAACTCATTGTTGCGGTTTGGAATGTACCTTCAGAGTTCAGGATTTTTGCATTTTAATTTTGAAAAGTAGCACAAAAGAAATAGTTTGTTTTCAAATTGCAGTAAAAATAAATAAATAAATGGGCAGAAAGAAAATTGTGGAGGTGATGAACAAGCATTTGGCCTTAATTACAGTGATAGTTTCATCACTCAAGTGGTATACATTAACTATGTTCAAGTTTCCATCTATCAGTCTTCGGGGAGAGAGAAATTTCCCCCTCTACTACATTGGGGTTCTTGTGGGTGGACTAGAAATGTAATTAACCAGATTAACAGCAGAAAAACCAATTTAAGTCGTGCACACGGGAGATCATAAATGATGCTCCAAGAAATGAAAGAAGCAGTCAGCCTTTTACACTGTCTGGCAAAGAAACAATAAGTGTGTAGAGAATTGACAGGACAAAGAAACTTAGATTTGGGTGCTCATTAGTGAGGAATCGAAGCAAAGTTTGGGCTTGGGCTATAAATTAGCAAAAAGGAATAACATTTGTTTAGACACGTTCCTGGGCCCTGCGTTCCCCAGCTGGTGATAAGGCTGCTGCTGTCCTTAGCCTCCAGGTACAGGGAGGGCACCTTTCCCGGGCAGCATTTATCTCCTGCTTCCAGGAGGACAGAAAGTCACAGGGGTCAGCGTGTTCTTCTTGCACTGGCTGTCACTTAAGTAACTTTAATTCAAAATAATCAATATGCCATTGTGGAATATTTGGGGGAGGCCTACCCTGGGCCCTGACACGATCATCCTTCAATAAAGCGATTTTTAAAAATTAGCAATTTGTAACTTTAGGAAATATGAAGGTAATATTTCCAGAGTCAGCCGAGCTCAATAGTCAGGCATAAATGTCAAGAACTTTATATTTTTATTTAAAGGCACCAATTTTTCCTTCAACAGATGCATAACAGAGTAGAATATTGTGCTGTGTTATACATCCTTCATAAAATTCCTAAAGTCTATCATTTTTGCAAAATGATATGCAAGCCTGGATACAAACTTCCTAGCATTTTATGCTCCTTTACAAAAAATAGGAGGGATGATACAATGATACGGACATTCCATGGAACTCCTAGGTGAGCCACAAGGAGAGTCTTCATAATGAAATGACTGTCATGATTCTTGAGAGAGAATGCTTTCAAACAACAACAAAAGCTTTTTGCTTGACCATGCTGACATCCCGTATCTTTAGACGCTTCCTGTATCTTCATCTAGCTCAGTAAATTAACTGAGAAAAAACCATCAGGAAATGTTTCCAGATCAGAAGTCATGATCGAAAGTCTGTCACTTAGAGTAAGTGTCTCCTTTAGCTCCGTGTGACGATGCAAATTCTCATCTGTTCGTTTTTCTCAACTTCTCTGGCCAGCTCTCGCCGATGTCTTTCATAGAGTTCCCTTTCTCTACTTTTGTTGAAGAGCTAACACAACTCTCCTCTCCTTTCACTTTATATTCTCAGGGGACTGTGTTTCTCATGCCTGTGACTGCAGTGATTAATTTTTTGTTTTTGGATGACGAAGCCTGAATTTTTATTTTTAGCTTTGACTTTCCTTTGAAATCTGTATCCCAAATTCTGAACACTTCTTATAGATCTGTTCATGGATGTCCTATAAATATATCAAACTCAGTATTCCAAAAACGAATGCCCTACCTCCTGTCAAAGCCAGATGGCCACACACTTCACATCTTCTACTCAGTCAGACTAAAACCTTCAGATCATTTCTAATTATTCCCTTTCAGCAATAAAAGTAGAATTTTCTACATGGATAGAAATTGCCAAACCAGGTCCATGTGGCCTTCAAAGTGATTTTCATTGTCGCTTTAGCCTTTTCATTATCTGTACCTTAGTGTAAGCCCTTATCATTTCAACCACTCAGTTAAAAAATAATTTTCTGTATTTATTTGCAAGTGGCTGGGGGCATCACTTTGCATTGAGTAAATGAAAGAATGCGTCTGGAAAGCACTTGAGATGTCTCCGTGCGGCAGACGGGCAGGACCTGGTGCCCTGCCGACAACCCTCAGATGTTAGATGTTGGGAGGGCAAGGAGGAAGCAGAGGGCAGAGTCAAGGGTGAAAACTTGGAGAACATTCTGGCTGGTGGTGCTGAGAGTAAGGAGTGATTAGTGGGAGGGAAATTTGAAAGATGCAAAATTGAAGAAACAAGAGACACGAGGAAGTACAAAAGATGGAGGCTGCTGTCGGGTGGTTTGCTTTGGAACAGAGGGACAGCTCTTCGGGTGATGAGGATGAGGCCAGTCGGGTTTGAATGTGTGTCTAGGGTTTGGAGAGGAAGACAGGAAATCATGTTCCTGCCTGAAGGCCTTCTTTTCCTAGAAATCTTCAACATGTGCCTCTTCAATAACCAATCCATTTTTGCCTTTGTTCCCAGAGTCCTTTCAGTAACAGCAGGTTGAAGAATGTTTCTCCTGGTAACAAAAGGCACCTTTTTTGGGCACAACTTCAAAATGACATAGGAAAACCATACAATTTGCTAGGAAGTCTATTGTCATTCTCCACAGTTTCATTTCAGTTACGTGTTTTCCTGTCTCTCACTCAACTGGGACTTTCTTTCCTCCACTTGGCTGCAGCTCAGATACTGCCTCTCCCGTAGTAGTTTGTTACATATAAGAACTTGGTAATATGAGGGAACTGAGTTTATTTATGTTCATTAAATTGATAACTAAGACTCAAATTCCAAATTAGACTACCATTGTCACATTCGGATCCAACCTTATAAAAATTGTTGTGAGCTGGTCAAACATAAAAGTGAGACTTGCTGCTAGGTGACCTGTTACTGTTCTAATACAGTCGCACTCAGAGTAATGGAAATAAATTAGATTCTGAGATGACTTCAGAAGGTCAAAGGGCTGTAAGAATTTATTTAGCTTTCTAGTAACAAAATGACAGACTTTTTTAACGAGCAATACCGACATTTCAAAGGATCTTAAACTCTCTTTTCGCCATTTCTTTTATTAGAAACATTCTGATTAATTCCCATCAATCTTTTTTTGGAGTATCTGAAATGTGTCTTGCATTCCAATGACCAATTGAATATAGATTTAATAAAGTGTCTTACATAATCAAATATCTTAAAATTTATATTATTCTGGTCTGTGTATAGATTACAAAGCAGTTAGATTTTGTTTTTGAACAATCTAAACACTATTAACAAACTCTCCTCACAGCTTTAAAGGCAAAAATGAGATGTTAAAAACTGAATCAAAGAGCCCTGGCCGGTTTGTCTCAGCAGTTAGAGCGCTGGCCCGTGGTCCAGAGAGACCTGGGTTCGGTTCCCGCTAAGGGCATGTACCTCGGTTGCAGTTTGTCCCTGACCCTGTCTGGGTTGTGCGGGTGGCAGCCACTCGATGTGTCCCTTTCACGTCGATGTTTCCCTCTCTCTCTCTCTTCCTCTCTCTCCCTCCCACAAAAAAAAAAAAAGAAAGAAAGAAAGAAAAAATGTCCTCAGGTGAGGATAAAAAAAAAAAAACTGAATCAAAGAGAGGCTATGACTTTTAGGACATTTCTAATTCTTAATAAAAATTATGAAAGCACAAAAAACTAGAAAGCTATATTACCTTCTTTTAAATCCTTAAATGCTAGTTATTATTTTCAGTACTGAATCACACACAAACTTTTAAAACTACAAGGAAGTATCACTATCATTCCAATCACCATCATTAAAAAAAAAAAAATACCCACAATTTACTTTCTAAAAACGTGAACCAAAATGTCATCAGTATATCCATCAGTGCACACATAATCAAAAGAAATGGTAAGAAGGACTCTGGCTCTGCTAGCTATAAACAGAAACCACCGATGCAGTCTACAATGTACTAAGTACTTCACAGTCTAACTCATTTGATTCTCACAATAAGCCTATGGGATAGAAACTATCTGTCTTTTGCCCATTTAGACACGAATAGACTGAGACAAAGGGAAGTGAAGTCCCTTGTGAAAGTGCACAGAGCTGCAGTAAAATCAGGCAAAACCCTAAACACATTTTGACTCCAGAGCCTGTTCTTGACATATGACGTGGCTGCACCTTCACTGGAGTTCATCTTTTATGAAAGAGTAAGACGACGCATCAGCAGGTGACACACGGTATATGAGGGGCTGACACAGAACACACACTAAAGAAGTTTAGGACGTGGACAGCATCGCTGGCTGAGTGATGAGGGGAAGAGAAACACTTCATGTAGGTCCTGGTGTAGGATTGCGAAAGGTCAAAATAAAGGGTTGAAGCTTTCCAAGCAGAGGACCGACACGAGGGCAGACAAATGCAAGGTACATTTTTCAGGATGGCAGTAATTGGACTGAAGGGAGTGAGGGGGCATAGAGAGGGCAGTGGTCATTAAGGCAAGAAAGGAGAGTGGAGCCAGGATGTAGAAAGTCTTCCCTTCAAAGCTAAGAAAACAACTCTGAACTTTTAGCATCTGAGGACCCCTTAGTGTGTGTGTTGTGTTTGGCACACATATGTATCACAAATTTTAGGGTAAATTAATTTATAAAAGAGACCATCCATAATTTAAAATGTATACAATAAACAATATTTCAAGGTCATTAATAATAAGCATGATTATTGATCTTATTTTACAAGACGATAGTATTTACAATCTTTTCCCAAACTCTACCCAGCTTGATCATGGACAGTTTGATCGGCTTGGGCTAACTTCTCACTTTTCATATTTACTAAATAAAAGATCTTAACTCACATTTATATGTCACCGAGAAAAACAGAAGATGTGCATTATCAATATACAAAATAAAGTATATTTATGATCTTCTTTAAAGCATCAAACAATCAAGACCTGGGAACATGTTAAACTCTTTTGGTTCAAGCAGCAAGATTTTCAGTTTTTGAACAATCTAAACACTATTAACAAATTCTCCTCACACCTTTCAAAACAGGGAAAAGGCAGAAATGAGATATTAAAAACATCTCAGTCCAATATTTGCATCACAGTCCAATTTTAAAGAAACTGTAATACCTTTTTCCCCAACATCATTATATTTTGGCTCATAAGAGATAAGTACAGGTAAGTGGCATGCTGGTAAGTTTTTAATAAGTTGTTCTCTGGGGCAGAAGTCCTGCTTTGATAGCATTTGTCAATTCCTGTGGTGTAAACGCTCCGTCCTCAGCAGATTTCGAGTTCCCAGCCCGAGAATTCTGAGCTGGGAAGAGCTGCTCACAGTGGACCCTCACAAGCCAGCAGGTTATTAACCATACCTCAGATAAGCTACTTTAGCAAAGCAGTTGGAATCATATTGCAGTTATGAACTTCTCAGTTACAGCCTCAGGTTTGAAAAATGCATTTTTTTTTTCTAACTCAATCTAATTTTCTGTCTTGAGCTCCTATTCTGTCTGATGTAGAAAATCAATCTAATCATTTTAGAGGAACTCAGTCCAGTTCATGGATTACTCAGGCAATACAGGATTATATGTCTGTCACCTTCAGCTTCAAAATGCTTGCAAGCATCCCTCCTTGCTTCCTGCTGACCCTGGGGTTAGTCCTGGGCAGGACAGAGGAGGACCCCTTCCTGCTCTTCCACATGGGCAGTGACTGATCCCGACCTTCAAGCAGCTTCCACTCTGCTCTGCGGTGGTCCGTCACGGGTCAGTCGGAACGTGCCGATTGTAACATTCTGATGCTCCTCCTCCCATCCAGGTGTGACACTTTGCCCATACCCACCGCTTCACTCCCAAACTTCTGCATCCTTTCTTGGTGCCCACAGTAGCTCTTGGTTCTCCTCACATGCTACCTGGGGCTGATGTAGGATCCTTGCATGGCAGCAACATAATGATCTAGTGATGTTTCTTGGTGGGGGTGAGGACAGTCTCCTCCCCAAGCCCTGCTCCAAACACCCCTTTCACATTCAGATCATTGAACATGAACAAAGGTTCTGTAACACTTCCTACTGTGGACTTAGTTTGAGGACAGGACTTCAGGGAAAATGATTCTTCACACGTGCTTGTTCATGTCTAATCCTCTTCGTTCCCTTCATTCCTTCAGGCTGGTCATCTCCCCTTTCAATCATCTATATTTCAGATCCTAAAAGGTACCCTCTTTGTTCCCAAGCTGTGCAGTGGCCCCACTGCCCGTAAGCATTGCATGGCATGTGCCTCTCTGAGCCAGGAGGGGAGACGAAGGACAAGTGAGGAGATCATGCCCATTTCTACTCCTCACATTATCCCACATATAGAAATAGCCTCTCAAAGAGTTATTATTGTCATTAAAAATGTCTCTATTTCATCTTGATTAGAGGAGCGTACGTGCTAACCTTTCCCAACATCAACCAGCATATTTTAATGCAGAAAAGCATAATCTACTTCTTTTTTTTTTTTTTTTTTTTTTTTCATACTTCCCAATGACCTCAGTTTGGTAAGACTGTGATATTTAGCCATGTTACTGACTGCTAACTCTCCTGTGAACAAAGCTCCTTTTGTCTATCCGGTGCTGCCCTAGTCCAGATACACAGCATTTTCCAACCTGCAAAATGGCACACCTGATGGCCTAGAACACAAGGAGAAGAGTTTTCTCCTACAGTATGAGGTCACCAAGACAAATCACAGTGAAAGGTTGGTGCGTGTTTTGCCTCCTAAATCAAAGTAGTTCTTCCATTGAAGAAAACAGGAGTCTACTAGCATTTTCTCATAATATTTACTCCTCCACATTCAGAGCCACTAAAAAAAAAAAAGTTTGTGATAGTGTCTTTTTTGAGAGATAAATTTTGAGAACAGCTGTTCTACTTTGCTCCCCAAGTATATTATTAGTAATGAGATGTTTTTGTTATTTTAAGAGTACAACTTTGATGCATGTATGATTCTATCCTTTTCCTTTATAGGAAAAATTCATAACATTCACATTAGAAATCACTAGTTTAGTTCCTTTTTATAATTTTTAATTATTATTGATATTCTTTGTTTGTTGAGACATCGTTGTCCTGGTTCCCTTTAGTTCTTTGTTCATGGTTTCCTTCAGCTCTTTGAGCATATTTTACAGAGTTGATTTAAAATCTTTGTCTAGTAGGTCCAACGTCTTTGCTTTGTCTAGCCAGCACTTTTCTTGTTTACACTCTTGTATGAAATCACCACATTCAAATATTCACATATCCCAGTTCATATGTTTCATTCTTCATACCAAAAGCACAGTCACTCCTTAGGTTTATGGAATGTTCTGAACTTCTATTTCTTACATGTTTATTTCTTTCTTTAAAAAATTAATTTTAGAGAGAGGAAGGGAGAGAGAGACATCAATGTGAAAGAGAAACACTGACTGATTACCTCCCACACACGCCCAGACCAAGGATTGAACCTGCAGCCCGGGTATGTGCCCTGACTAGGAATTGAACCCACCACCTGCCGCCTTTTGGTCTATGGAAAGATGCTCCAACCAACTGAGCCACATGGGCCAGGGCACATGTTTATTTCTCTTATGCTCTTATGCATCAATGATGCATCAACCTTTATGTATTTTTACTAATCATAGAATTAATACCATGTAGTATTAATAAGAAAAGAACAAGTCTAATAAATATCCGTAATAGCAAAGATCAGTAAGTTAAGGTAACTGTACTCTGTTAGTAAATGGTAGACAATTTAGAAATTATCTTATAGCTTAATTTCTGATAGTTTGTGATATTTTAAATTCCACTTTTCCTTTAAGTTAACAAATTATCTGCTCAACTACTGCAGAATATTAGATGGACTTAGGAAGCAAATTCAGAAATACTCGTACATGCATTAGAGGTGGGGCTGAAAGTCTTAAGGAGGCAAAAAAACAAAGTCACAACTGTGTTTTAATTTTTTTTAATTCAAGTACAGTTGACAGACACTATTATATTAGTTTCAGGTATACAAAAAAATTTACTTTTCTTGACAAAAGCCTCAAAATCGCATGACCAGTTATAGGTATGTTAAAATAATATTGTTTAGAAATTGACATCCCTCAGAAGAGGGGATGGGGGGCAAGGAGGGTGGGAAGAGATAAACCACAGAACTTATATGCATGTATGCATGACCAATGGACATGGACAACTAAGCCAGGGACAGGGTGGAGAGGGGGTAGGGTGGGGGGTGCCAATGGGGTAAAAAGGTAAAATATCTGTAACAAAAAAATAAATAAAAATTCATTATAAAAAAAAATAATAATAATAATATTGTTTAGAAATCAAAGAACAGCATTGAACTGAATTGGGGTGGTAGCAATAAAAACAAACAAACAAAAGGAGTATGAGAAAGACAGACTGCAAGCCATGGATGTACAGAATTTATCATCTTCAGGAGGAAGAACGGGAGAGAAATGAAAAATGATTCTACAAATTTTACGCCATGGTGATTAAGATAGCCACCAGGAACCAGAAAAGAAAAATAATTACAAGTAGAAGCTGTTTTGGAGGTAATATATTGAACTTAAGATGTGTTGAGCTTTTTAGTGAAGGCGTCTCGCAGGCAGCTGGGAAAGTCCAGCAGGCAGCTGAAAATAAAGAAAGGAGATTGGTACACGTGTTCCTCCTCCAGTGCATACGGAGGAGGTGTCTGCACAGCCTTCTCTTGAGGCCCTGGCGGTGGACGGGCTCATTCAGGGAGGGCATGCGCAATGCCAAGGCCAAGGGCAAGGCTTTGGAAAAACTCATATAAACATTCTCATTTTATATGGCCAATTACATAGTCAATTTTATATGTGTTCCTTTTATTTTCTATTGTTCACATTCATTATATGTAAATTTTTTTAAGGGATCAAAAAGGACAAGAGAAAGATGATAAATAATACTCAAAACACTTACATGTGATTTTAGTCTAGCTTTCTACTTAAATTATTAGAACTATAAGGCCCTGACAATTACCACTGAGGGAGAAAATCTGATATAAAGTCCTATTTGAGAAGAAACACAGAGAAGTCCTCGTAAAATTGTGTAATTTTTCTATGTCTTTTTCTCGTAAAATTACATCTACAGCGCAGCCTTCAAAAAGGTTACAGTTAAAAATCCAATAAGATAATTTATGGAAAAGAGACTCTAAATGACAGAACTATTAAATGGATGGAGAGGTGATGGACGTGACATTAGCAAGACGGCAGAATGCAGGCCTCCAGTTCACACTCCCTTCGACAACAATTTGGCAGCCATCCATGGACAACAGTCCCCTTGCGGGAGCATTCTCAGGTCCCCTCCCAGGGACCCACAAGGAGACACTCCTGACTGTGCCCTGGAGGCAGGCCCACCCATTTTGGTGCAGGCTGTGATCCAAACACAGTTCTGCCCACCCAGAGACCAGGCAGGAGCCCAACCCATCTGTGTCCCTGTGGCAGCCAGCCGACCTCAGTCCAACTGCAGATCTTGAAGTGGCTCCACACCCTTTCCCCAGCCCCTCACAGCTGCCGGCAGGGTGCAGTCCTGCCCGGAAGCAAGCGGGTTCCTACCCCCAGAGGCAGGTCCCCCAGCCTCAGTCTGACTGTGAATACTGAAGTGGTCCTATCACCCAGCTCCAGCTCCTTTCAGCCGAGGTCCAGAAGCAGCCCTGCCCACTCCGGGACCTGGAGGGAGACACACCCGCCTGTGCCTGCTGAAGTGGCCACAATCCAAGAGTTGTCCTGCCCACGCAGTGACCTGGCAGGAGTCACATTCCTCCAGGCCCCTGAAAGCAGACCTGCTGACCTTAGTTTGATATAGATCTTAAAACAGCCCTGTGACCCATCGCTAGCCCTGTTCTGCCTCCGTCAGGGGATAGACAGCCCACCCAGGGACCAGGCAGGAGCACACCCACCATGTCTCCAGACGCAGGCCTGCAGACCGTGGTCCCTACTGTGGACACTGAAGCAAGCCTGTGAGCTGGTTCCAGCCCCTCTCAGACAGAGTCTGGGACCAATCCTGCCTTCCCAGGGACCTGCCCAGTGACGCTTTTCAAATGCAAAGACAACAATGCAAGGACACACAGATCACAAAAAATCAGGCAAACACGACATCACCAAAGGACACCAATACACTTCCAGTAACCAGCCACAAAGAAATGAAGGCCTACTAACTGCCTAACAAAGAATTCAAAATAATTATCTTAAAGAAGCTCAATGAGGAACAGAAGACAGTCAAAATCAGGAAAAAATGTACAAATAAAATAAGCAGTTTAACGCTTCTGGGAAGCCTTATAAGATACATCTTCAGAACTTTCTACCCTGAGGACAAAAGGGGGAATATTTTATCCACCAGTTTCCATCCTCTCTGGGCCGAGGCTAGCTCACAGGCAGGCAATACACCCCCTACTCCACCACAGAATGTGTGATGCCCTGGATTCCCGGGGCAGACCATCCCTCAGCATCAGGGAAGCCACACGACAGGAAGCCACAGGTAAGGGTTACAGCCCAAGATGAGGCCCTGTCACACCTGTGGGAAGCTGGACTTGGTCCTCACCACACCGGCTGGAGAAACAGGTGGGGTTGACGGGAGGCGTCATTCAAGAAGTGTCTGATAGTCTACGGCCACACCACCCTGAATGCATCCGATCTCGCCTGATCTCGGAAGCTAAGCAGGTCGGGCCTGGTTAGTACTTGGAAGGAAGAAGTGTCTGATAGATTACAGCACATCTTTAATCATAATCGTCTCTAATACTAGTATATACGAAAAAGATGGCTAACTCTGCTCACACTTTTGCTCTGTCCTCTCCTGGGGAAGGTGCTCAGGAAATTTAGACACAGTATCCAAGAATCTGAGGAGGGGGCTCTAAGCCCCTGCTTCACTGTTCCTGTGGCTACCCACCTACCACGCTGTCAGAGCACACGGACACTCCAGCCAAGGGGACATTCTCATTCTGAGGCCGAATCTGAGGCCCTTCACACTGTCTGCTAATACTTTGTTTAGAATATTTTGCATTTATATTCATGAGAAAGACAGTGGCTTTTAATTTTCCTTTCTTGTTTGTCCTTGACAGGGTTTGGCACCAAGGTTTTATGCTGGCCTCGTAGAATGAGTTGGGGAGTATTTTGACTCATTTTCCATCCTCTGGAAGCAACTATGTAAGATTAGAGTTATATATTCCTTTAAAGTGTTTGGAAAAATTCACATATGAAGGCATTTTAGCCTGGAGTTTTCTCTGTTGGAGCACGTGAATTATGGATTTACTCTCTTTAACAGACAGAAGAATATTTAAATGTTCTGTTTAATTTCTTGGGTTCAATTTTGTAGGCCATGCTTTTCATATAATTTTTTAAATTTTCACAATTATTGGAAGTTTGTTAAAGTATCTTTTATATTTTTTGTCTTATCAATTATCTGCATTGCATGTTTTCAATTTTGTTAATAAATGCACTTTTCTTTTTTTCTCTCCTATTCCTTACTTTCTGTTTTATCTATTGTTCTTCTAATTTCTTGAGAAATTGAGAAGTATGCAATGCATAGGTCATTAAGATTTAGCTTTCCTTTTTTGTAATAGATGCAATTAAGGCTATTGATTTGGTCTAAGCTGCAGCTCACAATTGTGATCTAAAGTATTTGGTTATCACTGAGTTAAAATGTTCTTTAATTTCCATTGAAATTTCTTTTTGAGAAGTATATTAATTAAATTCCAGACTTCTGGTCAAGATAGCAGTGTAGGTAAATACAGTACTCACCTCCTCCCACAACCACATCAAAATTATAACTAAACTACAGAACAATCATCATTCAGAACTGCCTGAGATGGAGCTAAAGGAAATTTCTACACCTACAAAATTAAACAAGAAGCCACATGGAGATTGGCAGGAGGGGCAGAGGCGTGGATGGGCTGGTTCCAAACCCACATGTGGCAGATAAAAATCATGAAGGCTACTTGGCTGGGAAGTTCCTACCAGAGGAGCAAGGAGTCCCCATCCTACATCTGGCCCCAGCTCAGGGTTCCAGTGCCAGGAAGAGAAGTCCCCATAACTCTGGCTTTACAAATCAGCAGGACTTGAGGCTGAGGGAGGTTGAGGCTGCTGAAACCCCAGGTAGTTCCTCTTAAAGGGCCTTCGCATGGACTTACTCGGACTCACTCCCTCCAGGCTCCAGCATGGGACAGGCAGCTTGAAAGGCACTAGAGACATACAGAGAAGAACTGAGTTGTTTGGCATTGGGGTGAGAGCTAGAGAGGCAGCTTTCTCCCAGACAGACATGCTGGTGGAGGCCATTGTTCCCTTGGTGAGCCCTTCCCCAACAAGGCAGGCAGATGTGTGCCATATCTGGGACTCCAGCAACCTGACTCACACAGTTTACCCCTCCCTGGTGATTCCCTGAGGCTCTGCCCCAATGAACTTTTGGACCACCCAAGCTTTACCACAAGATTGACCTGTTTTGGCTCCTGCTTCAGATTTTCCCAAATTCTCTCAAACAAGCAGCATCCAGCCTTAGCAAGCCCCATACCTCTTGCTAAGTGGCCCCAAGCCCAGCACTAGAAGCAGTTATCTGCAGATCACTTTGTAGCTTATGCCTGGTGACCCAGGTAGAACACAGGCAGTGACTGATCTTGCCCCAGAGCCAGAACACCCAGTGGGCAACCTCAGACCACGTCGAAGCAGTGCCACCCAACCACTTCCACAAGCGACACACTCAAGTTGTGGATACAGTGGGTACCAGAGCCCTACTGAAGTAAATCTTGCTCTGTGTGGTGGGCACCCACACAGGTGATCCTCCAAGGTAGTGAGAGGTCAGTGGCCCTACAAGGGAGCTCAGAGAGTCCCAAACAAGATGAACCCAAAGAGACCCACACCAAGACACATCATATTCAAAATGCAAACGGTAAAGACAAAGAGCGAACCTTAAAAGCAACAAGAGAAAAGCAGTTAGTTACTTACAAGGGAGCTCCCATAAGACTGTCAACTGACTTCTCAAAAGAAACTTTGCAGGCCAGAAGGGAGTGGCAAGAAATAGTCAAAGTGATGAAAAGAACAAAATAGAGCTAAGCAACATAACAAATGCAGAGTTCAAAACACTGTTTATAAGGATGTTCAATGAACTGAGTGAGAACCTCAAGAGCATATAAAAGGACCAGTCAGAAATACAGGATGCACAGTCAGAAATGAAGGATGCACTAACTAAAATAAGGAATAGTTTCTAGAGAATCAATAGTAGAGTAGGTGAAGCTAAGGAGCAAACCATTGATTTGAAATATAAGGAAGCAAAAACACCCAATCAGAACAGCAAAAAGAAAAATGAATCCAAAAAAATGAAGATAGTGTAAGGAGCCTCTGGGACAACTTCCAGTGTACCAACATTCACATCATGGGGGTGCCAGAAGGAGAAGAGAGGGAGCAAAAAATTGAAAACCTATTTGAAAAAATAATGACAAAAAATTTCCCTAACTTGGTGAAGGAAATAGACATACAAGTCCAGGAAGCATAGACAGTTCTAAATAAAATGAACCCAAACTGGCCCACATCAAAACACATCATCATCAAAATGCAAAAGGTAAAGAAAAAGACAGAACCTTAAAAGCGGCAAGAGAAAAGCAGTTAGGTACCTACAAGGGAGCTCCCATAAGACTGTCAGTTGATTTCTCAAAAGAAACTTTGCAGATCAGAAGGGTGTGGCAAGAAATATTCAAAGTGATGAAAAACAAGGACCTACAACCAAGATTACGCTATCCTGAAAAACTGACATTTAGAATTGATGGGCAAAAAAAGAGCTTCCCAGACAAAAGAAAAAGCTAAAGGAGTTCACCACCAAACCAGTATTATATGAAATGTCAAAGGATCTTCTTGAAGAAGAAGAACAAAAAATATGAACAATAAAGTGGTAATAAATACACATCTATCAACAATTGAATTTACAAACAAAATGAACAAACAGAACAGAGACTCATAAATAGAACTTTTTGTTGGTTACCAGATGGGAGGGGCTGGGGGGATGGGTGCAAAAAGGTGAATGGATCAAGAAGTATAAATTGGTTGTTAAGCTGATGAACCTCAAAGGGAAGGAGGGAGGGAGAGTGGGAAGACATAAACCAAAGAATTTATATGCCTATGTGTATAATGGACACAGACAATAGTGTGTAGAAGGCAGAAGGAGGGCAGGAACAGGAAGGAGAGGGTCAATGGGGGGGAAAGGGTAGACATTTGTAATACATTCGACAATAAAGATAAGTTTTTAAAGAATTAAATTCCACACCTTTCTAGGTTTTTTAATATTTTTAATTATTGATTTCTAGTTTAATTGTACCCAGGGCACTTACTGTGTAGGTTTTAATCCTCTGAGATTTGTTTAGAACCCAGAATAAATTTAAGTAGATCTTCTAGCACACTGGATAAGAATATGTACTCCGGAGTTGTTGGAGGCAGAGTTTTATTTTGCAACAAATCACATATGTACATATTTTCTCAAATTTGTCAACTTTGCTGTTAAAATCTTCTATATTTCCACTGATTTTTTTTTTTTTGCCTAATTCTTAATAAGCTACAGAGAGAGTTATATTAAAAACCCCTCACAATGTTTTGTGTTTAAATTTTATTGCCTATTTCTCCTATTATTTCTGTCCATTTTCTTATCTATTTCAAAGCTCTTTATTTGGCACAGAAAACGTCAGGCTCACTATATGGTATTTCCTTTTTCTGAACCTTTTCCCCTGAAGGCCTAGCCACCTTGATTTCTCTCAGATTATCTTTAAGCCATAAACACTTTCTAATTGGTTTACTAGTTTATAGAAATGTAGCCAACTGCTATTTGCTGAATGTTTGTGTCTCCCCAAAATTCATATGTTGAAACTGTAACCCCCAATGTGATAATATTAGGTACTTTTGGAGGTCACAAAGTTTAGGGTAGGTCTTAGGATTAGTGCCCTTATAAGGAGAGAAAGACGGAGGGATCTCTCCCCACATGCACACACTAAGGAAAGGCCCTATGAATACACAGTGAGAAGGTCACTGTCTACAAGCCAGAAATGGGCTTTCACCAGGAACCAAATCTATTGAAACCAAACCTTTTTGTTCACCAGGAACCAAACCCTTTTCTGAACTTCCCCACCTCCAAACTGTGAGAAATAAATATCTATTGTTTAAGCCACCCACCCAGTCAATGGTATTTTATTATAGCAGCCCAAGCTGACTGAGACACTAATGTTTTCTAAATGTATCATACAGCTGGCCACCTTGCTAAACTCAATTTCTTGACCATGAAGTAGAACAAAGTCTTAGGTAAAATTTTATCATCTAGAGTGTCCTGGGGCGTCCGGCTGTGTGGGAGACTTCACCTGAAATGGTTTGGTTTCTTCCCTTTCTCTGTCCTGCTTCCTCCACTCCCTCCCTGTTTTCCCGTGGGAGCTGCCCCCGCTGGGCACCTCAGTCATCAGCCCAGAGTGTCCTTTTGGAGAACCCAACCTAACACACCACCTGATTACTTAACTCACCGTTTGTTTTCACCGCACCTACATGTGAAATTTCCCTACTCAACAACGTAAAAAATATTAAGAGATATACAAAGAAATGTAAGTTATATATTATTGATAACTTTTAATGGCATGAGTATATTTTAATTGACCAAATTTGAGTCATTGTATCAGTTTCAGTGGGGTCATATTTTTAATCTGAATTCCTAGATTTTATAACAGTTGAAGACATTTCCTACGCCAGGAGCACTCTATGTCTTCTAGTTTGAGATGACTTATAAGGACAATCTGCCTCAAGGTTCAATTTCACTCATTCCCATGCTTTGAAACTTTCCATTATTAGAGTTAGAAAACAAGGCATTGCCTATAGACTATTACAAATAAGAAGAGTGGATTGTCATAGAATTTAAAAATCCTCAAATTCAACCCCATACTTTCATAGGAAAGGGAAAAAAGAGAAGAAATGTCATTTCTCCAAGGCCACCCACAATTCAGTATTATAATCTAGTTTTTATGATTGCAAAACCAGCATTTTTTAAAATATGTTTTTATTTTATTTTATTTTATTTTTAGAGAGAGAAGGGAGAGAGAGATAGAAACATCAATGAGAGAGCATCAGCATGCTGCCTCCTGCATGACCCCTACTGGGGGTCGAGCTCACAACCTGGGCATGTGCCCTGACTGGGAATCCAACCAACACCTCTCAGTCCATGGGACGCCGCTCAATCCACTGAGCCACAGCTCAATCCACTAAGCCACACGGCTGGGCAAAACCAGCATTTTTTATCATTATCAATTACTCAGGATTTGGCTACTTGGCACATTCACTCACATTACATCATCAGATTGATTCAGAGCCAAAGGAAATGTGCTACAGAGCAGACAAGGACGATGAAGGGACAGGGGGACTACCAAGACACTGGCGAGAGCATTAGAAGAGGGTGGGGCACATCCTTAAGGATGGGGGCCCAGAAGGGAGGGCAATGTCCAAAGGCAGGAGAGAACCAAACCGTCAGGTGGACAAATCACCTCTGGTGTCAAATCAAATGAATCGATAGAAGAAGAGAAGTGACTCTATATTAATCCCAGAGGTGACAGCAAACTCTCCTCGGCTTTAATGAATAGTGGATATAAGCATATCGAGAAATAAGATGTAAATCTTTACCCATTTTTATTTCACCTCCCAAGGCCAGTACACAAAATACAACCTAGAAGCACAAGTGACACACCACTGACCATGAACTTGATCTCATTCATTCTTCTCACCGTCATCAAAATGCTAGTAAGTTTTTTTTCAACCTCATAAACCAATTTCCAATTACTAAAAAAGTAAAAATACTTCCCACAAAACCATCAGGTCACCCTAATTCACAGACTTCGACTAAGGATATTTAAGAGCATGTCTTTGGTACTTCAAGCTAATTATGAACATATAAAATGCAACTATAAATCTTTGACCCTGCTTTGCTTAACCAGGAATAAATCAACTGTTCCCACCAGAGTTATGAGGAAGCCGGAATTCCCTGAGATTACCTTTGTATAAATTAATGTATATATTCGGTCCTGTGAGGTTTGCTAAAATGGGGTTAATTGGAAGGTCACACTTCGAAACTGTTTAGCACTCTCTTGGAACTGTGCCTTTGTAATTCGCGTGACCACACCACAGCGCTGTGATCATCTTCAATGAGGCCAGTAGCATCTCAGTACTTTCTTTGTGCTTCCAATAGAAAATGAGGGAATTAAAGCATAGAGGTAAAATATGTTTCTTGTCCTTAAATGAGTAAGAAGCAGCAGGGATTTAAACCCAGGAGTGGTGAATTGATCCCAGCTATGTCTAATACCAGCGTGTTTGCTCTTCCCCTGTTTTATGATCCACGGGAGCGAGCACCAGGGAGAGAAGCAGAGCTGGTGAGCTGAGGTTCAAGTGCGTTGGGGAAGCGGCTGTTCTGTGACTAGAGTGGTGACTCTCAGGAACCCGACTTTCCGGGGCTTTAGTCGGATTTAAGAGCTCTCATCACAATTTTAAGAACTGTACATCTCCTAATCCCAGAGATAAATTAGGCCACGAGAAAGAAAAATCAGACAAAGCTAATAAGAAGTCGTGTGCCACAGCCAGAACCAGCATGGAGATGTGGGACCCTTGCAACTCAAAGAATTATTGAGGTGCCAAGGGCTTACTCAGCGCAGATCCTGGGTGTGGTGGGGAAGCAGCTGATATAGAAGGACATAAACTCTTGTGTCTCTAACAGACTCCACAAGGACAGGCCTCCTGATGCAGTCAGCACTGCAGTCCTCAGGTGGCAGCCGGCCTGCCCGCCTCGGGTCCTGGGACCCACCCACTGCGCCCATGGGCACTTCGTCCCTTCGGCTCGAGTCTTTTTCAGTCCTGCACAAAATTCATCTCCAATTCTTTTCCTCCTAAAGAAAGTATTGGTTACTAAATATGTTAATGGTATTATTTTTGTTGTTTTTTTTATTTATTTTATTTTATTCTATTCTTTCCATCATCATTTATCCCCTTCTACCCTCTCCCACCTCCTCCCACCTCCCTCCCCGCCACAATCACCACACTGTGGTCCGTGTCCATGAGTTTTCCTTTTTTTTTTTTTTTTTTTTTTGCTCGGTCACTCTACCCCCGCGCCCCCCGCAAAGCTGCCAGCCCGCTCTCTGTGAATCTGTCTCTATTTTCCTTGTTAGTTCCGTTTGTTCATTAGATTCCACATGAGTGAAATCATATGGGACTTGTCTTTCTCTGACTGGCTCATTTCACGTAGCATAATGTTTCCCAGGCCTATTCATGCTGTTGCAAGAGGTAAATTTTTCCTTTTTACCATCAAGTAGTATATCACAGCTGCTTTATTCATTCATCTACTGATGGACACTTGGGCTGCTTCCAAATCGTGGCTATTGTAAATAACACTGCAATGAACATGGGGGTGCGTATATACTTAGAATTAGTGTTTCAGAAATGCAAATTAAAACCACAATGAGATATCACCTCACACCTGTCAGAATGGCTATCACCAATAAATCAACCAACAACAAGTGCTGGTGAGGATGTGGAGAAAAGGGAACCCTCATGTACTGTTGGTGGGAATGCAGACTGGTGCAGACACTGTGGAGAGCAGTATGGAGTCATCCAAAACATTAAAAATGGAACTGCCTTATATCCCAGGGATTCCACTTCTGGGAATTTATGCAAAGAAACCCCAAACATGAATGTTATTATTTTTTTTAATGTAATAATTCTAAAAGATTTCCTGCAATATGTTTAACACTGGGAAACATTCACCTCATCTGTCCTCTTAAGCAATGACATGCATCATTCATATCTTGGGAACCTATCTTTGGGATTTTAATTTAAGCATAATAGTTGTATGTGAACAAGCACAATGATTTAGGGCAGTAAGAATCACCAAGTAATTCTTCATAGAACGTAATAATTATTATCATCAGATGTATATCCAAGAATGAGAATTCTCTGTGTCAATTAACTAAATATGCTAATTTTGCCACAGATAGATGCTTGATTGTAACAGCAGATCCTATGTGCCTGGGAAAGCACTGTTTTACAGGCATTTGGAGGAGAAGGGCTGTGGTTTAAAAATATATATATAACGTGAAAATATAGACACATATTCAACTCTTTGACAACAAAGGAAATATTCTGATCTTTCAGAATAGATGAGAGAAAACAGGTATAGCTCGCAGATACTACAGTTCAGTTCCAGACCACCACAATAGAGCGAGTATCACAATAACGCGAATTGTAATCTTTTTTCTGGCAGAGGTCTGGACTTCCATTTATAAAAAAATAAAAAACGACATCTGTAAAGTGCAATCAAACAAAGTATCCCTGTATTTGTCAGTTATGGAAGCAATTGGTTATATACTTAAACATATGGACATATTTGTGTTTACACTCACACACACAAATATTTTATTTTTAATCTTACTGCTTTATTGTTTTACTTGTACACACAAGTACATCAGTTTGCAATAACCCATTTCCCAGGCTTCCAAGTACATGGAAATAAAAACTTTCATTGGAATTACACTGCCACCCCAGGAACAGTTCTACATATATCGCTTCTTTAAATTCTGCCCTAAGAACACACTTGGACTATCAAATGGTGCACTAGAACTTGTACATCAACAATAGCAAAAATTTATTTTTTTTAGTCCTCACCCAAGGACATTTTTTAGATATTTTGTTCAGATAGAGTGGGAGGAAGAGAGAGAGAGAGAAATATCAACGTGAAAGGGACACATCGAGTGGTTGCCACCCGCACAACCCAACCAGGGCTGGGGACAAACTGCAACCGAGGTACGCACCCTTAGTGGGAACCGAACCCAGGTCTCTCTGGACCGCAGGCTGATACTCTAACCGCTGAGCCAAACTGGCCAGGGCAACAATAGTAAAAATTTAAATTGCCTGTTATAATTCAAACAATACTGAAACTGCAACAATAGAAATATTATGTGAAGGCAGAGGGAGATTTAATTCCATTATATAGCCAGGATTAGTAGTGATGGTTTTTTTGTATGTGTTGTTTATAGTGAGGTTTGGATTACATGTCTCTGAGCTTTGAAATCTGCCAGGTTCCAATTGAGATGCATCTTCCCAGTGCAAAGGAAGCATGAGAAGAGTTACTTACTCCGTGGCACTTGTACTGGTTTCCTAGGGCCGCTGGAACAAAGTATCAGTAAATGGGCTGCTTGAAAGAACAGAATGTTTCCTCTTACAGTTTTGGAGCCTAGAAGTCCCAAATGAAGGTGTCAGCAGGTTCATGCTCTCTCAGTAGGCCTTAGAGAAGAATCCTTCCTTGCTTCTGGTAGTTGCTGGCATTCCATGACTTGTTTTGGTTTGTAGCTACATCATTCCAATGTCTGCTTCTGTCTTTACCAACCCTCCATCTGTCTTTTCTGTCTCTGTATGTCTCCAAATCCTATTCTCCTGATAAGGCCTTGTTTGGAGCCTACTCTAATCTGACAGAACCTTATTTTAACTTATATCTTCAAAGACTCTATGTCCAAATAAGATCACATTTACAGTATCAAGGTCAAGATTTGAATGTATCCTTTGAAGGACACAATTCCACCCACAATGGCACTCAAGTAAAAAATTTTAATGAATATACCTCCCCCCCCAAAAAAGATTAATTTTTCTTCCCTAATGGCAGAAGTAGGAACATTAATCTTTTCTCCTTTCCCCATTAGAGGGCCGAGTCATTTTCGCAGTTCTTCCACAGTTGGACAGCCGTGGGTTGTGGATCTTGATTTCTCACATCTTGTCTGTCCATCTTTGGCTCGAAGTTTTCCAGATTCCACAGAAAGAGTTTACCCGACCTGTGTTTCTAGGACACCAGGGCTTTTATTTGCTGATTTGGTTTATGTATACATGACCTGCGGACATGGCTGAATACACTTCCATAGCCTGATGTAAATACTACAAGAAATGTTGCCATACCAGGAATAATATATAGCCTTTAATAAATCACTCAAAATCTGACATTCCTTTGTGAACGCTTCATGTAATTAAGAGGGGGGAAAAAAGAAACACTAAATGAAAAAGAAAAATGTAATCAAGTAGGTTGACAACCAGCAAAAGATAATTAAAATGATCCTGTTTTGTTTCTCTGTTTCATTAACATGCAAATGAGATTCATGAAGTTTGATATTGTGTTTCACCAAGAGCCATAGAAATGAATTAAGAATGAAAATGAGTCCCACTGATGGAGGTTTCTGACGAGTATACGAATTAATGAAAAAAATAATTTTATCCAATTAATAACTTACATATACTTTTTGTGATTTATTGAACCTCAACAAATGAAATAAAGAGAGTTCAATTAAATTCTGTATCTCTTTCTAAGGACCAAATCCTGTGAAAGCTTTTATTCCTCAAATGGAGTAGTGGCAAATGTTAAACTCTGCTCTTCTTTAAAGGAGGACAAGATAGACCTCTTTCTAAGAGCAGTGCTGTGCCGGCAGAGTTCCTACTGGGAGGACCACGGGCACTGGATCAGGGCGGGCCTCAGAGGGTTTAGGAGAGACCACTTGTCTATGCTCAATCAGGAATTCAGAATTGAAAATAGGGAGAGAGAGTCCAGTGTGACCAATAACTCTCCTTACAAAGCAAATAAAAGTAACAGACAAACATTGACACAAATATATCCAAGGTTTCCTAAATTTCCCTTTGATACAAACATCTCAGACATTACTCTCAGTTGATACTCTCACACTCAGAAACACAGGGAAGTTACATCAGTTCTACACAATAAGAAAAGAAACAGACATAAGTAATTGTCTCAAATAATATGACATGAAATTTTAAAATAAACTTAAAATCATGCTAAGCTGTTGGATATTTATAATGTGTACCAGATGGCAAAACACAAACCAACATACACACACATGCACACATGATCTATTTGTTATATCTAAGGTTCAGTGAACTCAAACATTAAACAGCAGAACCAAGGATAACGTCAAGGAGTAAAACTGGAAGAAGTGGGCTGACATATGGCATGCTAGGAGAGGATAATAAATGAACAGATCACAGTTTTAATAATGTATGATGTGTCTACTGCTTTATGGTTGTTAAACATGTTTTCTGTGTTAGTACTGCCATAGAGTACATGGACAGATCTTTTTTGCTTTAGCAGATTATAAAAAGGAACCACAATAACGTTCTGTCCCTAAATGCACAGAGTTTTGAAATTCTCTCTTTTTCATACAGCAAGTTGCCATTTAATTATCTGCACTTTCCTTTAAACGTCTTCGGGCAATCAAACACAACCTAGGAGTCAGCAGTATGAACTGAGTGCTCTTAAAGGAAGGCGGATTCAGTTCCCGTTCCTCGACAGGAGAGCAAATCACGTTACCCACACTGAGAATGAAACACACCGAACGCTTATTATTTTTAAATAACTAGCAACTTCTAAAACTACTTCTTCTTGCAAACTTTCTTGCTTATCTTGAAACAGAGGGCCAAAGAAATTATGGCTACTGTATACATAATGACTGTATACAGATGTTTCTTGACTTACAATAGGGTTACCTCCCACTGAATCCATCCTAAGTTGAAAATATCATAAGTCAAAAATGCATTTAATACACTTAACCTACTGAACACCATAACTTAGCCTGGCCTACCTTAAACATGCCCAGAACACACTATCCAAAAATGTTGGCAACACAGTACACTACAGAGTGTCTGTTGTTTAACCTTGTGATCCTGTGCCTGACTGGGAGCTACAGCTCACTACCACTGCCCATCAGCCCCAGACAGTGTGGTACACATACCACTAGCCCAGGAAATAATCAATATGTATCACTTTTGCACATCAAAAAGTAAAAAAAAAAATTCTAAGTCAACCCATTGTAAGCCAGGAACCACCTCTATTGTTGTAGAAAAGTTTATTTTGTAGGATACATTAAAAAGCCTGCCAGATTGAAGGAATTCAATTCTTTAGGTGCTGAAATGATCACATAGGATTTGAACATGGGCTGCATCCCCCTGCCATTCCAGAACCAATCCTACACATCATGTATATCCCGTGAGCTACTACCATTTGCTTACTTAGAAATTTACTTCCATTTACAATATATCGCTTATAATGATTTTATTTTAAAAGAATAGAAAATTAATGAGATTCATCATGAACCAATGGGGGCGGGGGAGGGAGACAGACTTACCATCTCTTCGGTTTAGCCTTGCAAACCCAGGACCGTGGCTGCTCGAGAGCTCGGATGAACTGCTGAAAGACGCCTGCGACAAGGCAGACACCAGGGGCTCATCACAATCGTCTGCCAAGAGGAAAACATCCATCCAGATTAGTACAGTGCTGACAGCTTTCTTGGCGTCAGTAAATAAAAGAAACAAACAAAACAAAATAAGAAAAACTAGAATCTCTAACTATATACCCACTGTTTATATGCAATCTTCTCCTGTAGGTCTATTAAGTTCAATAAGAAAAGAAAAAAAATTAAAGACAGGAGAATATGAAAAAGGAGAAGGCAAATTGTATAGAAATGATAAAATGATATAATACCTTCATGTAGAAAAATTTTACTTAAATAAGAAACAAAAATACCTAACTTAGTGTACCTAACTTATAAATAAACTTATATAGGATTTCTAAATTTAACTATATAAAAATTAAAAACGTATGGTGACCAAAAGTTATGTAAAGTAAAGAGAAATATACTTGCAAAACAGTATTCAATTTATATTCCAAATTAAGGAAAACAAAATAAAATAAAGAAAAACAAAAACTACCTTTAACCCAGTTAGCCAACACATTAGGGGAAAAAAAAAAAAAAAAATGGCACAAGCCAAAATCAGAGAGTTCACCAAAGAGAACCAATATAAATTGATGTTCAAACTCAACAGTAAAAAGAAATGTAAATCAAGACTACAATCAGATACTATTTTACAGATGCTAAATTAACAGGAATTCAGAAGTCTCACAACACCAATCATGCATTCAATGTGGGCCAAGAGAGGTTCCCAGCAATGCACTGCTAGTGGGATTGCAAATTTAAGCAAGTATTTTTAACAAGCAATGTGTCCATTTGAACCTTCCCTACCTATGTTCCGCCAGTTCCATTGACAGGTTTTCTTGGAGAGAGTGGTCTTAAAATGAATCACTGCTCTCAAGGCACTTTGACTTCTTACTCAAGGATGCAATACAAATACTCTAGTATTTTCTGTATTCCGTGAAAAGAAAAAGGTTGGGTAGCAATGACCTAGAGAAACTCTTGCACTTGTACACCAGCAGATGTGTGCAATTTCTAGCAACGTTGCTCATCATAGCAAAAAATTGTGAACAGAGTGGGGGTGTGCAGGAAGAGATAAACCAAAGAGTTTATATGCATATGTACACAACTCATGGACACAGACAATAGTGTGGGGAAGGCAGGAGACGGATGAAGTGGGGAGGAGGGGTCAATGGGGTAAAAGGAGGGGGGGACATCTGCAATGCTTTCAACAATAAAGATAATTTTTTTTTTAACTCAAACTTCCAAATACCAAAGAACAGATCAATAAATCATAGTACTTTCATAACGGAATAACAAACAACAGTAAAAAGAAACCACACCAACATATCAAAAAAAAAAAAAAAAAAAGGTTGGATCTTAGAAACAAAATTTTCAGTGAAAAAAATCAAGTTATAGAAGACTATATAACGTTTCATAGTTTTGAGAGTTCTAAAAATTAACAAAGCTAAGTAACATTTGTTTGAGGACACATAAGTTTAAAAAAAAGAAACTATTAAGGAGATTTGATTTAGGGTGGTGAATACAATACAATATACAGATGATGTGTTATAGAACTGTACACCTGATGCCTATATAATTTATTAACCAATGTAACCCCAATACTTTTCAATAAAAATTTTTTAATTAAAAAAAATAATTTTAAATAAAGAAATAGCCCTGGTCTGTTTGGCTCAGAGATCAGAGTGTTGGCCCTCGGAGCAAAGGGTCTCAGGCTCAATTCCCAGTCAAGAGCATGTACCTGTGCTGCAGGTTTGATCCTTGGCCCTGGTCAGGGTCATGTGGAAGGTGACCAATTGATGTGTCTCTCTCGTATCGATGTTTCTCTCTCTCTCTTCCTCTCCCTTCCTCCCTCCCTCCCTTTCACTCTAACAACAAAAATCAATGAAAAAATATCCTTGGGTGAGGATTAACAAAAAATAAAAATAAAGAAATGAAAAGTATAAAATTTAAGTTAATTGGAAGAAGGCAAAATATATACAAAATAAGAATACATGGGAAATATATATATATAAAATAAGAATACATAGGAAGTATATACATATCTATTACCTAACCTTTTATGTGTATCATATATAAAATTTAAACATAAGGCACAAAGAGAGAGGGAAAATATAAGAATAGTCAGTCTTATGTTGACCATGATATCCATACATGCTTATTTTATTCTGCAAATTCTTCATTCTATGCAAGGTATTTGTCTTTTATTTTATACAATTATTAAAAGATTGTCATTTTTGTTCTGATCAGAAAAATATTTCTCTCATATTTAGGATGCAACACATATTGGTAATGAAAAATCATGCAGGGTTATAGTCCCAATTCTTAATAATAAGCAATTTAATTTAATTTAAATGAAATTAATCTAAAAATTATCTAGAGCATTCTAAAATTATGAAGCTTATTCTGCTTGAACATAGCTTTTTTTTAACAATCACAAGCAGTTTTACCGCTTAAATATTCAAATTACAATACTTTTCTGCAGTCCTGCTATTGAAATATGTTTTTCTTTAAAGCTAAATGTCTAAAGCATAAGTGATAAGTAAAAATTTACCAACTTAACATTTTAATGCCTTTCATAAGAATTTGCCTAAGATAGCATTTTATTTTTTAAGATCGTCTCATTTTCATTTTAAAATTTACTTTTTCTTCTTTCACACCTTAAATTATTTAGCTAACTCTTAAGACAGACTTGATAACTGCCCTACAGTTCCTGTATGTCTCTTTATTGGCTTAAATGCTGACACTGTCAATCTAGTTGCAATTCAAGTATTAAGAAGTGTAGACATTAAAAGACACACAACCCATGGAGCACTGAAGCAAATTCTGATTATGTGCAATCACAAACAACAATACACTTTAGTGCACTGTGGAAACTATTACCTGTGTGTTTGTACGTACAAAAGAGAGCATCATCTATGGGGGTAGGGAGTGCACATATGTGGTGTATGTGTGTGTGTGTGTGTGTTTACCAGAAGTACATATTTAATTATTAGTAGTATTCAGGTGAGAGTGAGACAAAAAAGATACTTAACTGAAATTCACAATCAATTACGGAGATTCAAATAAATATTTTGAACGTAAAATGCCTCTAGTGCAATCCATTGATCTAGAAGGCGTGTTTTATTGTTCATTTGTTTTGCCACTATAAAATAAGAATCAATCCTGTTCTATTTTTAGCTTGAAATGGGGTTAAAATAGAGAAGGGCTGCCCCGCCAGTGTGGCTCAGTGGGTGGAGGTAGTCCCATGCACCAGGAAGTGGTCTGTCAAGACACAAGCCAGGGTGTTTTAATCTCTCTCTTTTAAAAAAATCAATAAAAAAATATTTTTAAAGTTTTAAATAAGAGACAGGGTCCTTATTCCGTTTGTGGGGTGAGGGCCATGTGATATGGGAAACAGATGGAGGAATTGATCAGGGGGCTCCTGATGTTTGGTAACGTGCCAGTTGTCGGCCTGAGTGATGTTACATGGCATTATTACTCTTTGCCATGAGGATATACGGTACCTAACAATCTGTAGTATGTTTATTTAGCAACAAAATATTCTAAAATTATTCTTATATAAAACTTAAATACTAACTAGCATATTAGCACACGTTCAGTGAGTGCTCTGTGCTAAGAACAAGCATTTCACACATAGTATCTTTGCCATTCCTCTTTAAAGTACTAATATTATTTTTATATTACAGATGAGGTAACTGAGAAAAGAATTTGATTAACTTGCTCATCTCATTGTCATGGGACCATATTTACAAACTGTATTGAGGTCTAGAATCCAGTATGTAAGAACACCGTGACCACAATGATTATGTCTTTAGATTTGGAGTGTAGGAATTTCATCAGACACCATAATGACATGAATAAAATATCTCTCAAAAAGTCATGTACTCCAATTCCAGGTTTGCCAAGCTATTTGTTTATAACCAATTTGGTCTTCAATAGTCTTGACACCAGGAAGGGGGGAGTCTCAGACAGCAAGAATGAGTTTGGTATGAGTAAAGGGAATATTTCCCTCTAGACATTAATTAAATGAAATTCTGAAGTGTCAGTCTCCTGTGAATTTAATTCCTGAAAACCAGTTTTCTCTTGCTGCAACAATAAATACAGTTAAATGCAGGCTCTGGTCATGCAAAGCTGAGAACCACAACTGGGGGTGACTTTGCCCCCCAGGGGACATTGAGAAATTTCTGGAGACACTTTGGTCATCACAATTTGGAGGTACTCCTGGAATCTAGGGGGTGGTGGCCAGTGACGCTGCTGAACATCTTCCAGTGCACAGGGCAGCACTTCACAACAGAAAACTATCTGGTCCCAAATGTCAATAGGGCAGCAGCTGAGAAATCGTATTCTACACTCTGGTAAAAACAACCCAGTGCACTAGTCTTATGAGCTAATCTCTCAGCTAGAATTCTCAGCTTTCTCTCAAATTTTAATCGTTATTAGCTCTAATTTACAGCTTTTCAGAGTGCATCTAATTATTCTCCAGAGTGCATAAGCATAAAGGCATTTAAGTAAGGAGGTTTTCAAATCTGAAATAACATACTATTGCAATTCAAAACATAATTATACTGTTTTTTAATTAAGTACTATATTATATCACTTCACAGGGACATATCTATGTACACATATTACATAGATATTAGTATACATGTATTATATGATATATTATATCTTATTTGTATCTGTACTAAAATTATATATAATAGATATATACATGCATACACATATATATTATAATGCTCATATGTTATATACATACATATGTATATTTTATTATAATGCATACATGTATATAAGCTAAGTTGGCCACTAAATCATAAGTGTAAATGATGGCCTAAACTTATTGTATGATATCCTTGTATAAATATGTATGAACACATTTATATATGTATACATATTACATACATATAAATGTATTACTAACAATATATATGATTATATGTGTACATATACATATAATATGAATAAATTTCATATATTCATATTGTGATGTTAAATATACATCACACAATTGTACATATAATAGTGTATAAATATATGTACTTATATGTGTAAATATTTGTATATTTACATGTTACATATACATATCAATACACATGTATTTACATGTGTAGATATACTATATATTATATATAATATAGTGATTATTATATAATGTTACATTATATACTATTATTACATAATGTTATATATAAACATGTGATATATAGTATAATACTACATATTATATTATAGTATATATACATCATATATACAGTATTCCATATATGTGTGATTTACATATGTAAATATATAATGTACAATTATTGCCACCTTTGCACTCACCCCTACAGGACTGCCCACTACAGACGCTGCCAAGCAGGAGGAACCTGGGCAAAATACGGAGGGGGGAGGCTGGTCCTGGACCCTCTCCCTCTGCAGCCCCCCCCTCCCCTGAAAGGATGAGCAGCTCGGGCTGTGGCTGTTACCTCACCCCCAGTTCCCTCCCAGTGCTGCAGCCCACTAACCTTTCTCCTCTTCCTGCACATCACTGGCATGTGTACTCCACCTGCCCCGGGTCCGTTCGGCTTTGCTCTGCGTTGGCAGGCGCAGAGGCCCCAGCTCCCAGCTCCCCGCTCCCAGCTCCCCGCTCCCAGCTCCCAGCTCCCCTGCGCCGCCTTCTGATACTAAACCGAAGGTTTGTAAATTGCAGGAGCAGGATGGAAATTCTCTGCCACCCTCTCCAACTGTTAGGATGGGCCTCTGGGAGACTGAGGTCTTCCTGGCTACCAGTGTTGCTTATTGTACCCCCACCACCTCCACATGGAAGGCAGGACTGTCTACCTCCCAGCAAGGGCACTCTGGCTCGCATCCCGATTCCCGGAGAGGGGAATGGAGGGGCGGCAGAACTGCTTGGCCACAGCCTTCAGGTTGCCGCATTGCATGCTGGGCCTCAGCTCCCACTGTGCCCCACCCCTCACCCAGCCGTGCTGCCCCAAGTCAGAGCAGAGCCAGGTGTGCCTTGATAACCCTTAACAGAGAAGGCACTTGGACCAGGGGAAAAGGCACATTCTAGGTAAAAGGAGCTCAGGAGACGCCCATCACTAGAGAAATTTTAAAACACAGTCATCAAGGAGGAAGGCTTGTACAATTCAAAATGGTAGCAGGGAAAGTTTGGTTAATCAGTGTGTTTTTCTATTAAAGGAAGAAATGAATATCACTCTTACTACTCTATGTTTTTCCAAAATTATATTACTTTTTGTTCAGTCTTTTCATAGTGACATTAGAGTTTCCACATTAACCTTGATATACAGTTGGAAATGTGAAACTAGATTTTGGTCTTTTTCGTAAAAGAAAAAAAATTTTATTAACTGATTACATATGGAGAATTTCATTGAATTCTGTTAGAATATTCATATTCTCAGGGGGAAAATTACCTAATTTTTGCTGAGACATTCTCTCTCTCTCTCTCTCTCTCTCTCTCTCTCTCTCACACACACACACACACACACCTTACAGCTTTCAGGACACTACCTCAGAAAACTCACCATTTACTCTTCGTGTAAGAGAAAAACCACTGTCATTAAAAAGACAATGATAAATTAGATCTCTGGCAAATTGTGTACGTGAAAAATTTCAATAGCCTTTTATAATTAGAGATGCAAGCTATAGTGAAAGTATTTTAATATTGCTCGATCAAAAGTAATTTAATTTTATTTTACAAAGGGCTTTAATGCATAATTCTCAAGTAAGTAAAAGCTGTTCAGTTTTTAATAAAAGTAATTCAATTTTCTTAATCTCTGTGTAATACTACCTGTACTAAGATAATGGGTATATATTATTGGCTGCTTATGTTCTCAGTGCTTTACATGTATTAACTCATTTGATCCTGAAAAATACTCTATCCTATTTGATGCTATGAACTCTGTTGGACAATCAAAAAGAAAGGAACACAATGGTTAAATAACTTACCTAAGGCCACAGAGCTCCTGCTCTGACCCAGTACATTATCAAAACAAGTACTAGGCATCTAAAATATACTTGACAAAAAAAAAAAAACAGAGCTGATTCTCAGTAGCATTCAGCTTAGTTGCCAACAAGTAAAAACCACCTCTGTTTATTGGAAGATCTGCCAAAATCAGATGCATGCCTGCTAATGAATCATGTTTCCCACAGAAATATTCATTGCAGAAGAACAGGATAGGATAGGATACATAACAAACATGCTTAAAATATTTAAAAAGGCTATACACTAGAGGCAGGGGTGGAGTCATTGAGAGGGAGCTTTGGAAATGTTAGAATCTCAGTCTATTTAGAAAACAACCAAAGTTTATTTAGACCTAGTCCAATATTCCATTGACCAATTCAAGATTAAGGAATGACCTTCCTTTCAAGAAATCTATTTCCTGGAACAAAATGTTTTATTCCAATCTATACTATTGAAATTATCATCCAGTTGAAATGGGAAATCATCAACTAAGAAAGTGTGCAGTTCAACTAACACATATAAAAAATAGTGTGTACAAGGTGAAATTTCATCCAAAGTTAGGCAACAATATTGTTGTCTAACCACAAACAGAGTCTGAGTTATTTCTACAAATTATGGAGGTCTAGTTCCAGTATTCCAGGAGTCCCATCTCCATGCCCAAGCATGGCACAAGATCCTGTCCCTGATGTACCTCTGACTCCCGCCCAATGAGAGATTAAATAAACAAATGGACAACAGCCAGACTACATACAAAAATAGATCTCTGGCTCATAATGGGCAACTATCAGCTCAGGAAGCCAACCTACTATCTAGTAGCCAGCCCAGGGAGCCAAACAATAACCCCTGTAGCAATTGGCTCAAAACAACCAGGACTTACTTAAAAACTTAAGAGCTTCCCTAATTTGTACCCCTGCTTTCAACTGCATATTTAGTAGAGATTTTGAAATCAGAGGAAGCCAAATTTGCACACCTCATTAATTATATAGGATGCCCTGTTTTTAGTTAGCCTGCCTACAGCTTCCCTCTCTCTGCAGCCTCCTATCAGGACATACCTGAAGCCTTCTCTTTTTTCCCCCTACAAAGTTTCCCCTTGCCCCTGCCTACTTTTTTTTTTTTTTTATTCTCACCTGGGGACATTTTTCCATTTTTTTGTTCAGATAGAATGGGAAGGAGAGTGAGAAAAAGAGAGAAACATCGATGTGAAAGGGACACATCGAGTGGCTGCCACCCGCACAACCAACTAGGGCTGAGGACAAACTGCAACCGAGGTACGTGCCCTTAGCGGGAACCGAACCCTGGACTCTCTGGACCGCAGGCTGACGCTCTAACCGCTGAGCCATACCGGCCAGCACAACCCTTGCCTACTTTTGAGTCTTTGCCAAACACAATTGATGGTGGCTGAATCCCTTGCTATAGTGAACTCTAAATATACAGCGTTTGCTTGTTCTTCTTTGGATGCGCTTCATTTATTTCTTTGCTAATGAGTTCTTCACAACTCTGTAGGCTCATCCTTACAATGGTAACCACCCCAGACATTGATTCAGCACATCAAAGAAAGTCCACCCTAAGTACCTACAGAAGATCTAAGCATGTCTGAAAAGCAGCAGCATCCTCCTGATTTAAAAAAGAAGAAAAAAAATCTATGGATAAGCTCCAGGTTGTCACTCCTATGGAATGTGCACTTTGAGTAATTCATCCTAGCTACTTAGGGTGGGAATAGCTAGAATGAAAGACTAATTATAGCTAGGATGAACTGCTGATTCTAAGGAGAATCACACCGGGGAGATTTAAAACTTGCTACAGTCTGGGTCATTCAGACATACTTTGTCTATGGTGTCTTTTAGCCAGGACTACACTAGTTTGGAAATCACTAAAATAGACCTGCAAGTTAATTTCTAGCCAGTACTCCTTCAAGAAATGTCATTATGCTTTTCATACTGTTTCATGAGGCTTTTTAAAGATTTAAAAAATGGCTATGGTGTCACACCCCTCCCCTTTCTCCCAATATATCTATGTCAACTGACAGTGTGTGGAGGCAGGTGCTTCACAGTGACATTCCGGTAAGAAAAACAAGAATAAATTTTAAGGACTAGTGATCATACAACTGGGCTTGAATAAAGCATAATTTTTCATAAGAGCAGGTGACAAAATACGAACCTTTCCTGATTTTATCTCTCATCATTACATAAAATAACATTTCAACTCAATTAAATACCACTGAGTGTTCTTTACCTTCTTTAAGTATTAATTTGAGCTTGACATGAAAATTAACATTCACTTGAGGATACTAGCTTTAGATATATTAAATAAGACTAACATGAACTTCTAATTCTGTCAATCAGTGGCTTAAATCTAAAAACTAACATATTGCTGCAACTTAAAACGAGTAAGTATTTATCAGAATATTTTTCTAGAGCTGAGCTAAAAGGCAGGAATGATTTTCTAGTTGTCAAGTAGTTCATTTTGGCAGCAGTCTATAAGTTTCTATTCATTTTCTCCTATATAAGACATAAGCATTATATGTGTGTGTGTGTGTGTGTGTGTGTGTGTGTGTGTGTGTGTATAAATGTTAATAGTCTGTGGTGTTAATGGGATAAGCTTTCACTTAGAGGCAAACACTGGCTTATATGTCCCAAGTTTGAATAGCTTTCCCAATTAATCTTCACAATTAATGGATTAATGGGAAGGCAGTTAACTTTTAATGACAGCACAGCCAGAGGGTGATTGATTTTAGAGGTTTAATAGCAACTATTTAAAGTCCAGATATTAGGATGAGAAGACCTACAAATTCACCAAACAAAATCAACCAAAGGTGAAGGGGTGGAAGAAATAATTAAAAAGTAAGGAGAGTCCTGCAGCCCTGAGAATCTGCACCTGTCGCAGGCCATTACTGACAGATAAAACGGCCACAAGTGGCATCATGATGAGTAGATTTAAGACTTGTACATTTATCTTGAATCAGTTCCTTTTATGACCAACTCTACATTTCAGAACAGACTTATGATTAAAAAGAACTTGAAGGAGAAACTTTAAATGACTATAAAGTTCAATCATTCAAACAACAGATTGTAGAATGTAAAATGTTAATACAGTGACAGAAAATGTCCTCTCACAAAATTAGGATTTCTGTGGAATGGAAATGGGGAGAGGTTTAGAACATTAATCGGTATGTAAGTTGGATAAGATAGAGTATGCTTTGAATTAATAAAGATAAGGCCCAGTCTAAAGAAGACTCTCTTGGAAGGTTAAAACCTGATCATCACAAAAAGTGATATTATATGCAAATTAAAATAATGTCCACCAAACATGGGGCCTGTGCCACTGACAATCTAAACGCATGATAACATATGATTAAGCAAGAAAAAGGATGAAAGACATAGAAAATAGTACGTACCAATGAATCCAATGAGTTCTGTCTACATTTGTTCATACAAAGATTCTGGAGTGTCTAGAGTTTCAGCTCATGTGTAAGCGTTTATGGAATTCCTCAATTTATTGCAAACAAAGTAGATTAAATTGACTTTAAGTCACCAGTAAAAGAACTAAAGTCAAATGAAAATGGAGCCATGTCTGCCCTGGCCAGTTTGGCTCAGCGGTTAGAGTGTCAGCCCACGGACCAGAGAGTCCCAGGTTCGGTTCCCACTAAGGGCACGTACCTCAGTTGCAGTTTGTCCCCGGCCCTGGTTGGGGTCGTGTGCATGGCAACCAGTCAATGTGTCTCTCTCACATCGATGTTTCTCTCCCTCTCTCTCTCTCTCTCTCTCTCTCTCTCTCTCTCCTTCTCTCTTTCCCACTCTATCTGAAGATAAATGCATAAATGTCCTTGGGTGAGGATAAAAAAGAAAATGAAGACATGTCTTTAAAATGAAAGAGTTCAAATGTATAGTATAAATAATGTTTCTTCTCTTTTTTCTTCTTTTTTAATAGGTTAATGTAAAAACTCTTGAGTGATTACTGTAGACACTGCTTGTTTTTCACAGCTCAGAAGCAGAGGCAGAGGAAGTATATGGCTGCTGTATTAGTTTGCTATTGTTGCTGTAACAAATTACTACAAACTCAGTGTCTTAAAGCAACACAAATATATTAGTATCCTTCAGTTCTGAATGTCAGGAGTCCAAAATTACTTTCACTGGGCTAAAATCAGGGTGTCAGCAGGGTGACGTCCCTTCTGGAAGCTCCAGGGTACAGTCTGTTTCCATCCTTCTTCCAGCTTCTAGAGATTGACTGCATTTCCACGTGACCCTCTGATCTCTGCTTCCATCATTATATCTGCTTCCCTGATTCTCATGGGATCCTCTTTAGCTTATAAGGATTCTCGTGATTTCATTGGGCCCACCTGGATAATTTTTGATAATCTCCTCATCTCAAAAGCCTTTAGCTAATCACATCTGAAAAGTTCCTTTTGCCCTGTAAAGTGACATTCAAGATTCTGGGGATTAAGATGCAGACATCTACAGGAGGCTATTACTCTGCCTACCCCAATTACCAACCTGTAGGTATAGAATCAAGAAATAAAATTCTTTTTTGATTCTGTGGCTCAAAATATTGCCCACTGTTTTGAGTAACTCACTGAGTTAAAAATGGAATCTACATGTATAATTATAATTTGAGATAATCTTCCAAATGATGTTGGGAATGATATAGTCTTGTCTATCTGAAATTATAACCATAATGTGGTTTCCATTTTTAACTCAATGACTTACTCAAAATAGTCGGCAATATTTTGAGCCACAGAATCTGAAAAAAAATTTATTTCTTGATTTTACATCTACAGGTTGGTAACTATGATAGGCAGAGTAATGGCCTCCTATGGATGGATGTCCACGTCCTAATCCCCTGAAAGCAACAAATGAACAAACAAGAACAAAAAAAAAAACTCATAGACACAGATAACAGTATGGTTGTTACCAAAGGGAAGCAAGGGGAGGGGGGATAAGGGAGTGAGTGAAGGGCAAAAGGGGTCAAATACATGGTGATGGAAGATGATCTGATTTGGGGTGGTGGGCACACAATGCAATATAAAGATCATGTATCATGGAAATGTGCAATTGAAACCTATATATTCTTATTAACCAATGTCACCCCAATAAATTTCTTAAAAAGAAAGAAAAATAAATTTAAAAAAAAGATTATCCCAATCTTCTCCTCAATACCTAAAGCTGAAACATGTTCTTCTCTCCATTTTTTGTAATCCTCACCAAATGATATGCTTAGAGAGAGGAAGACAGAGAGGAGAACACTGATGTGAGAGAGAAACATCAATCGATTGCCTCCTAAACACGGCCCAACCGGGGGTCAAACCCGCAACCTAAATATGTGCCTTGATGAGGAATCAAACTGGCAACCTTTTGGTAATCGGGACAATGCTCCAACCAAGGCACCTGGCCAGGGCTCTTCTCTCCATTTTGACCACCTGCTTCTTCTCCAAATCTTGGGCATAGCTCCCCATTCTCTCTGATACACCTCCAAAGGGTCACCACTCCTCCTGTCCCTCTGGAAGGTCACATCTTGAGCTGAACAGGCTTCTATTACAGCACTTCTCAGATGGTCTGAGTCTCGACTTGAACTGACAGTGTCTGGAGGGTCAGCATCACGTGTTTCCTGTCATCTCACACAGAAGACAGAACGTAGCATAGCACAGTGATTACATGTTTAGCTTCAGAGCCATCCTCCATAGGCTCAAGTTCTGTCTCTTCCAGTTACTAACTGATCTTCAGAACTTTTTTATACTGCCTTCCCCCATCTCTACCTGAGAATAACAGTCATACTAAGGTAAGCAGAAATTTCTGAAAATTACATGAATTAGCATATATAGAATACTGGTAGCTGGAGTATAGTAAATACTATGTAAGTATCTGTAATTGCAAACTTAAGTGTTTATTATTAGAAATACAAAAAAAAAAAATCAAGACTTGAAACTGAATAAAATTTAACTGGATATCTCTTACAAAATCTTACTGTAAGAATAACTCCTTGAGAAGGAGAAAGAAAAAGAGGGTAGTATTTAACACGCCTAACCACATCATTATCCATCCCCCTAAAAAAAAATTGGCACAGAATTATTAATCTAAAAATAAGGAAGTAAAATGTCCTTCTGATGCATTCTTTTTCTATTAAGGAATAATTTTTAACGATACAAAGACCATATTTTCCTTTATATCTCTTGGGCTTTAGAGTTGGTTCATTTACTCCAAATAGAATTGAAATTGAGCAGCCACCATTCATAAGGAGAGTGGAAAGGAATTCAGAGAACATGAGAGCATGTCTTCATTTGGACACCTTGATGATGCAGTGAGGACATTCAGAGCATGCAAGCTCTGCCCAGCTAAGTCGCATACGCCTGCAGTCACAGCACCAATGACCTCCTGCGTGTGTGCTAGCTCCATTAGCTGATATTTTCAACCTGAAATTGCCATGTTTTAGACTTTGATTCCTGGAGGGAAAAGTGGGAAAGCCTCAATTCAATGCCTATTCTAGTCATATTAGGTGATATTTTGACATTTGTGAAAAAATGCTCCATTTTATTACTAAATTATTTTAAGAGTTGTTATTTGTATCTCGAAATATCACACTCAAAGATGAAGGCTGAAATGTTTCATAGTGATAGGAAAGTTTTCTGCAGATAAATGCATTTTAGGTGAGTCCATAAAGCCATTTTAATGAACAGCTATTTCTAACTAGGGGTAGGGAACTAAGCCAACTCAAAATAATGAGATTCTCTGAGTAACAACATGAAATTCTATGGAGGATACTTCCATTTCATTGGCTAAAATTGTTGTGTTTGATTTTGTAATCAAGCAAAAGATAAGCTCTACTGATCTGGAGGGCAGGGAGATATTTCTACCTTGATTTTGGCAATTTAGTTAAATATGAGAAGGTACGAGTTAACTCAGCCTGTTCTGATCTCTTGAACTTCCTTTTTTCCAGTAAGGCCACACCTATACCAGAGAACCTCATTCAAGGATACTGGGAGGTTTCCAGCCTCTGATCTCCTTAAATGTAGGTAAGATCATTGTACAGGCCCCATAGCCAAGTGTGTGAGCCCCTCAGTAGGCAGAATTCTAAAATGAACCCAAGAGTTCATCCCCCTGTAGACACCTTGTAGAATCCCCTCCCCTTGAGTGCGGGCAAAACCTGTGAATACGATGGAATATCACTCTTATGATTGTCACATTACATGGCAAAGGGATTTTGCTGATGTAGTTAATTAATTAAGATCCCTGATTTAGTTGACTTTTAGTTACTCAAAAGGGAGATTATCCTGGGTGCACATGACCTAATCAGGGAAACCCTTCAAAAAGTCTTAAAGATCAAAGACACAACAAAGAGAAGACATGCAGCATGAGTGTAATTGCTCCCACTGGCCTTGAAGGAGCAAAGTGTCATGTTGTGGAGAGAGCCATATGGCAAGAGATGGTGGGTGGTCTCTAGGAACTGAGAACAGCCACAGATTTACAACAAGCAAGAAATGGAGGGCCTCATCTGCAAGGAACTAAACTCTGCTAACAAACATGTCAGATCTCTCTAAGCCTTAGATAAGACTGTATGATGCCCCTTAATGTTCCTAGGTCCTTCACCTATTTTTAAAACTATTTTAACACTCCCAAAATCCTAGTATTATTTTTTTGTGACTAAACCAAATATTGGTAACTCATTTATTTCCAGGTCATATGAGCTCACATATTATTTACAAATACCACCATATTAGTAGTGAATGTTATCTTAGATGTATGTACCATATCTTGAATTAGATCATAAATTATTTAAAAATAAAAGACACATGTCTCAATTGCTTTACATATCCCACCATAAACCACTTTTGGTCTCAAAACACAATTAAAAAAAAAAATCTTTGAATATTTTGTCATTTGACTTTAGAACTTAAAATAATTAGCTTAAAATAATTTTTAGAGCTTTTAAAATAACAATAGTATTACAAGTAGATATGCTATGTCATTTTGCTTTTCAAGACTACCCTGGTAAAAAACTGACAATTTCCATAATAAAAGACAAAACAAAGTCTCATTCAAAATGTATGCTTTTTAATGCTAATTTTCTGTATAATTCTATTCACGCTTAACTGGAATTAGAAACAATGTTATATAGTTTTTACTTTGTTTTGATGTCTATGAATTATCATTTTCATGTTAGTTCCTACAAAATGCTGAGTTGACCAAGTATTTAAACAAACACACCCTCAGCAGTTTTAATGTAAAAGACACCCTCTCCTTGAGCCATCACTGAGGTCCTTCCCTGGCATATGTCACAGCATCTAATTTACTACAAATTGACTTCACATTTATCAACATTTATCACTTTAATAGAGTGAACTGATCCATGCCAATGTACCAAAGATGTTTTAACTGGAGCCCTCTAGAGAAAATGCTAATAACAATAATAGTTACATGTATTGCATGCTATCTCCCAGCCAGGTTAAATTCTTTCAGCAACCCTGTAAGGAAGATATTGTCTCCATTTTCCAGATACAAAATTCAAGGTCAGAGAATTTAAATTTCTTGCTGAAGGCTTTGGGCTTTTTTTTTTTTTATCCAACATTCTTACTTTTAATGAGTGTATTATGCTACCAGCATCACTCTCCCACTTCACTGCCTGAACGTTTAAAGAATTATTCAAGCAAGTATACTGAGTACATTGTCCTAAGTGTACATGATATGGGATAGGTTCTCTCTATAAAAGACAACAATGGAATACAGGGGTGGGCAAAGTAGATTTACAGTTGTAATACAAATAAATCATACAATAATTAATACAAGAATAAACTCTATGTTTCATGTACTCACAACTGGAACCCTACTTTTGCTCACCTATGTATATTCTCTGTAGTGAGATTTCTTTAAATGTGCATCAGGGATATTCCAGATATCAACTGCAAAAAGTTAGTTTATTTAACATTTTTGTTGTTGTTGATCCTCACCCAAGGGTATTTTTCCATTGATTAGATAGAGTGAAAGAGGAGGTGGGGGGGGGGGGAAGAAACGCCGCTGTGAGAGAGACACATCAATTGGTTGCCTCCCATACGACACTGACAGGATCAGGGATCGAACCTACAACCCAGGTATGTGCCATTTACCGGGAATCAAACCAGAGACCATTCAGTCCTTGAGCCAACACTCTAAGCACTGAGCCATACTAGCCAGGGTGACTTCACTTTTTGAAGATAGGCTGTTGTAATAAATAACATTACAAATCTCTACCAGGTTCTGGAAAACATTGAGCCACAATCAGGAAAGAAGAATCATCAGTACAGTACAAACTTCACCCAATCTACCCACATATTTTGGCAGCTTCAATCAAAAAAATTTTTTTAATCCTAGAAAGTTCCAAAAAGCAAAACGTGAATTTGCCACATGCCCAAGCACCATGCTGAACCCACACGACGGTGATGTGTAAGCACACTCTGCTGCAGCCTACATGCGAACACAGGCTATCTGCAAATACTATGTGGTTTTATATAAGCAACTTGAGCATTCTCAGATTCGTGTCCTTGGGGACCCTGGAACCAATCCCCCATGGATACTGAAGGATAACTGTATATTTCAACTAACTTGGAGGAAGTTAAAATGATCGACTCAAGTCAAGATTTTCCTGTAAAATTATTCTCATTCCTCAGTAGTAAGGTTTTAATTCCCATTGTAAATTGATTCATAATATGCATGTATGGAAGAATAGGTCCTGTTTTATTTTTTAGAGCTGCAACATAATAAATTAAAGATGTTATTGTACTTGAATAAAAATAAATATAAATAATCATCTTTTATTATAGTTCATTCAATACCTCAAGTTCTTCGCAATGTAGAGAATTTAATTGGTAGGGCACATTTCTATCAAATACAATTTTCAATATATGTTTGCTGGCTCTAAACAAAATTTCAATTAAATAAGAATGTAGTACATATTTACAATAGCCAAGACATGGAAGCAACCCAAATGCCCATCAACAGATAAATGGATTAAAAGGGTGTGGTACATAGATAGCACTGGCCGGTTTTGCTCAGTGGTTACAACATCAGCCCACTGACTAAAGAGAGTTGCAGGTTTGATTCCAACCAATGTCATATACCTCGGTTGTGGTGCATCCCTGGCCCTGGTTCAGGTTGTGTAGGGGACAGCCAATCGATGTGTCTCTCTCACATCAATGTTTCCTCTCTCTTTCTTCCTCTCTCTCTCTCTCCTCCTCCCACTCTATCTGAAGATAGATGGAAAAATATCCTCAGGTGAGGATTTTAAAAAGTTGTGGTATAGATATACGATGGGATATTAGTCGACCATAAAAATCATGAAATCTCATATTTGTGACAGCTATAATGGACCTAGAGGGTATTATGCTAAGCAAAGTCAGTCAGATAGAGAAAGACATATACCATATGATTTCATTTATGGAATCTAAAGAGCAAAATAAATAAACAAATGAAATAGAAACAGACTCACAGATACAGAGAATAGACTGATGGTTACCAGAGGGGAGGGGTGTTGGGAGACTGTGCAAAAAAGGAAGGGATTAAGAAGTACAAACTGGTGGTTGAAAAACAGTCACAGGGATGTAAAGTACAGCATAGGAAATATAGTCAATAATATTGTAATAACTATGCACAGTGCCAGGTGGGGACTTGAAATATCGGGGAGACCACTTGGCAAGTTATACGATTGTCTAACCACTATGCTGTACTGCTGAAATCTAAACGGCCAAGAAGAGTTAGCTAAGTAGTATCATCAATTAAAATAGCTTTCTAAAGACCAGTTTCTGGTTTTCTTGTACTTGAAATTCTGATGTTCAAAATACTAAAGCACTTAGAAAATAAATAAATAAATAAATAAAAAGAGCTTTCCTTCTTATTTTTCATAAATCCTCTGAGTTCACATAAATTAGTAGAGGTTATTTTTTAACAACTTTGAGGAAAACCCTTCCAGGTTTTTCTTCATAGCTGGATGTGTCCAGGGGCATATTTTTTAAATGTCACCGTTGCCACTGGAGAGCAACTAAAAGCCTCAAATGTTTCCTGCCACAGATTTTTAAATCTCACGAGATTGTGTAACACTGCGGAACACACTGGAGAATTAAAGCTCTCTGGAGGGGCAATTACCTCGCCTCTCCTCAGTGCTTAGAGGTACTGAATATGGTCAATAATTTAAAAGCATTCACCTATGGCTTTCTGAATCCTTGGATACAGCACAAGAAATGGATTCAAAATGATGTTGGCATTTCCAAAAATGGTACATTTAGTACCGTCATAAAGAACTATATCATTTCTCGTTCCCCTTCCCTTCCCTTCCCTTTCTCTCTTTCCCTTTCCTTTCTCTCTCTCTCTCTCTCTCTCTCTCTCTCTCTCTCTCTCTCTCTCTCTCCCTCTCTCTCTCTCTCTCTCCCCCCTTTCCCTATTTGGGAGCAGAGTCTATGCACCTTTACATACCTGTTTTCTAGTACATGCTTCAACATGGCAATCATTTGGTAAATGTTTAATTAAACATAACTTGAAGAGCACAGTGTAAAACTTTAATCAACTTTTGCTGTTCTATTTTACCCAAGTCCTCTGTTTACACTTCAACAGACAGACACTTTATTCCAGACTGTATTTGTCCTGAAGCATCTAAACAACCCAGCCGTAAGAATTCGGCCTTTTGTCATAAGAAGCAAGTATTGAATCTCCACTATCTGAGCCGAATGGATGGAACGGATGTAGGTATTTGGGTGAGAGACCGGAAAACATCATAGCTATCAGTTATGGGAAAGGAGAACACTCATGAAAACTTCAATTCAGGATATATTCCTGTTTCTGCCAAAATTAGAGGTGCCGTTAAAATGCAACAACATGCAAGGCCAGAAAGTGTCATACATGAGCCTTATCTCAGAAAGATGTTACTCAATGTGTCAGCATGGCATGAATCGTTGTAAAATATTGAACTGGACATATCACACACAATCTAAAAAAATCTTTAAATATGATCCTTTGTCGAGAAGGAAAAGATGAACAAGAAATAAACAGAAGTAAACGCCACCAACGGGAATGGACTGCTTCTTGCTCTCAGGCATCTCTGGTTTCAATCAGCCAAGACAGTCTGTCAGTCTGACGTGTTCACGTGGAAGAAGTCTACTGCCTGCAGTTTATCACTTTCTTGGCTATTCCATAGCTCTCGTTGCTGCTTCTATGAATTAACTCAGCAGTTAAACATCTGATTTCTATGTTCCCAGGTCAGACTCCATTCCTCTCCCTCATCATTCCCATCCTTCATTTTGCCAAGAGTTAGTTCACTTTACAAAGTGAAAATTCAATTAGTGTCACACATGTGTGCCCATAACACAGTATTAAGATGACTCTTTCAAGATTCTGGGTAAAATACTACGTCCTTAGCTTTATATCCAGGACTCCTCATGACCTGGCCTCTTCATGACTCTACCCGTTCCTTCTGGACTACTTGGGGTACACGCAAAAATGCCTCTGTAGGGATCCTTCTAACTGGAATGTTCCTCCTGCTTCTTTTCCATCCTGGCTTTGCTATTTGTCCTAAGAAATAGCTTTCTCTGATGCTCTGCCTACAAGCACCCAAATTCCTTGTATTTCACTCTCTCACCACAACTATCACACGGTGCTGTGCTTTGCTACAGAACTAGAAAGCTGAGCTTCCAGACCAGAGTGGGCTGGTTAAGAGTTAGCCAAGACACCAATTGAGAACTATGCCCTGACTAACCATGGCGACCTTGAAAGCACCCTGAACAGTACTGTACATTTTGTTTTAAAGAAAAGCAATACCTTGGGCATAAAATATGATCAGAAAAGCATTATGTATTTGGAAGTCAAAACTTCCATTCACAATTGTTGACAAGAAGTTATGGATTCCGACTATCATGACATTCCCAAACCACTGATGCTGAAGATGTGGAATGCAAGGCAGCACACTATAGAGCAGCGGTTCTCAACCTGTGGGTCGCGACCCCTTTGGGGTCACCTAAGACATAACAGTAGCAAAATTACAGTTATGGAGTAGCAACAAAAATAATTTTATGGTTGGGGGTCACCACAACATGAGGAACTGTATTAAAGGGTCGGGGCATTAGGAAGGTTGAGAACCACCGCTATAGAGGCTTAATAAATATTTGTTGAGTGAATAAATGAGTAAAATGAGCAGAGTAAGGTGAAATTCCAAGAAGCCTCAGAAATTACAAGGGTAAGGAATGCTTTAATAGACCAGATGAACAATCACCCAATCCAGTGAAGAGTAATTGTATGAAATCAAATACATGCAGAAAATGTAAACATTATTTTGTTAAACATGCTTATAATACACTTAGCTAGTATTTCTTTCTTTCTTAGGTGTAATTCTCTGAATCATCAATGCCACCTGAAAAATAAGCAGCGTCCCAAAGCATGCAATTACAGGGTTCATTTAACATGGAACACATTCACCTACTGCAATTCATAGAGATAAATGTCCAAAGTACCAACTCACAGTCAGTGAAAACTATAAAAATCCATATCAACTCTAGTAATATTACGGGTCATTTATTGATTTTTAAAGAAAATGAGAGGAAATACCTACGTTACCAAGTAAATCAGAATAATATTACATCAGAAATGTAGATTAAGGTAGAATGTGTGTCATAATCTGCTTTTTATTAGTAACTTTAAGGCATATCTTTTTGTCTTCTCTCTTTGGTTTTGGATCCCTGAATGGTAGCGGTTTGCGATTTTACCCCACTTCCCAGACCAGAACAAGAAACCACATGCAGCTGTTTTAGAGACTGGATGGCCAGAGGCTCACTTAGGAAATAAGCAAAAACCCAAAATGTTAACTGGGAAGACAGATGGGGACTTCCCGTTTGCATCTTTTGCTTTTAGAAGAATGTATGGCTTAAGAAATGTCCGTTAAACATAAAGAGCAAACACTGATTACAACTCTCACTTCAAACCACTGGGCTAAAAATGCTACATTCAGTTCATCAACTATACCTTTTAATTAAAGAAAAGTTTCATTCTAAAAGATGCAATACATTTCAATTCTAGAATTAGCCATTTGCTTGTAGTATTTCACCTGGTTTTGTACCTAGCATATGAAATGTGTGATTAAATACATTTATTTTCACCAATATCCAATTAGTTCCAAGCAAAGGGCTATAAAACTGTGAAGGTATACATTGTGAAAGATTGCCTAAAGAATCACAGAAGTCCACTTAAAAAATGTATTATTCAAATGAAGAAGAAATTCGTTGTAGAACCACTTTATCAATGCCCTACAAAATCACTTTCCTGTAATATTTTTTATGTGTGTAATCAGGAAGACAGGAAGGAGGCTAGAAAACAGTTCATCAATATTGTTATATCAAAGAAAATATTATTAAAATGATAATCTCATTGCTTGTTTGATAGAGCAGATATTTAAAGGTGTATTGCTTATGAGTAAAAAAAGAAGAAGAAGAAGAGAGACAGAGAGAAAATAGTAAGAGCCTCAGTCATAACTATAAAGAAAGCTGGGCTAGATGAATAGAGGTGAACAGTCAAAGAAAAAGGAAGGCACAAAGGGCCCTGGATGTCTCTGATATTTTTCTTTTTTAAATAAGAGATTAATGAGACCATTTAAAGGTATATCAGATATTTCACAGAATCATATTTATACTGTGGGATACGACTCAAGTTTACCAATGGAAACAGAGTTCTCATTCAGAATAGTACACCTGAAGTGTTTTCTTTTTCATTGTGATCTTCATGAAATATAGTTGCTGTCCCTGATTACAGAGGGAATAAAAATACTGAGAAATACTAGTCTGTTTTCTTGAGATGTTGACATTTTTCTCAAAAAAAAAGTAGGAGAAAGTATCATTTTTTTAAAAAGAAGACAAAACTCTAAGGTGCCAGACGGAATTCAAAATTGAAGGAAGGAATGATATAGCAGCTAAGAGGTTCATCCCATAAACCGTGACTCGCCTTCTGGAGAAGACACTAGGCTCACGGTTACAACCAAACACTGCATTTGCCCATCGGAGGCCGTAGGACTTGAGCTCCTGAGAGGGACACATGTAGGGATGATTGATGCTTCTGCTAAAGGATGTGGAGACGAGACGGCTGTGTGTATAACTGACGAGACCAATTGATGAGTGAGCAGGTTTCCTGGAGGGTGACAGGTGCGTTTCTGAGATCTGTCAAATGTGGCACTGTCTACCTACCGCCGGTGAGTCCTGTTCGAACGTGAGCTACTGCTAGAAGGGATATAGAACCATCTTTACATGTTATAATTTCTTGAGCAGGAAAGGGTAGGGTGTAAGGCAGTTATGGCTTTAAATATCTCCCTCCAAAAGAAATTTACATTTTTGTCAAAGTGGGACAAAGACACTGAACACTTCATGACATTGACATTTGCAAATGGTGTAAGTTACTCTAATCTTAGAAAATTAAAGACTCTTAAGACAACCATACCCAATTAGAAGCAGATATTGGTAGACTAAGAGCATTTAAAAATAAATCAATGAACAACCGATTGGTTCAAAATAGAGAAATGTTGAAATAAAAGCACACCCATTTGATAGGTTACTATGGACCATTAAAAAAGACAAACACAAAGACTATTTAGCCACAAGAGAAATGCAGTGGAGAGCACGGGAAAACATGCATCAAGAAATGACTAGGTGTGAACAGATGTCGGGTTAAGATTGAGTGAGACAATGTATGGCAAACATCTGTCCCCATTCCCGCTATGAGAAGGGCATCCTACAGATTTAAACTTAGACACATTTTCAATTGAGTTTAAAGAAGTCATTAGAATGATTGCTTGTTTTATTTATGTTTCCTTTGCTTGTTTGGGGGCTACTCATATAAGGTATCACACAAAACAGAGAGAGAAGCATGTGCTCTGAGATCTACAGATTGAAGTGGAGACGTGACAGAGAAAACAGGCTGCAAAACCAACTTTGGGGAAGGAGCCACGAGAGTCACGCAGAGCAAATTACAACACACCTGGAGCCTGGGAACATAGAGGAGAAAGTAGTTTGGAAAGGGATAAAATAATATTTGTGATAACTGCTGTGGGAGTGTAGGTGATAAATAAAGAGGTGATTTTAATAAAGGGAAGTAAATTATCATCCTATGTATTTCTAAGACTTGTTGGAAGGAGAATTCAGCATAGAATGCACTCAAAGGAAATGATTTTCTTCAAAGATATAAAACTGTTGGGAAATCATAGGAAGGCATTTTCTTTTTGTATCATTAAGATAGATGCACACCTTGAAGGGATCTCAGAAACTCTCAGGGAGAGGCAGCTAGAGAGTGTCAGGTGAAGATAAAGGAAATAAACAAAAGGGACAGAGCAGTGGTCCCACCTCGTGGCAACCAGGTGATGGGAGTTGATGTACGGGAACAACACGTGGGATCCAGCAACACCACTGGAGAGGAACTCAATTGGAAGACAACAGAACTCACTGGATGAATTTCAATCCGTAAAAGCAATATATATCTGCTGTTAAACTTTCAAAAATTCTCCCAAACACTAAGAGGAAAGTCTCTTTAGCAATTGCAACAGGGAGAACAGTTGTGATTAACAGGATTGTGGCCCCCTCCCAAATTCATATATTGAAGCGCTAACCTCTAGTGTTACTGTATCTGGAGTCAGCAACCTTTAAGGTGATAATTAAGGTTAAATGAGGTCATAAGGGTAGGGCCCTGATTAGGATAGGACTGGCACCCTCACAAAGAGAGGAAGAGACACCACAGATCTCTAACTGATCACACCCAGAGGAAAGGCCATGTGAGGAGACAGCCAGAAGGGGGCGATCTGAAAGCCAAGAAGAGAGGCTGCACCAGAACCCAACCCTGCAGGCACCCTGATCTTTGACTCCAGTCTCCAGAACTTTGAGAAAATACATTTCTGCTGTTTAGCCACCCAGTGGTATATTTTGTCCTGGCAGACTTAGCAGACAAATACAACACCCGAAGGGAGGGTAGCCCTGGACATGGAGAAGGAAAGGGTCTTATGGAGAGGAGAAACAAAACTGTCAGAGGGCCTTGGTCAGGCAGTATTGCAATCTCACAGAAAGGAGTTGGTTTTTCTTTGTGATTTGAGCTGTTTTAGCTCCTTAGACTCTTTTCTTGGAATTGTTAACTCCAAGAAGAAATTTGGATCAAATGGGTAGGTCTTTGGATACCAAGGAGCAAGGGGGCTCAGAGTACATTAAAAGGAGAATATTTTAGTTACATTCACTCAGACCAGTAAGGAAGAGCTTGTTGATAAAATCCAAGTGACAGAATCCTTGGAATAAATCGAGCATGTTGCCTTAGAACCTATCACACCAGAGAGGAACCCTGAGAACAGGCATGTGTGGCTTCTAATCCTCAGGGGAGGTATTTTTAAAGGCTTCTGGAGAAGGTGTATTTCCAAGTGCACTGGCTATGGCCTCACCGAAGCTTGGTCCAAATCTCAGCTCTATTCTTCCATACTCAGTGGCTTTGGAAGTACCTCCTAATTTTCAATTTCCTGGTTGTAAAATAGTGATAACAACACCTGCTTCATGGACCTGTGAGGTACACTCCATCACCTGAGCATCCACAAAGCCCAATGCAAAAGGAACATTTGTCATTATTAATGATGTATGTCAACATGTGTGGGAAGCTATGAACTATATAATCACAAAGGTATACAATAAGGAGGAAGAAACATGAGAGGAATCTAAAAAGTGGTAAAGTTTTAGAGGAAACTATTTAAAAAGAATGTGTGTAATTAAAAGAGGAAAATAAAAGTGCAGAACTCATTAGTTCTTGTACAATATCTAAAGGCAATGAAAAAAGGACTTTGTGCACATTTGTAGGCAAAAGATGAGCAAGGAAGCTCTTTCTAAAGTTAATGATGCAGTTGGTCCTAAGGTTATGGGTTATTGTTAAGCTGATTATAGTTCATGATAAAGCAAAAAAATTAAAAAAGGAAAACTAAGCTGTAATTTTCTTCTATCCTCTGTAAAGGAGAAAGGTCTTCAAATGGGAAAATGTAAAGTAAAGGTCAACACAAGGGAAGTGAAGTCCAAGAGCGATAAAGGAGTTGAACATTTTTTCCTGGTAGGTGAAGAGAACTTGGCAAACGAACTGATCTGGGAAGTGCAACCTTGATGGAGAAGTGCAGGTTGGCTGGGAAGAGGGGAGACACCCTTCCAACTTCACACTCATGATGGATTTTTCCTCTGTCCATCGAGAATCCTCAGTCCAAAGGTTTGATACAGTGGCCTATCAAATTACATTATCTATAAATAAAAAGGGGGTGGGTGGGGATGAGAGAAATAGCAAGAAACAATAAGAGTAAGTTGGCCATGGTAATATGCAGCCTAATGGATTATGACAGACTGGAATGAAGTATTCAACCTAAGTAAATGAAAGATAAATACAAAGCCAAATAAAGTTTTAAAAATAGCAAAGATAAATGCTCTGCTAAATAAAAATGACTTGTTCATCATTAAAATAACTCACAATACTCCAATGTATCTAGCCTGCTTCATTCATCTGTGTGCGTGCACAGGAGCAGGCAAACACCGAGGTGCTTCGGGCTCTCTGCTGAGAACGGTGAGAGTTGAGGTGGTGGGAACAGGTCGAGGGCAATGCAGGCAGAGGAAACACCAGACATAAAGGCCGGGTGAGGGAGGCTGGAGGACGTGGGGTGGGGGACAGGGAGACAAAGCAATGAAGACACACACATGGGAAGATCAGCCACCACAGAATAGGAAGCTATTTCACTTGCTGTGCTAACAAGTGACCTTCATGTTGAAAACGCCTAATAACAAAATATCTGCACGGCAAGACTTGCTTTCTTTTTCGATAAAATCCTTAAAATAGAACACATCAACGCGTGGTAGAAAACTTACCTAAAATTACAATAATACATGGAGTATTTTAAAACGTTGTGTGATACGGAATCAAAGGAATAGGACTCCCAGGAAGTAGTGAGGGAGGAAGGGGACAGCTGCCTCTCCAGTTGCATCGGCCAAATGAATCCTGGCAATCACTAAGATGACAGATGCCACCGCCAGATCATCCTCCCATCCAGGAAAACGAAAAAGGAAAATGATCACGGAAGGCTCAATTTTGCTAACTCAGAAAAACAGAGAACTGCCAGCATCTTCTCTAGAGAATGGTTCAGTGATTAATGATACTACATACATTCTTTTCATGCTAATCTATTTCATGTTGCAAGTAGAGAGAAAGAGACAGAGAGAAACCATCCCACAGGCAAGTGTGCAGCAAGGCTTTCAAGGAACGAACGTGGCCACACCAGGAAATGGCTCCGGTTTATCTGTCAAGCATAGCAAATTACTGTGATCACAATTTTATTCTTAGAAACTACAATCCTACACCATATTTTTATTAGCCTAAATTTTTTATTTCTCTAGGAGATATTTGCCTACGAAATATTTTACCATGTTCCATTTTGTGATTAGGTCCTATAAGGTGCTATGATTTTAAGCACCGAAATGTTATCTCCAGTGTTTGCTCTTTGCTTTCTTAATTGGATTCTAGGGTGTTTTTTTTTTCCCCCAGATTCTCTCTCTGTTTATTTTTGGAAAGGTTACACGTGTTATGAGACTTGAGGTTGTGTTATGACATTGTACAGGCACATGGAGTTTTCTTCACGAGATGACAATGCAGGATCTATGTTAAAGTACAACAGTTCAAATAAGCACAGAAATCATATACACAATGGAACAAAAGAGCCTAATTGAGCAGCTTTATAACCTTGCACAGAATTCCCTCACCGCCACTTTAAATGGAATTGCTTTTATTTTAGCAATGTTCTTTTAATTAAGTCCCAGACATCTAAAACATGGCAAATGTAAATATGTATTATAAATCCTTAATTATGAGGATCACCAAGCATCCATGCAACTTTCTGCCTTGGAGATAGATTCTTTTTGTTTAAAGTCAGCCAAAATTCAGAGATAAAAGTGAATGATGTAAAAATGTTAAACTTTGTTTATAATGTCTTTCTCTTGGTACCAGTATCACTTTACAGCATTGTCTTCGAGAGTTAAATTATGTTTCAATTTATCTAGTGGTTTTAAAGCCAAAATCTCTCCTGCCATTTTGGTTTTCACTGCCCTGTTCAGAAAGACTAGCACCCTGGGAATGATTAGAAACTGAGTTAAGTGTCAGGGACCCTGAGGTCTTTATGGTATACCCTAGAAAATAAAGCCTTTTGGGGTCAAAAAGGGCAACACTGTCCCTCTGTTGAGGATGAGTTTAAACTGGATCCCAAAAGGCTTCTTGCTATTTTTAAATCCCACATACTGTTTTAAAACCATACTGAAGAAGTGCGGTACAGACTGACAATCCCCAGAAGAGGGAGAGGTGGGAGAGAGATAAACCACAGAACTTATATGCATGTGTGCATGAACAATGGACATGGACAACAAAGTTGGGGACAGGGCGGAGAAGGGTGGGGAGCGGGGAATCAGTGGGGTAAATAAGAGAAACATTTGTAACAAAAATAAATATATTAATTAAATATTAAATAAATAAATAAAACCATACTGAAGACTATTGTTATATGGGAGCAAATAAGAAACAATCATATTCTATATTCCAATACTTCTTAATTAAAAATGTGCCACCTGTGGGCAATGTTTTCCATTTCTCTACCAATATGGATTGTTCCCCAATTCCCATCCACAATATCTTCCAATATATGCATGTCGTGCGTGCACACACATACACACACACACACACACAGGTATACACACACACAACGACAATTTCATCTCAGCAACTCATTTCCCTTACAGAACATTCTCAGTTTAGTTCCTTTCTTCTGCTTGGTTATCTGCTGATCAACATATTTTAAAAGACAAACACTTATTGATAACTTTGAAAACTAGAAACAAGTCTTAAAGATCTAAATATATATTCAATCTTTTAAAGCAAAGCTATTAGCCTGACAGGAATTTTAATTTCCTCAAAATTTTCAAGAAATCTGTGGCTTGGGTCTGGTACAACAAAGGTAATTTATTTTTACTGACAGGAAAACCTGGGGCTCTCCGTTGTGGGCCACAGGTTCAAATGTCTGTCCAGTGTCACCCAGGCATCTACCAACTCCAAGGCTTGGGGCCAATCTCGAGGAGAGTTGACCAGTCCCCTTATTCAAAGGACATTTAAAAATATCTCTGTATTGGTTATAATTGCAGAGTACATCAAGTAATAAAATTATAGGTTACCATTTGTCTAAAAACTATACAATAAATGTAAGTTAGGAAGGCAGGTGAATTTATATATTTACACGCTGTTTCTAAACTAGTATCAACCTATGACCTCAATTGTAAGTACCATAATTGCCAGTGGGGAAAATGTGGCTACAGAAACAAATATGTCTTTTACAATTTAGAAGTACATGATATCTTATTCTAGAGCACTGCAAAGTGATGAGAGGTACTTAATTAAAAAAAAAAAGTAATTAGAGCTTTAGGCCAACTGATACATATCATACCTTTTTTTCCCTTTGTGATTTAAAAACCTTAGAGGTAAATTTCATCACTTCTCTATTAAATACTTATGGCATTAAAATTTTTTATAGTTACTAATTTTAAACTACTTAAGATGTCAAATGTTTTCAGGCTTCACTCACTTTTCCAATTATTACATTGGAATGACTCATTAACTGTAACATAAACAGGCTCATTTTTACCTCCTGTTATGCTATTTCTCCAGTTTTATTGCCAGAGCACCACTTTTCCGTGAACCGTGATGAAAATTCACCGGGAGAAAAAAAACTACACACGCTCTTCCTCTTCCAAATGGCAATTTGCCTTCGGAGCACCGAAGCAGCAGCGATCGTTTGTAATGGACTGTGCGCGCGTTCTTTTCCATCACGGAATCTGCAGTTCCCAGTACCACGTATGCGACTATGTGGCCAAAGACATTTTGGCAAAAAATCTTGATCCTCCAAAAGTCTCCAGGACCCTGGAGCAATCAGCATAGAAGTTTCAAATTCCTCGATTATAAACAAGAATTGATAATTTTAGAAGTCAAATATATATATATGAACTTGAAGCACACAACTAGACAATGACAGCCTTAGAATTAATTGAAAATATTTAAATGTTGACATCTCAAACATCAAAGTTTCTTCCAAAAAGTAACTAAGAAGATAACCCTATGGTCAATGACGTCTTTGTTATTTAGAAATGCAACTTATGCCCTGGCTGGTTTGGCTCAGCGGCTAGAGCGTCGGCCTGCAGTCCAGAGAGACCCGGGTTCGGTTCCCGCTAAGGGCATGTACCTTGGCTGCAGTTTGTCCCCGGCCTTGGTTGGGTCGTGTGGGTGGCGGCCACTCGATGTGTCCCTTTCACATCGATGTTTCTCTCTCTTCCTCTCTCTCCTTCCCGCTCTTGAGTAAAAAATGGAAAAAAAAAAAAAAAAGAAATGCAACTTATTGTAACTTAGACTTAAAGGTAAACTAAATTTTTTCTCATGAAATTTTAAATCTTTTTAAAGAAACTCAAAACCTTCACATTACAATGTTAATTTTCAGGGTAAATTATTTCATTGAAGTATACACAGTTAATTGAAGCTTTTTGATAAGTTTACTTTTCCTTTAAGAAGGACTTTTCAGAGATAGTCATAGGTCTCCTAAAGCTCCATCATTTTTGTCTGCATTTAGTTTGGGCTATTTATTTCTCTTTTTGAGATTCTTCTATTTAAAGTGACCAAAATCAAACTGGCCTTAACATTTAATGCTACAATTCAAGACCTGTTTTTCAAGATGTGTTTGTTAACAGTATTTCTAAAAGTTTCTAACTAAAAGAGATAAGCCAAAGAACTTATATGTATATACGCATAACCAATGGACACCGAGGATAGTGTCAGGAAGACAGAAGGAGGGTGGGAGCAGGGAGGAGGGGGGGTCAATGGGGGGAAATGAGAGGACATCTGTAATACTTTCAACAATAAAGATAAAAAATAAAAGTAAAATAAGAAGTGAGAAAACAACTGGAGAAGATTTTAAAGTTATTGTCCATAAAAAATAAAATAAAATAAAAATTTCTACCTGAAATACCAATTAAAGCAATTATTATTCTATGAGAATTCACCCCACTACCACCACCATCACCACCTATTATTTCGCCTCATGAGTGTGGTGAATTCATATAATAACTCCTATTTTAAGCACATATTCTGTGTTAAATTCACCACCCCCTATTATACCAGTTAACTTGGAAAAATTGCAATGATACCAGATAAATTCTAAAAAACTATTGAGGCCACAATTTCTAAATCAATAAAAATGAAAAAAAAAAATTTAACATAAGCAATATTTGAAATACCAGGCCACTATAAAATCGTGGTCAAAGCCTGCATTGTTTAAGATTTCACCAGAAATATTTACGTACCAATCTGAATATGCATATCTGGGATTTATGTAACAAATTGAAAATAATCCTTATTATTCTTCCTACTGTTTTCAGGGGCTAAGCCATTCTGTAAACGTCTAATCATTAAGGAGGAAAGAAAAAGATTTGTAGGAAGGATAGAGAAAGACATCTCAGATAACCTGACTACTTGGCAACCTAAAGGTCATATGACACATTAGTTGAGGATATGAAGGCCCCAATATTGATTTATCTGAGATAAAAAGGATTCAAAATCTAAATATAGCATCAAATTGTGAAAAATAGGTATTTGTAAAGCAAGACTGACGTTCTATTGTAAAAAAAGTTAGGCCCTGGCCGGTTTGGCTCAGCAGTTACAGCATCGGCCCTCGGACCAAAGAGACACAGGTTTAATTCCTGTCTAGGGCACATACCTCAGTTGATGTTCAGTCCCCAGCCCTGTTTGGGTCATGTGGAAGGCAACCAGTCGATGTGTTTCTCTCACATCAATGTTTCTCTCTCTCTCCCCCTCTCTCCCTCTCTATCTGAAGATAAATAGAAAAAATATCCTCAGATGAGGACTAAAAAAATTAGAATCACGTAAGGTGAGTGTCACTACCTTTTATCATCTGTTCAGCGTGAATGGTCATGAACCCATCATACTTCTGGTTCACACTGAGGAGATTCCATTTCAGTAAACTCCATGAGACTGTCATAGGTTGTGTTTGATTTGGAAACTGGTCTTTTTAAACGATATAAATCTTTATTAGAGATAAAACATTATGAAGAGTATTATGAAAAATAAATTATCTTAACATATGGCCATTTATTTTGGGAAAAAATAGGCTATAATGAAGTTTCAATGAAAAAAATTTTTTAAATATTATATGCCATTATAGTTTTTTGTTTTGTTTCATTTTTTTAAATCCTCACCCAAGGATATTTTTCCATTTTAATTTTTTCAGATAGAGTGGGAGAGAGAGAGAGAGAGAAACATCGATGTGAGAGACACATCAATTGGTTGCCTTCTGCACGACCCCAACCAGGGTTGGGAACTAAACTGCAACCAAGGTACATGCCCTTGAACAGAATCGAACCCGCAACTCTTCAGTCTGCGAGCCGACACTCTAACCACTGAGCCAAACCGGCCAAGGCCCATTATAGTTTTTTTTTAATATTTTTATTAATTTTTTAGAGAGAGAAGAAGGAAGGGGGGGGGAGAGAGAGAGAGAGAGAGAGAGAGAGAGAAACACTATTGTGAGAGCATAACATTGATTAACTGTCTCCTGCACACCCCCTTCCAGGGATGTGCCCTGACCAGGAATCAAACTGGCAACCTTTTGATGCACAGGCCAATGCCCAACCAACTGGGCCACACTGGCCAGAGCCCATTATAGTTTTTAACTTAAACTTTTAGAAACACTTTAGTAAAGAGTATAATGTAAGTAAAATGAGGCCAGTTATCAGTTCTTATAGATGAAAAATAAATACAATTCCAAATGGACAAGGCATTTACATAAAATTTAATTATCTTGGCATGAGTAGGTAAAAGCACCTGCTTAATTATTATGACTTCTCAGTGGGCAGTGCTTAAATGAAAATCCAGTTTTCAATTTATTCTAGAAAGTTTGCCAATTTCAGAATTTGTAGGAAGCTACTACTGTAAAAGTCATGGGGACAAGAACACTCTTCTAGTAAGATCATTTCCCTCATACAATCGGTGATTCCAAATGCAAGTTTTTGATTAGTATGGAGTGGAATAATTTATGCTCAAGAAAATATAAAATATCAACAGAATTCTTAGTCAAAATATCTAAGATGCAATTACTTATACTTTATTGAACTTCTTATACTAATGGGATTACTTGAGATTGAAAGTGCCCTTTTAGCAACCAAAACTGCTGAAACTTTACAAATAGATATAAATAATTCATACTCACTGAAATAACAAGATGTCTGAACAATAAAGCCTTTAGAAAGAAATTTATGAAGAATATACTAACTGGAAGGTTTCTTGTGTTATAGTTGCTGGCAACACTAGTGATTACCTTCTGTACCAGAACTCTATGAGTATGTATTTGTGTACTAAATAATTATGACTAAATTTCATCATAGCCGTATGATTTGTACACTGTCTATGCCTTGTCATTATACTATATTGTATATTATTTAAATCAAAGGTCAACAAACTTTTTCTATAAAGGGCTGGTTAGTAAAGAATATTATGTAGGTCCTTACATAACAAGAGAGAAATCAAATTTAAGAAATTTTATTGATAAAATTTGAAATATAATAATAACTGAGTATGAGTTTTTACCATACAGGTCCACTAATGAAAAGAATGGACAACTGAAATTTGAATTTTATATCATTATTTTGTGCCACAAAGAATCCTCCTTTTGCTTGGCCGGTGTGGCTCAGTGGTTGAGCGTCGACCCATGCACCAAGAGGTCGTCAGTTCGATTCCTGGTCAGGGCACATGCCCAGGTTGTGGACCAGATCCCCGGCAGGGGGCATGCAGGAGGCAGCCAATTGATGTTCTCTCTCATCGATGTTTCTATCTCTCTCTCCCTCTCCCTTCCTCTCTCTCTAAAATCAATAGAGAAAAAAATAAAATAAAATAAAAAGAATCTTTCTTTTAATTTTTTTCAGACATTTAAAAATGAAAAAAACATTCTTAGCTCACAAGGCAGGGGATCAGATTTGCCCCATAGGCCAAATCTGCCACCTTTGACCTAAATATTACATTATCTTATAACGGATGTTCTACTAACTTGTTTTCATTCAAGACATAAATTAATTCAACCTTGATATAGAAATTGGCTCCCATTAAGGAATTTTTTACATGTGATACAAATTCCAAAATTACTTTTAGAAGACATGAAAATGGTCATTGCTTAGAGTAAGCACTAGATATCATGTGAAAGTCATATGTTTGACCGCCATGTTAGCCATGAGTTGTATTACCCCATAGCTGAAGCCTGTTCCTATGAAACTGACTTAGGGTGATGCAATCAGGAGCGCAAAGAACGCACCAAATTGATGAAAATCAGTATTGCTGTTAGAAAAGTGAGTCAGCGTGCAAGCGTTCCTTCTTGTCTAAAGGCCAGCTACTTATGCATGGCATCGTACAATTATATTTTATCGGTACTTTACACTATTATACTCTAGTTATTTTTTGCTCCGGACAGCAATTTTGGGAATGAGGAGGAAAAAAGCAGCTTCTGGAAAGAATTACAAGGTTGAGTTTTAATAATTTGAGAATCTGTCCAGGTGCATTCAGTTTGCATTCCAGAGTCTACAGGAACGAGATCTTCTGCTCAAGCAATCACCTTTATCCACTGCTGATTTTAATGTATTCTTTAATGCTTCTTTCAGGGTAGGTATCAGGTACAGCCTTCATTTCAATTAGAGACAAGAAAGAATGCAGGGAGAAGTTAACTTCTGATTAAGTCCTTCATAAGCTACACGGAGAACAGTCAAGGTTCTCAGGGTAAGGCTCAGTATACCTGAGGCCAGACAGCCTCCATCACATCATCTGCGGGAGTCAAAATGAAAGCAAAACTCTTGGTCGCCTTACTACTTACACCTGTTCCTTCTTTTGCGGTGAGTCATCTCCACCCCCAGCAACATCTTAATGGTCAGAAAGAAACTGTGGGTTCAAAAGAACGATTATAAAATAAAGAGATGACTCCCTTCTCAGGGCCTGTCTCTTAGCAAGTGAAGACACCAATAGCCTGTGCAACTTCTCAAAGACCATGCCCTTCTCCGGGAATCTGTCTCTGTATTTTCATGAAAGGGGCCCCTTAATACAGTAGCAAACTCAGCTTGACCAGAACAAAGAGGAAAGACTTGGGGCTGGTTCTCTGCTTTTGTAATGTCAAGTGGGGCGCTAGTAGGCAAAGAATGTGGTCCATTTGACATATTTTATCTTTTCACAGATGAGGAGTAAGCCAACACCAAAAATGTGAGCACATGGGTCTGGTGGTTCATACATATTTATATACGTAGATAACATGAACATAAACAGTATGGGGCAAAAGTAGGTTTACAGTTGTTCATTTGGAAATGAATACAATAAATAATAATACAAGAATAAATTCTGTGTTTGGCATAGTCACAAGTATAAACCTACTTTTTCCCACCCCTGTATATATACATGAATGTGTGTTTGCACCGAATCTTTCTAATGTAGTTTCCCTGTTGGTTGAGTAATTAGATCAATTCACATTCAGATTAAAGTGCACCCAATCCCTGAGCTGTGTCTGGCTTACACGGTCCTGTCCCATGGAAGCTTCCACACTACAGCCTTGAGCTGACTCAGTGGACAACAGATTTGCTCCTGGTGAGTTAGATGTAAATAAAGGGGCAAGGCCTTTGTCGTTCACCTGAAAGACTGACCTTTAATTTTCTTTATTTATATTTAGTTTTCCCTACTTTAGTATTGGTATTCAAGATTGATTCGTGTTTTACTATAAACTCTTGTCCAGAATAATTATTGGAGTTACTATGTAACACTTTAAAAAATGCTTATGCCGATTGATGGTCACTTGTCCATACACTGAATCCCAATCTTGCTGGCAAACATATAGGCTAGTTCTTTCAAAAAGGATAAGACATATGAAGTACCTTGGTAATAAGTAGACTTTGCTTCCTTCCTTAAAAAAAAAAACAACTAAATATTTTAAAATAAAAATTGGAAAATATTGTTTCTTTTATATACACTGCTGCTAATCATACTGCCAAAGTGGTAGCAACAAGAAATTATTAAATGCAACTTTAATTATCTGAAGTCATTTAATTGCATTTTTGACACTTTAAGAACTGTCAACTCAACCTATGGTAACCACAAACTCCAACTTTCATATTTAATACTCCTAACAATTTAAAATTGTATAGGTTCCTTAAGTTTATCAAATGTTTGAAAGAGCATTGAAATGCTTCCTGAACAAACCAAGGCTGACAGAATACAGACCCAGGACTGAAATTTTAAGTGTCAGGGACAGACTCAGCCAGAGCTGAGCACCCATGAATATCTGCTCTCCTCAGACCTCTGCAACTCATCTTTCCTACACTAAGAAGATATATTTCAAAAGAAAAGTGATTTAATGTGATCTGCCTTTTATTCGACTCCAAGAAAAGAAACAAATGTAAACAACTAGTAGTCCAATCAATCGCATCAATATGTTTTAAACCCAAATACGGGCGGTGGATTGGAAAGATACGACTACACCCAGGCCAGACTTAAGCTCTGCTTTTCTTAAGGGAAGGGTGCTTCCAGCGATGTGCATTACATTGTAAGAGTGACCTCTAGTGCTTTCCTTTGTTGTTGAACTTCAGTAGTTGGAGGATGAATTATTTATGCCTTTTCTACAAAACTTTGTGTGTGCTTGTGTTATTGTTTGTTTGATGGATGCAATTTTTGTCACGTGCTGCCATTACAGCATTCCAAGATTGCGACTAGGTAACAATATGTACATTTCACTGACTCACAGGATTCTTCTGACCCCAATTAAAATGGAATCTGAAACAGTGCAGAATCCGAGTGCATTTCTCCTCTTTCAGAATCATAGATACACCATGCCATTAAATGAGCTAATGCTGAACGCAAACACAATATCACAGTAGCCATGCAGTGTAAATGGACATTCAACTTGTACCAGGAAGGTCGTTCATAATGTTCTTCCCACATCAGAGCACTTTAGTGTACTCAAGGGATGTGCCATAGAAACACCATAATACTGCTGGCTTTGTTTGTTATGCCCCAACCTAACCCTGGTTACACAGCAGCAACATGAATTCCTGAACAGGCCTCATACCTTTTTCTTGAAAAGCAAATGAGCTTTTTTTTTTAAATCCAGGAAAGAGATGGAAAGTTGTATTTCCAGAGCTTGTTTATCATTCATCAAAGAGGGGGAAATTCTTTCATTTAGACATTTTAAGCCAAATATAACTTTTAAAACTTTTTCTATCGCTAATAAAAAGTGGATATAGGGAGTTCTGCTGAATGAATTTTGAATGATATTTAAATCAGAAATAAGATTTTTATAAATCTTCCTCGAGTCAATGAACTTGGAATCGGAATATTCAATCACAGATTCATAAAGTTAAAAATTCAATCACAAAAGAATAATACTTTTTGAAAAAAAAAATCACCAGAATGTTTTTCCTTTCGCAAAATGTAAGAATCAAGCCCTCTCTTTCAGGAGTGCTCAAGTCTCATTCTTTTTAGCAGTGAGGGCACAGTTCTTAATGTTGAGGTTCACCTCCACCAATTCTGCTCCTGAATTCTGCAGTACATTTCAGTTATGAGCCTGGCATCATTTAAAAGATGCAACTAGCTATCCGTCTGCCAAATTGCAAACTTCAGAGATCTAAGCTAGTGCAGCAGAATGTGAAGTCTGCCAGTTGTTTTCTTGTTAGACATAATTCCAATAAAATTCAGTAATCCTAAAAAAAAAAAAAAGGAAGAAATGACGACATTCGCAGGCTATTCCCTGGTTAAGATGCTAATTTAATGTTTTACTAGAACTTGAGCTTTCTCAATGAATATTCAAAGACAAGAGGATAAGGTTCTGCTCATAGACAAAAAGAGAAATGAGACTTTGCATATTTTGACCAGACCAGGAGGAAAGACAGGTGTAAACCCAGACATATTTGCAAAAGGTTTAAGTGATGCTTCATTTAGAGCAATATGCTTTGCAGAAATTAACAGTTGCAAATAATAATCATAAAAGCAAGAGAATTAAAGTTTGAAGAGAGCCCCCCTGCAAGTTTAAATCATTTGCTGTATACTTACAGGAATTCCCAGCTATGACCCTGTTCCAGTTTTGAGTAGATAACAGAAGTAGCATCGTGAGGACAGCTCCGGTGACAGACCCCATGTTCACATTTATTGGGCTCCCCCAAAAAGATCTTGAGTGGCTCTCCCAGAGCTCTAGTCCAGTTCTCAGTTCCTCTCCCAGCTCTGTCTTCAGCACCTCTGGGTCTCTCAGCCTCACTCCCCCTCCTTCCCTCCTTTCTCCAATCCTCTCTCTCTCTCTCTCTCTCTCTCTCTCTCTCTCTCTCTCTCTCTCGCACGCGCGCACGCGCGCACACACACATGCACACACGAACCACAGCCCTGAGTCCTCACTAAAAAGCACCCAGCATCTTTCCTAACAAGCATCCACACCGCCGAGGCCACGCCCACTCCTCGCAGCAGCGGTCCCACAAATTGACAGCAGCATCCCTCCTCCAAATTCACAGCAGCGCTCAGAGCGCCACCGCGCCCGCTGATGAAAGCTGGACCTGGAGGCATGGCCTGCTGCTCCTGGGCCTCCTCGGGGCTCCCTCCCCTCTCCTCTGTTCTCCAGTAATCCTTAACCCCTTTTTCCCCTCTAGAGATGTGGGTGGGGGAAGGAGCGAGGTGGCAGAGCCTCCCGATTCTCTGATTCTCTGGAGGTCTTGCTTTTGGCAGAGTCAGTCAACTTACTGAGCTAATTCCTGAATATCCGGGAGGGCATCCAGGTAAAACTGCCTTATGTTTCAGAACAAAAGCATAAAAATAAGACAGAAATAACTAAGCAGCATTGGTACACTGAAGCTAAAACTGTCCTAAGGGAAAATACTTTCTGTTGTTTTTCTCTGTTTGTATAAAACTACCCTCTTTAGCAATGGTGCCAGGATTTTATGATGAGGATTTCTCACATGGAAACAGACATTCCTGTTCAGCAGAAATTTTAAATCATCTGGTAATAGTCGGCAAGAAATTAACATTTCTTATTTTAGTGCATGGGGAGTACAAATCTACAAATTAAATGCTGTGCATATACTTATTTTGATGGATGCATTATGCTGTGAATTCACAGTTGCATTCTACAATCAAATTCTTTAATAACAATTCCCAAATGATGGGATACTGAAGAAGGGAAACCACAAACACACATAGTCACACCCCACCTAAACAATATATGCAGTTGTAATTCAAATGATCGGAAGGAGAAAAGTTGAGTTCAGAAGATTAAGGACTACATTAAAATCACTCTTCTCATGACTGATCCATAGATACTGCTATTTCTTGAATAGAATATTAAAATATTTAAATAATAGAGGTGGATAAGTGTATCACATGGTGTCATGGGGGACAAAATCTCTTTAAAATAAATATCAAGATATTTGACTGAAAATGTGCTAGATTTTATAGGAGTGGAAATACTAGAGTCCTCAAATACCTCCTGGTGATTACAAATGAGAAGAAACATAAGCTTTTAAGCAGCAGCAGCCTTGCTATGGAATGAATGGAATAAGGGGAAAATGGCAAGAGCATCCTCCTGTATAACAAACAAAGCAGAAGAGATATTTTTGCTTTTCTGATTTTACAGATGAGTAAACAAGAACAGAGACTTACCGACTTGAAGAGGTCATAGAGTTAGTAAAATGCTGAGAACTGGACTTCGTTTTTCTGGCGCTGAGTTTACTGCTCTCACGCTGGGACTTACTGTCCCCAGATAACGGTACACGTCCTCCCTGACCCCTGTCAGCAGGAGCAAAAACCGGAGGCCTCCAGAAAAGCAGCAGTGGACAGAGGGGTCATTTTCTAGTGTTTGCTCTGTATTCCTAGGCCTACACCCAATACGTTAAGGAAAAGCAGATATAAATTAACAATTTCTGTTAACTATTCAAGGGGATTACATTTTGTTGAACTTGTACTATATGCCATTTGTTATCTGATCAAATCACAGTAATCCTGGAGGGAAATGTCATTGTGCCTGTTTAACAGACAAAGAGACTAAACCTTGGGAGTTAAGCAGTATGTCCAAAGTGCCACAGTGAGTAGGAAAGAGAACTGGGCTTGGCATTCTGGTTGCCAAAGCTCTAAACTCATTACCGAAATTGACTCCACACTAAGGAACAGGGTCTCAGGCTCTCTGGATCAGAAACAGTTGTCCTCCTATTAAAAAGTTATATTTAATTGCTCCCATAAAACAAATTAGAGAAAAAAATTAAAAGGTTCAGTACACATATCAAAAATAAAAAATAACTGAACCTTTCATGCCAATGTTAACTTCTTCGGGACAAAGTGTAAATTATCATAGCAGCCATGAATCATGGCTTTGCCATGTCAGTGGGCTCTGGTCACAGAGCGAGTTGGAGGCTGGCACTGAGAAGAAGACCCGAGCATTTCAGACCACTGCAACTTCTGTCCCTGCCTGGTGGCCACGGAGGGGGGGAGCTGCATGGACAGAGTGAAGCACAGGGAAGAGCGTGGACACTATAAGCAGAGAAGCCCAGATAGAAATTCAGCTTTCCCTGTGGTTCTGATTAAGCGACTTAGCTACTCTGGTCTTTCATTTCTTTTTCTTAAAAAAAAAAAAAAAAAAAGATAATAATAACTAAAAAGCCACTGTGATATAATGTGTGACAACCCCCTAATGAGGGCCTAGCACTTAGCGAGTCCTCAGTTGCTTACTAGCCTTAGATCCCTGCATTCTGACTACACAGAGGGACCAGGCAGCCAGGCTCAGTGTCTGCTCCAGTTCCACCCCAGCTGGCTGCATGCTCCTGAGCAAGCTGCTTATCACCCCTGATTCTGAGTTTCCTCATCTGCACAAGGACAGTAGAGTATCAACCAAGGATAAGTGGAGCATCAAGCCTCCATAAAAACCCAGGTCTAAGACAATGCCTGTAAATTGAAAGCCCCTAGAGTTACACATTCACTTGTTATTGTAATCATTATGTTACTACAGCTCACTTTGCACAGAGGAGCAGACAGTTACAACTGGCCAGATGTACATGACCCATCGGTGGCAGGAAAGGGTTGATCACTAAGACCTACTGACTTGTGCTTCTTTTCTCCCTTCTCACCAGAGCGGTGCTTAATGTCAGGAAAAAAACAAGTTTGAATGGGAAGAATCAGGAATGAGTAGAGACCTAATTTTGTACATTACTATCCTGCTGATTCATACACTTCTCCCTGTGTGTGCATTTGTGGTTATATTTTCCACCGATTAAGATAAAAACAACTGCTGGTGCTTAGGGTTTGGCATATGCATATTTGGGGCCAGACCGTGTCTGAGAAAGCATTATAAATCAAGTCAAAATGTTAGCATGTGTCAAATAAGGCTTTAGATTTTTTTCTTGGTAAAACTTGCCAGAGAACTATGTGTCCTACCACAGCGGTACACAGAGGCTCCTAACTGCAGTCTGGATTGGAAAAGAACCATCAGGCACAGTGGAACAGAGTCCCATCAGAAGGCTGGAAAGAGACTACAATGTGACTCCTTTATTCTTGGAACAATTGTTTTATCTGATGCCTGAACCTCTGATCTGTTTCTGGATTTCTTACAAAGGCAGTTGGTCAATGTAATTTTGTCAAGTCTCCCCAAAAAAGGAAAGTCTACGGGCTTCCTAGTCTTTGTTTTTGCTAATGGTCACTACTTAAAATTGATCATTTTAAAACTTAAAATATATTTGAGGTGTGATATTGTCATCTATAACAAATACATATTTTGGTCATGACCGAAATATATTTCTCATACATATTTGGCCTTCCTCCGTGATTCCTGGCTCACTGAAACCCCTGGAATCTTCTGTGGTGAGACCCGGTTTCTTTTGTTATGTTAATGAGGCGGTTTTTGGAAAGCCCTCTCTCTCCCTCCCTCCCTTCCACTCATCTAAAAATCAATGGGAAAATATCCTTGGGTGAGGATTAACAAAAAACAAACAAAACAAAACCAAAGGACTGGGTTGGGAGAGCTTTGGGTTGGTGAAGACTTGCAGATCTGGTTACAGAGGTGCCCCAGAAGAGAGCATAGAAGCTTTGCGCCCTTTTGAAGCAGAAAAGTCAGAATAGGGAACAAAGGCCTCAAGCTCTACCCCTCCCCTTCTCTGTCTTGGCTGGAACATCACAGATGTGACCTTCACTGACCACCTGTTCGCCCACTTCACCCTCCCCAATTTCCTGCAACTGAGAGAACAAAAAAAAAATGCTATTTGGAGAGGAGCTGTATTGGCAGTCACCCCACCAGCATCAGAAGCCCAGGACCACCCTACCCGCGTCCTACTTGCCCACATTGAATAAGACAGACCCCATTGGTACATCTGGTTCTCCAAGTTTGCCGGCTCTTACTTCTCAAGTGCGCACTATCACCTTAACAAATTTCCTGTGCTTTGCTGAGTCTTTCTGTCACGCTCTTGAATTCTTTCTTGTTCTGTGACAAGAACCTGGACTGCACTGAGGAGTCCCTTGCCCTCCCCAGATGCTGCCTGGCATCACTCTCACTATACCTTGCCCTGTGCATCTCTTCCATCTTGCTGTTCCTTTTATATTAAATTGGTGATCTAGTAAGTAAAATGTTTCTCTGAGTTCTGCGAACTACTCAAGCAAATTAATCGTACCTGGGGAGGGAGTTGTGGGAACCTCTGATTTATAGCCAGTCAGTCAGAAGCACTAACAACCTGGACTCGCCACTGGTGTCTGAAGTGAAAGGAAGCAGTCTTGTAGAACTGAGCCCTTAACCTGTGGGAAGTGATGCTACATCCCTGTAGACAGTGTTAGAATTGAGTTGAATTCTCAGACACTTTACTGGTGTCTGAAAAATAATTGCTTGTTAGTGTGAAGAACACTCCGACACACACGCATTGAAATTAGTCTCAGAACACCTATTTATGAAACAATAACATATGTTACCAAAAGCCCCCTCCCAAATATATTCATATTGAACATAAACAACATTTTCTATGCTATAACAAGTAAACATACAAAAATATTCATTGTTGTCTGAACTTGGATCAAGTTAATATTTTATTAATGGTATTTACTTTTATTCTGTAATAAATTTTCATTTAAGGGACTTGACATTCAGCAACCTTAATGCACTTTTCATAAGCAATTGTTTTATTAACCTAAGTGCTACTATTTTGTTTTCTCTTTTAATTAGTATGTTACAAATAACGTGATGGCTTTGATAACACGACATGCTGAGTTTTACAATTTGGAAATATCCAAAGTTCTAGCAATGCACTTTTCTATTAACATCTACCCTGACACAACCTTTCCATAATAAAAATTTAATTGGAAGGTGGATCCAAGATGGCAGCAGAGTAGGTGGATGTTACACTCACCTCCTCCTAGGACCTGAATAACCAGCTGAAGGCTAGCTGAAGAGAAGTCTTATACCAAAGAAGCCACATAGAGACTGGTAAGAAGGGAAGAGATGCAAAAAAAACCTGGCCCCACTCCCATAGCTGAGATTCCAGAGGGATACCTCAGCTGCAAAGTTGCACCGGAAGAAGCATGGAGTCTCCAAACCAAACTGCCCAGCACAGAGTATCAGAGGCAAGAAGAAGCACCCACAGAACAGCTAGCTGTGAAAATCAGTGGGGATTCTGTCGACCATAGACAGACAGAGTCTGCTAGAGATATAGGAGTCCTCTTAAAGGACTAATGCACAAAATCTCATTTGCAGCTACTCACCGTGGGCTCCAGCAGAGGGAGGGCAGAGAGGACGAGAGTTGTGTGAGAAGAGACTGGTGTTTGTGGCTCTAGGGAGAGAGGTGAAGGGACATTGCCAGGATCCCTGTGCTGAATCCCTCTCCTACACCACAGACACTATCTTTCTTGGGTGGAGCACTCCCTCCATATGGCATCGGCTTGCAGGAAAGTAACAGCCCCACCCTCTTGACTCTCTGTATCTCTACCCTTCAGAGCTTGTGCCCTACTAAGAAGCTAGCTGCCTGGGCTAGGTCTGGGCAGACTCAGGTGTGTCAGTGACTGAGTTGTGTGGCTTTGGGGTGGGGGCCATTCCCCCCACTTTCCTGCAAACTTGACTGGCTCCTTCTCCTCACAGAAGATCCATCTGCCCCCCTCTCTTGGCTCCCAACAGCCCCACTGAGTTTGAACCTGCATTAATCCAGTGAACACATCTGCCCCTATCTAGTGACTCACTGAGAACCTACCTCACATAAGTCAAGTACCACCAGAAGCTCTTTCCATAACTGAGCCTAACAGGCAGCTAGCAGGTGGACACAGGTAGAAGCAGATCTCAGGGTACCTTGAGACTTTTGCTGACCTGGACACAGTGCTGGTAAAGCCAGACTTGGTACACAGCTTGGTCCTTCTTGCACACACCTAGGTGCAGCAAAGGCAGCCACAACTTTGTATCACTTTGTATCTTCAAACAGGTTGCCCAGGGCCAGTCACAGACAGTGTCTGACACTGGCCTGCACAAGAGTCCCTCCCAAGAGGCCCCAGAACCAACACGCCCAGTGGCCAGCTTCAGACAGCATCAGAGCAGGATCCAGTAAGCTTTACAAGAGGCACATTCAAAGGGAGCTCTCAGCAGGCACCAGACCCTGTTGAGGTGAATTTGGCAGTGTGTGGTCAGCACCTGCAGAGCAGTTAGTACACCATGGTGGGGGTTGATCCCATGCACAAACAAGCCAATAGCAATCATGACTCATTTATAGCAGAAGGACTCACATAACCCACACAAGAGACATTACTGGACCACCCAGTTTAGGTTATCAAGGAGATTGTGCCGCTGGGTCCCACAGGACACCTACTACATAAGACCACCCTACTAAGACTGGGGGTCATAGCAGATCTGCTAAATACAAAAAAGTAAACACAGAGAGTCAGCCAAAATGGGGAGACAAAGAAATATGTCCCAAATAAGAGAATGGGAGAAATCTCAAAAAAAAAAGAGCTAAATGAAATGGGGGGAAAGCAATAGATATAGAGTTCAATAAAATGATTCTAAGGATGCTCAAGAAGCATAGTGAGAATTAGAACAACATATAAAATGACATAATAACTATAAAAAAGAACCAGCTGGAAATATTACAATATCTGAAATAAAGAATGCACTAGAATAAATAAACAGTAGATTGGATGAAACAGAGAATAAAATAAGCAACTTTACTTTTAGTCTGTGTGTATCTTTCATTCTGAGGTGGGTCTCTTGTAGACAGCATATATATGGGTCTTGTTTTCTTATTCACTCAGCTAGCCTATGTCTTTTGACTAGACCATTTAAGCCATTTACATTTAAAGTAATTACTGATAGGTATGTATTTACTGCCATTTTATTCTTTTAACTATGCCCTTCTTCTCCTTCTTCTCCTTCTCCTTCTCCTTCTCCTTCTCCTTCTCCTTCTTCTTCATGAAGGGCCTTTAACATTTCTTATAAAATGATTTTTTGGTAGCAAACTCCTTTACTTTTTTCTTTTCAGGAAAGTTCTTTATTTCTCCCTAAATTTTAAATGGTCCTTGCTGGGTAAAGTAGTATTGGTTGTAGGTCATTGCTTTTCATCACTTTGAATATTTCATGGCCTGAAATGTTTATGTTAAGAATTCATCTGACATTCTTATGGGAGCTCCCTTGTAGATAACTGTCTTTCTTTTGCTGCTTTTAAGATTCTCTCTTTGTCTTTAACTTTTGCCATTTTAATTATGATGTGTCTGATTGGTCCTCTTTGGGTTCATCTGGTTTTGATCTCTCTGTGTGCTTCTTGGACTTGTGTCTTTTTCCTTTACCAGGTTAGGAAAGTTTTAAGTCATTATTTCTTAAAATAGGTTCTTGATCCCTTTATCTTTCTCCAGGATGCAAACGTTGTTATGCTTCACGTTGTCCCAAAGATCCTTTAAATTATTCTAATTTTTTAAAGTATTTTTGCTACTCTGATTGGGTATTTTCTTCTATCAAACTCTCAAAGAAGGACTAACAATTATCTTTTCAAACTATTCCAAAAAATACAAGAGGAGGGAAGACTCCCAAGCTCATTTAATGAGGCTAGCATTATCCTAATTTTAAAACCAAATTAAAGACACAACAAAGAAAGAAAATTATAGGCCAATATCCCTGATGAACACAGATGATCCAATTCTTAATAAAATATTAGCAAACTGGATCCAGCAATATATTAAAAAGAGCATACACCATGATCAAGTGGGATTTATTATGGGGATGCAAGGTTGTTACAATAGCCACAACCATATAAACAAAATGAAGGATAAAAATCACATGATCATATAATAGATGCATAAAAGGCAGTTGACAAAATCCAGTAGCCTTTTATGATAAAAACTCTCAGCAAAATGAAAATAGTTAGAATATGCCTCAACCTAACAAAGGCCAAATATGACAAACCCACAGCCAGTATCATATTAAATGAGCAAAAAACGAAAAGCATTTCCCTTAAGATCAGAAACAAGACAGGGATGTCTGCTTTTACTACTCTCATTCAACATAATGCTGGAAGTCCTGGCCACACTAATCAGACAAGAAGAGGAAATAAAAGGCATCCTAATTGGAAAAGAAGTAAAATTGTCATCATTTGCAGATGACATGATATTGTATATAGAAAACCTTAAAGAATTCACCAGAAATATACTAGAACTGATAAATGAACTCAGTAAAGTATCAGGATACAAAATAAATATCAGTTGCATGTTTATACACTAATAATGAACGATCATAAAGGGAAATTATAATAACAAGTCCCCAACAAGTCCCTTAGTGTTATATAATGTGTTATCATGGGGGTATATACATAAAACTAATATAATATTGGATAAAAAAGAAAAATAAATAAACAAGAAAACAATCCCATTTATAATTGCATTAAAAAAAAATAAAAATAAAAATAAAGAAATACCTCAGAGTAAATTTAACCAAGGATATAAAAGACCTGTACTCAAAAAATTATAAGACACTGAAGAATATACATATAAGCGGAAACATATACTGTGTTCATGGATAGGAAGAATTAACATCATTAAAATGTCCATACTACCCAAAGCAATCTAGACATTCAATGCAATTCCTATCAAGATATCAATGGCACATTACATAGACCCTGAATAGCCACAGCAATCTTGTGATTCCAAAGTTGAAAAAATCACACAACCTGAAATCAAACTATACTACAAGGCCATAGTATTCAAAACAGCATGGTACTGATATAAAACAGATATGTAAATAAGTGGAACAAAAGAGAGAGCCCAGAATAAAAACCAACTTTATGGTCAATTAATATTTGACAAAGGTTGCCCAAATGTCCATCAGTAGATGAATAAATAAAAAAGCTGTGGTACATATACACAATGGAGTACTATGCAGCAGTAAGAAAGAAAGATCTCTTATCCTTTGAGATGACATGGAGGGACCTGGAAAGTATTATCCTAAGTGAACAAGCCAAACAGAGAAAGACAAGTATCATATGATCTCACTTATTTGTGGAATACAATGAACAACAGTCTGAAGAATGGGGTATCCCAGAGGCGTGGAAGTGGGGTATAGACGGACAATCCCCAGAACAGGGGTTGGGGGGGAGATAAACCACAGAACTTACATGCATGTATGCATGAAGAATGGACATGGACAACAAAGCTGGCGACAGGGTGGGGAGGGAAGGGGAGGAGGGAATCAGTGGGGGAGAAAGGAGAAACATCTGTAACAAAAATAAATTAACTAATTTAAAAAAATTTGACAAAGGAGGCAAGAACATACCATGAGATAAAGATTGTCTATTCAGTAAATGATGTTGGAAAAATTGGACAGATATGCACACACAAAAAAATATCAAACTAGACTATCTTACACCATACACAAGAATAAACTCAAAATGGATTAAAGACTTAAATATTAGACTTGAAACCAAAAAATCCTAGAAGAAAGCATAGGCAGTAAAATATCAGACATTTCTCACAGCAATATTTTCTCTGATATATCTCCTCAGGCAAGAAAAACAAAAGAAAAAATAAACAAATGGAATTACATCAAACTAAAAAGTCTTTGCACAGCAAAAAAACAAAACAAAAAAACCCATCAACAAAATGAAAAGTCAAGTCACTGAATGGCAGAACATATTTTCCAATGATATACCTACCTGATAAGGGGGTAATATCCAAATTTTATAAAGAGCTTACATGATTCAAGGTCAAAAATCAAACAATCTAATTAAGAAATGGTATAGACACTTCTCTAAAGAGGACATGCAGATGCCCAATAGACATATCAAAAGATGCTCAACATTACTAATCATCAGAGAAATGCAAATTAAAACCACAATGAGATGTCACCTCATGCCTGTCAGAATGGCAAGCCAAGTGCCCACCAGTAGATGAGAGGATAAAAAAGCTGTGGTATATTTACACAATGGAATATTACTTGACCATAAAAAAAGAAGGAAATCTTACATAACAGTACAGATAAACCTAGAGAGTATTATGCCAAGTGAAATAGGCAGTCAGAGAAAGACAAGTACCATAAGATTTTACTTACATGTGGAATCAAATGAACAAAATAAACTAATAAGCAAAATAGGAACAGACTCATAGATACAAAGAATAGATTGATAGCTGTCAGAGGGGAGGGGAATTGGAGGACTGGGTGAAAAAAGGTGAAGGGATTAAGCAAAAACAGAACAACAAACTCATGGACACAGATAACAGTATGTAATTACCAGAGGGTAAGGGAGGTGGCTGGAGGTAGAAGAGGGTATAGGGGTAATGAATGGTGATAGAAGGAGATTTGACTTGGGGTGGTAAACACACAATACAATATACAATGATGTATTTATTATAGAATTGTACACCTGAAACCTATATAGTTTTATTAACCAATGTTGCCCAAATAAATTCATTAAAAAAGTAAATAAATAAATAAAACAGACTTTATAACTAAGTGAGAAAAGGATGAGAATAGACTCGCTTGAGAGGAGATAGAGTTGGACAACCTTGCTAGTGAAAAATATGCAAATTCAACAAGATGCCAATTTTCCATCACTGCCCAGCCAGTGTCGCTCAGTTGGTTGAGCATCATTCCATGCACCAGGAGGTCACTGGTTCGATTCCTGGTCAAGGTATATGCCCAAGTTGGAGGATTGATCCCTAGGGTGTGCAGGAGGTAGCCGATTGATGTTTCTCTCTCATTGATGTTTCTATCTCTCTCTCTCCCTCTTCCTTCTTCTCTCTGAAGTCAATAAAAAAACATATTAAGAGAGAGAGAGTGAGAGAGTGGCAGCCCTGTAAGACTATAAATTAATACAATGGTTTAGAAAACCATTTGATATTATCAAAAGCCTGAAATTCTTTCATTTCCTTGATTACACAATTGTATCTTTAGAAATCCACGGTAAGGAAATTATGCCGGACACAGGAAAAAATGTGAATTTACAATTATCACACCCATTTGCAGCATTATAATAGCAAGAAATAGGGAACATTATCTTCTAACAAGAGAATGCTACAGCAAATTACAACCTGCTAATGTACTATATATTGTAAGCATTTAAATGATATTTATTGAAGGTTTACAGTAATTAGATGCTTAAAATCATATGAAATAAAAAAGCAGAAATCAAAATTATATATATGATTTGATCAAATTATATAGAAAGAAAAGAAATGCACATATAAAAGTTTGAAAGAATAACACTAAAATGTTAACAGGCATTTTCTTAGAGCAATGATACAATATTTTTCTATATTTTTCAAATGTTCTACTGTTAACACAGGTAGCTAAATATTAATGAAAAAGAAGGGAGAAAAACTGGTTAGGCCTAATTAGGTCAGAAGCTATAGCTTCACACACTCTAGGGAACCACTGCATCCTTTGCCCTCGGGACCTAATCCCAAAGTAGGCAGGATCGTTATCAGTCATTAGCTAGAATTACCCAGGGAGGATGAAAATAGCAGAAGAGCCCTGGCTGGGTTTGGGTCAGCAGTTAGAGCCTCAGTCTGCAGACCTAAGAGTCTTGGGTTTGATTCCCAGTCAAGGGCATGCACCTGGGTTGCAGGTTCAATCCCCAGCCCTGGCCCTGCAGGAGGCAACCAATCAATGTGTCTCTCTCACATTGATGTTTCTTTCTCTTGCTCTCTCTCTCCCCCTCCCTTCCACTCTATCTTAAAAAAAAAAAAAAAAAAAATCAATAGAAAAATATCCTCTGGTGAGGATTAACAACAATAAAAAAATTAAAATAAAGCAGAAGAAGAAATTCTTCTGCTGGGCACATATGCAGAAGCCAAGATGGCAGGGAGAAAGGTCCCTTTACTTTGAGGCATGCGCAGTAGGAGCCAAGATGGCAACCGTAAAGGGGAGATGTCTAATCTGGGGAAAAGATAGGATTGGTTAGGAGTGAGCCCAGCACAACCATCCCCCACAAAAGATCTAGGAAGTGCTTGGTTAGGGGGAGGACTGAGCACAAACGTGGAAGGATTAGGAAATTAATTGGTTGCTTTGAAAGAAAGCCCACTGCTCGGATTACCAAGCCGAAGGTAATATAATCAAAGCCTAACAAAGCCCTGGCCCCAGAACACAGGTTTGTGTGCCCGTTCATTTTCTGTTCTCTCTCCATAGCAGCCAAGCGGACCGAGCATCTAGGCTGGCTGCTCACGCTGGCTCCACGTGCATGACAGCAGCTCCAGGCCGTACTAGGGACCGCAACACAGCACAGCTGGAGCGCAGCTGGGAACAGAGGCTAAGCTAGCTGGATAGGGACAGAGACTGAACTGGACCGAGCTTTGCATAAACTGAACTACTGGCACAGAATTTCTGCACCCTGGCCCTTTTTCTGGGCCGAAGAAGACAAGGCTGGACTTCTTCCACAGCAGGATGGACGAAGATGAGACACCGGGAGGCAGTCTTTTACTTCTATCCCAGTGAATCGTACCACTACAACTTAGCCTTCCATGCATGGGTCCCTGAAAATGCTTTTCTCACAACTCTGTGGAAGGACCCCTTTCCACCAGCCACACTGCAGGAAGTATATACCCAATGGGAAATTTTAACTTTTATTATTATTTTAAAAAACAGATTATTAGTTTAAAAGTGCATCTATATGGTGATTAAAACAGTATAAAAATATATCTGCTTGTGGGAAAATATAGAAAAAAAACAACCCCACAAATATATAAACAGTTGCTGCATTCAGATCTGAGGACCAGAGTGAGATTTATTTCTGTCACAGTCCTCTAAACGTTTTTTTTATCCCTCACCTCCTCACACACACAGAAAGAGATAATGTTGGAGTTGATCTGAAGATGGTTGGCTGCTCCCTCTGCTCTATAGAGATGGGTCCTAATGCAAGAACCAAGTCATGGCCCTGGAAATCGTGAACAGGTAATACTCAGGAATGCAAAATCAACAGGCCCTCTCCCAAGTCTGAATTAGGGTTGTTCCAGGCAATTGGGAACTTCATTCCTGATCACAGACATTTTAAAGCATAGGTTTTTTGGACTATCAGAACCTATTTCTACACTGACAGGACCCTCAAGAAGCCAAACAAAGAGGCAATCGTTCCAACACATATAAATACATTCCTCTACATAAATACATGTGTGTTCAGATAATAGCATCAAATGATTTTGGCCGTAGCAAGGACATGACCATTTCTGAAAGTGCTGACTTTCTATCTTTGGACCCAGCTGAATACTAGTAGCTACTTTCAATTTCTGGATGATGAAGGGGACCAAAGTTTTGCCAACCTAACGCTGCCTTTGATTTTTAGCTGGTTATTAAGAAACAAAGATTCAGAAAGAACCATTGACTCTCCATTCCTGCCTAAGAGATTCAGGTGGAAAAAACCTGCTTCAGGAAGGAAACCTCAGCATCATCACCTGAGCATTAGGCAGGAAGCTCCAAGAAGCAGAAGCATGTTCACTAGGTGCCAACTGTGCCCCACTGTTTCTGAGTCACCCGGCAAGAGTCTGCCTGCCCTGTTCTGCTCTTCCTCAACTACTTGCAAATTGCTTATTCTCACTTCTGAAATCTAAGACCCTGTCCCCCAACCCCCACTTTCCCTCCTTTGTCCAAAATGTCATATATACTTAGTGTTGCCTCACTGTCTTTGGAATTTCCATGCTTATGAGAATTCCCCATGCACATGTATTAAAAATTTAATTTTCTCCTGTTTAAAAAAAAAAAAGATTTAATTGGAAAATAAAGATAAAAGGTATGGACAACACTGGATGACCTCTTCAGAAAAATAATAATAGTAAAAAATATGCACTTTTCTTATATGGTATTTCAACTTTACTTCATTTATTTTCTTAATATTGTTAAAGAAACTTAAATTCTTGCCTACATAAACAAATTATACATATATATGTATACATATAAGTATATACATATTTACATATGCATCAATAATATGCACACGTATACATAATTTGTGTAATTCAACAAGATTTAAAATGAAATGTAATTCAGTTGTTAACAGAAAGTGTTTAGAATTCTAGATATTCTTATTAAAATATTATATACTATACAGTGAGTGTGGTATCATTTAATGACTTGAAATTTTCCATTTTTAAATAATGTTTAAAATAATTTTAATTTTTAAATACTTTAAATAAATATTTAATATTAATTAAATATTTTTATAAAAATAAATCTTAATTTTAAAATATTTTTAGATTTTTTTAAATTACAAAGATAGTCTAGAAAGTTTCTATTTACACCCCCCTACATCCAGTTTTCCCAATTATATTGGCATATTATCACTAACTAAAGTCCATACCATACTTGATATCCTTCCCTTTTACCTAATGCATTTGTGTGTGCTTCAGGATCCCATCCAGGAGACCACGTTATATCTAGTATTCATGTGTCCTGAGGAGCCTTATGACTGTGCCTGTTTCTCAGTTTCCTTACTTTTGATAATTGTAACAGTTTTGAGGCATACTGGTCAGCTGTTTTATAGTGTCCCTCTGTCGGAATTTGCCTGTTGTTTATCTCATGACTAAACTAGATTATGAATTCTTGAGACAAAGACTACAGAGGAAAATGGTCAATTTCATCACATCATATCAAAAGTACATACCACTAACATACGCTCAGTGATGATACTGACCTTGATCACTTGGAGGAGAGTTTGTCAGGTTTCCCTACTATAACATTACCCTTTTGTGTGTGTGTGTTGGGCGGGGTGTCCTTTCTTTCCTCTTCTTTGGAAGGACATCACTATGCCCAGCACACACTTAAGGAGTGGGGAATTATGATCCACTGACTTGAGGGTGGAGTAGCTATATAAATTATTTGGAATTCTTCTGCATGATGAATTATGTATACTCTCAACATATTTATTTAATCAATTATATGGACTCATGGATAATATTTATATTATATGTTGACCTATAATCTGATACTACTCTTTTATTCGTCAAATTGTTTCATGTTTGGATGAAAAAGCTTCCATCAGCAGCCTTTTTAGTTGAATCCTGGGTCCTTTTGACATAACACCATTAGTGTGTGTGTGTGTGTGTGTGTGTGTGTGTGTGTGTGTGTGTACATGCTTAGCCCTACTTTGCTTTCTGGCACTACAAGATTCTTTAAGATCATGTCTTATATTTCTTGCCCCAATCCTAGAACCAGCTATTTTTTTTAAGGATCCCTGCTTCCTTTTACTGGAGAACAGGTTGTAGAAACCAAGATCTAGGTGCTAAGTGTGCTTGGTGCTACTGGATATCTTTACTTCTAGGCCCTCTTAGCTGAAAGAGCAAGAAAATGTATATCTATACTAACCTGTGTATATTCAGAGAGCTATAAATATTTCTATGTATATGATTTGAACCTATGTTAAGCTAAATGTAAGTTTATACTGATGTCTCCAACTCGAATCTGTTACCACATGGATTATTCTAGCTTCCCTCTCTTTTTATATCTGTAAACTGCCATTCCAATAGTGAAAAATTAGACTCCCATGATTTACCATAATTTACTTAATTGTTCAATTCCAATATGCCTTTGAAGTAGTATCACAATAGGGAAAATTGTACTCCCACAGAAAACACCTTTATCAACAAAAGCACAGTGCTGAGTTACTATTCCTTTAGTCCTACAGACCACTCATTTACAAAGTCAATTAGTTCAAAACCTTTTTCACCCATCCCCTTAAGTGAGTCTATTTCATACACTTTTAATGCCAGTAATTATTTTGTCACATTCTGCATTGTATCCAGGAAATCCTGCTTTCTTAAATGATTTTTTATTTTGCACACATTAAGGTTAAACTCGTCATGCTGTAAGGTTCTGAGGGTTCTGTGTCTTCTGACAAATGCCAAGAGTCATGTATCCATAATTATAGTATAATACAAAATGGTTTTTTGCTCTTAAAAAGGAGTCTTTTATGTTTCACCTATTTAACTCTGTCCTATTCTCCCTCCAAACCCCTGGTAACCACTAATCCTTTTACCATCCCTATAGTTTTGCCTTTTCAAAAATGTCATATAATTGGAATCATACAGTCTGGCTTCTTGCACTTAGCAAATGCATTTATAATTCATCCAATGGTTTTCATGACCTAATAGCTTCTTCCTTTTTATTGCCAAAAATAATCCATTTATTGGTATGCTACTTTTTGTTTATCCATTCACAATGGAAAGAGTTCCTGATTGCTTCTAGTCTGGGGTAATTATTAAAGTCACTATAAACAGTATGTTATATAAATACAAATTTTCAGGTCATTTGAGTAAATGGCCAGGAGTATCATAACTGTATCAAATGGAAAGAATATGCTGGACTTTGTAAGAAATTGCCAAATTGGCTTCCAAAGTGGCTGTACCATTTTGTATTCCCATCAGCAATAAATAATATTTCCTGCTGCTCCACATTCTCGCCAGCAATTTTATTGTCAGTTTTCTGAATTTTAGTCATTCTATTAAACATTAGGTGTATTTCAATACTGTTCTAATTTGTAATTCTCTAATGATAAATAATCTTGAGCATCTTTTCATATGATTATTTGCCATTTGTATATCTTCTTTGGTGAAGTGTCTGTTCAAGTCTTTTGCCCATTTTTTAATTGAGTATTTCATTTTCTTAGCTTTGAGTTTAAGGGTTTTGCATATTTTGAATATAATTCATTAATCAGATATATTATATATTTTCTCCCATCTATGGCTTATCTATTAATTGTCTTAAGAGTGTCTTTCACAGAGCAACTTGTTTTTTAATTTTAATAAAATGTATTTTCACTTTTATCTTTCATGGGTCTTATTTTTGCAGTTGTAGCTACAAACTTGTCACCAAACTCAAGATCTCAGAGATTTTCTCCAAAGTTTCCTTCTAGTTTTATATTTTTGCATCTGACCTAAATTTATGATCCATATTGAGTCCATTTTTGTGTGAATGTTGGGAGTGTCTAGAAAGACTGTCCTCTTTCCATTTAATTGCCTTGACTTCTTTTGAAATACTAGCTGACTGTGTGGGCCTCTTTCTGAATTCTCTGCTGTTTCATTAATGTTTCTGTTCTTCCACCAATAGCATGCTGTCTTGGTTATGTAGCTTTATAGTAAGTCTTGAAGTTGGATAGTGTCATTTTTTTACTTTGTTCTTATTTAGTACTGTTGGTTATTGTAGGTCTTTTGTCTTTTGTTTAAACTTTAGAATCAGTTTGCTGATATGAGAGAATGTCTGGAACTTATTTGGGATTGTGTTACATATATAAATCTACTTGAAAAGAAATCATATCTTAACTATGGTTAGTCTTCTAATCCATGAATATGAGCACATTGGGTCTATATTTTAAAGTTTTCATCACATTTGGACAACTTTGGCCATTATTTTTTCAAAATCTTTTACTCCCCACCTTCTTCAGGGACTTCACTTACATTTATATTGAGTCACTACAAGTTGTCCTGCAACTCACACATACTCTATTCATTTATAATTTTTATCTGTGTATTTTATTTTGAATAGCTATATTTCTGTGTCTTTAAATTCACTAATCTTTTGTTCTGCCATATTTAATATGCTGTTACATTCAGAGTATTTTCGATCTCGGGCACTGTAACTTTTAGCTCAAGAACTTTAATTTGCATCCATTTTATTTCTTCCATGACACTACTTAACCTTTTGAGTATGTGAAATACAATTATAACCTTAGACTATCCTTATCTGTTAATTATAATACTATTAGATTATTATTGATTATTCTCTTCATTATGGGTCATGTTCCCTGCTTTTTTGCATGCCTGGTAATCTGAATTCTAGATATTGTGTAAATTTTAACTTGTTGGTTACTGGACAATTTTGTATTCCTATAAGTCTTCTAAGCTTTACTCTGGGATGCAATTAGGTTACTTAGAAGTAATTTGATCCATTCAGGTCTTGCTTTTATGAGTTTTAGGTGGGTCTGGAGAAATCCTGAGTCTCGGGCTAATTATACCCCACTCCTGGGGCAAGATCATCCTGGGTATTCTATAAATGCTCTGCATATTATGAGTTTTTCTTGACAGTCTGTTAAGCATAGACATTATTCCACACCCTATGAGAATACCAAAGCCTCTTCACTCTAATATATTTGAATGGTCTCAAATACTTTCCTCACACATATATGCTCATTAATATTCTACTGAATACTCCAGAGGAATCCCCCATGGATGTCTGAGGTTCCTTCTCTGTGCAACTCTTTCTTCTGTGTTACTCTCCCCTGTGAATCTAACTGCTTTGATCTTCCCAAAATCACAACTCAATCTCTTCAATTCAGGGAATCCACCAGACTCTATATAGGTTTCTCCTCCCTGCACCACAGCCTGGAACATTCTATAGGCAATCTTAGAGCTCACCTTGTCTGTTTCTTAACTTTTAGAGACTATTATCTTTTGTCACCTAATATCTAGTATCTTAAAACCAATTTTACATATATGGTCAGTTTATTTTGGTTATTTCAATTAAGATAATAAATCTGATTCCTTTCCTCCACATTGGCTAGAAGTATAAAAAATAGTGTAATATACTGCTGTTATACATAAGACAATCAAGTTATTTTATGAAGAATCTTTTCAATTATGTTTCATAACAAAAGTCAGTTTACTATCCATGAGGAATTGAGAGGTTATAGGAGGAGAAAACAGTGGTTGATTGGTTGGTTGGTTGGTTGGTTGGTTGGTTTTAAACAAAAGCTTCTACTAAAAATTCTGCTTGAATGTTTATTTAAGGTAAGTACTTTATGGATGCTCTCATGTCTAATTTAATATCATATGGCCAATAAAGCCAATATTCACTGATATGTAGGTTTCCTTATATGTTTTTCTTGATTTAAATGTTTCTTAGATATAGACCCTAAATCAGAGTTGACTTTACACATACAAACAATAGGTACACAACATTAAGGTGAGATTTCAGGAGCTGGAAAATAAATCCTTGATTCCATCAAATTGTTTTTAGTATTTTAGCATAAGACAAAACACTCAATTTATTAAACAGATATAACATTATGCTAAAATTCAAGTACACTAAAAAGGTGATCACCCTCATCTAAATTTCTGCCCTTTTCCTAAGAACAAGCCATGATTTAGGCAAGGACAAAAATCACCAGATTCAAGAGAGTTGGACAGAAAAAAGAAAAGAAAAGAAAAGAAGAGAAGAGAAGAGAAGAGAAGAGAAGAGAAGAGAAGAGAAGAGAAGAGAAGAGAAGAGAAGAGAAGAGAAGAGAAGAGGAAAGGAAAAGGAAAAGAAAAAAAAAGGAAAAGGAAAAAAAAAGAATAAAAGGTAGAGTGTGGTGGAGGAAGGGGGAGGAGGAAGAAGAGGCTAATTAGGCATCAACGATGGATTTACCTCCCATACAGTTTTGTCTCCATGTCTACAGCAAAGTTTTGCTTTTCTGATAGAAAAAGCTTTTCCCAGTAGGAAGGCATTGCATTAGGAAATGTCATGCTTAGATTTGTGATATCTTTATAGTGAACTGATTTAAGCATAAGGAAACACAGTTACTGTAGAAAACAAAGAATCTTTAGATAAGAACTTTGAACATTTTTTATATCTACCAGCATTTATGTTTTAGAACTCTAGATTGCCTCATGGAAAGTTTCCATTTCTCAGAATAATGAAGCAGAAACAATTTTGGCCTCAGGCAGGTCCAGGAAAATCAAATCCACCCACCACCTAGATCTTCAGATCTACAACACACAGCAAGTTTCATACCTGGCAGCTGATGTGACTTAAAGTGCCTTATGGGAGCAATTCCACAATTCTCAGGTGGAAAACTACTGTTCTAGAAGAGTGAGGATAGTTGGGGTTAATATTCTACAAGCGAAACTGGTTATTAGACTTTTGCAAACACAGTAATGGTGCCATATTTATAGTAGCAGGAAAAAGAAAGCGTGCCGTTAAAGCATTTATTTGCTTTCTTAAAGAGATTATCTCACTTTCTGTGCACTGTCTGGACCATCGTGGGAGGTCAGCCCTGTGAGGTGGACGGCCGTAGAAGTCCATTATTGAAAAGTCCACATGCCATATTAACGTTAGAGTCAGTTGCTCAATTACACTATCCACATACCAAGTGCTGAATAGTACATGTGACTAGTGGCTGCTATGTTGGACTATGCAGATACAGAACATTTCCATCAAAGCAGAAAGTGCTACTAGCCAGTGCTGCTCTATATGTTTGCAAAGGCTGGGTAAAGTTCTTATTACACGCCAATACTTCAGTACCGAATTTTTCCATAAAAGAGCTTTTATAAGCAATTTCCCTTCCAATCTCACTAAAATTATGTGCATTAAAATTTCAGATTGCAAAGTCTCGAAAGAGGGAAAAAAGTTTCTACGCCCTTCCTATGAACTCAGCTGCCTGGAATAATCACGGAGACTGCTCACAGACAATGGTTTGGTGGTCTATGCTGAATATTCCCACCAAGGTGATAAATACAATTGAAATATTGCATGCAGAGTAACTGAATTACACAGGAAATAGTCCTCTAACTCTAATACAAATTAGTGTGCATACTCTGGTTCACATGTTAAAATAAAGTAGCTTGGATACAAGAAAAAAATTTTAAATCACTGAAAACAGCCCAAAAATATAATAAAATCGATGCGGTTAAAATTCAGGCAGCACCAGGGCTTGGTTGAAAGGAGTGTTGGGAATGAGACCAAGAGCATCTGCTTTGATTTCCACTGCTTTCACCCCAACTCACCAAACCTCTGTAACCTTTGATGTTTATACCATGTGAATATTACATGGGCATAATTAATGCCAAGTTTCCAGTTCCTGTAATACAACAAGGGTTTAATAAATGGGTCCCACAATTATTAATACAAAAATAAACCCAAGAAACCACATTAAGTTATGTACATTAAATATGTGCAATTTTATGTATGTCAATTATACCTCAATAAAGTGATTTTGTTGTTGTTTTGTTTTTTAATTTTTTTTCCTTTATTGAAGGGAGAAGGACAGAGAGATAGAAACATCGATAAGAGAGAACATTGATTGCTCGCCTCCTGCATTCCCCCCACTGGGGTCTGGGCCCACAAACTGGGCATGTGCCCTGACTGGGAATTGAACTGGTGACTTCTTGGTGCATGGGTCGACGCTCAACTACTGAGCCTCTCCAGTCAGGCACTAAAGTGGTTTTTAAAAAATAAACCCAAGAAACTGTTTAAAAAAACTTTCCTAAAAGCCTAATAATTATAAATGTTTTTGATGTCCTTAAGTGTTTAACTCAAACTAGAAGTTTAATATATTCACCCTTAGATTTAAAAACATATATCATAGATATGAAATTTGCCAGAGAACAGTGTGGTCGAATGTTAGTTTTGACCCCTCTGAGTTCCTGTATTTGTCAGTTGCATATTCAGATGATGTTAGCAAAGATCCATTCTTGCACTAAAAAAAAAAAAAAAAAAAATTATATTAAGTCCATTATATTCATGTGTTCTTTATTGCAAAAAGGATGCCCAAAATGATGTGAGCCGTTTTAAGTTACAAAGTCCTTATAAAATTCTTTTACTTCACTGAATGCCCTGGTAAATTAAGAAAGTCAAAATTGTCTTGCATAAGGACATCCATTTATATGTATGCCATTAAAGACTGATCCATTTTCAGGTTAGGATTATTAAGTTTTTTTATGTATTTGTGTTTTTTCATAACTTTGTGTTTCTTACAAACTGTGAAACACAATTTATGATATATATGTTGTGTATAGCACGTGTTATATATGTCTTTTGTATATAGCATATATATGTATATATAACATAATATATGTTTAGTTATATGTATGTCAATATGTATAGTCATATATAGTTATATATTAACAATATTTCATTGACACCGGTTGACTCATTTTTAAGAAAATTTCAGTGCAATAGTGTCCTCTCAGAAGGAGGGAGATTTATAATATAAATTATAAAGCTGCACATTCTTGAAAAGACTATACCTTTAACCAATGATCCTGCTAATTGTGTTAAACACAAAGAAAAATTTTAAGAAACTCAAAGATTCCCTTTAAAATATCTCACTGCAACATATATTATTAAAATCACTGGCCTGCTTATTAAATAAGTCATTCTTTCCCTTAAAAATATGAACCTGTATTAGGATGAATATATGTGTGTATATGTGTGTGTGTATATGTGTATGTGTGTGTATATATATATGTATATATTATTATTATTATTTTTTTTTTTTATCCTCACCCGAGGATATTTTTCCATTTTTTGTACAGATAGAGTGGGAGGGAGAGAGAGGAAGGGAGAGAAAGAGAGAAACATCGACGTGAAGGGACACATCAATTGGCTGCCACCCGCACAACCAACCAGGGCCGGGGACAAACTGCAACCGAAGTACGTGCCCTTAGCGGGAACCGAACCCGGGTCTCTCCGGACCGCAGGCCGACGCTTTAACCGCTGAGCCAAACTGGCCAGGGCTATATTATTATTTTTTATCTTCACCCAAGAATATCTTTCCATTTATTTTCAGACAGAGTGAGAGGGAGACAGAGACAGAGACAGAGAAACATTGATATGACAGAGACACATTGATTGGCTGCCTTCCACACAATCCTAACCAAAACTGGGGACTGAACCGCAACCAAGATACATGCCCTGGACCAGAATTGAACCCTCCACGCTGTGGTCCAATGGCTGACGCACTAACCACTGAGCAAAGCAGGCCCGGGCAGGATGAATATTTTGATTGCTGATAAAAACCTGCCCATTCACTTTCTTTCAAAAAGTGGGGACTATGACAATGACAAAGATTTATTCACTCATGGAATATTGTTTATTGTTTTATATGGGAAAGGTCATTATTTAAAAGATAGGTATCAATTGATGAAAATATTGCAACTCCTTGCTAGTTATTAAAGAAATCTAAAACTGAATCAAGTATTGTGTTTCGGTCAAACCTTACCCCTAAAACACAGTGGCTGAACACAATATGATTTGTTATTTCTCGTATTTCTGGGGGTCAGCTGGACTAGAAACTCCAGGAAGGCCTGTTTCACGCCTTTGGTGATCAGGTGCCAGACGGAGCGTTTCCATCTCCTCCACCTTGGCTTCCTCACGTGGGCTTTCAGGGCAGTGGTCAAGGAAGATGAGGAAATAAACTGCCAGGTCTTTGAAGCCTAATCTCTGGTGGTCACTCTATCTTTTCCAAAACAGTCTGTTCATCACAGAGCAAGTCTCACTCAGATGTAAGGAGGTGGAGAGAGAGTTCCACTCATTACGGGGGGGGAGTGGTAATGTCCCATTGCAGAGGTACACACTGGAATGGGGAGAATTTGTAGCCATTTGATCATCTAACTCATACTGAGTCTTCTATTTCTTTATCTTGGTATTATTTTTCTGACAAAACTGTGTGACAGCACGATAAGATGTCGTTTGCATGTCTGGCTTGAACAAGATAAACACAAAAGGAAAATTTTGCAAAAATATTTGTGGTCCTCATCAATTTTTCCAAGGGCCTTTCTTAATTTTCTGATATTCAAATCATTATCTCTTGAAGTTCAAAATAAAGTGGCATTTAACTTGCTAGGTATATATAATGTTGAAAACATCTTGTATCTAACGATGAACTAACCTACAAATGACCTAACACAGTGAGTGAGGGGAGAGTCTATGTAGTGTTAAGTGGAAATGACAGTTGAGAGATGCCTGATTTTATAAATAATTTATTAATGACTGATTTGCTACTAAGAGTTTTGTGTCCCTACAAAGTCTTGTCATTGAAGACCAGAATCATGTCTAGCTAGTAAGGACCCTCTCTCATCCAAACTACTTTTTTAAAAATTCCTTATTTTATACTAAACATTGCACTAGTTACAGCTATGGATAAACAGAGCCATTCAATGCATTTCAAACACAGGGTGTTTAATATAGAATTTCCCTACATGGGTATTGGAAGGGCTGTGGGAACAGAAGGAAAGGTTATCCAAAGATGAATAACTGCAAGAACACACTGCCACTCCAGAGCTGGAGAGGCAAAGACATAAATAATGTTTCCCAGAGCACCATGCCTCCAGGATCCACAACTGAGCGAAGCTGCCTGAGACCCGGCAGCCGCCTGCCCTCCCCAGCGCCCCCACCATGGCTGCAGTCCCCCACTCCCACACCACCCGAAAGTCCAAGAAATAAGTAGCTAGCTTCTTCCCGTTTTTACCTCTCATTAGCTGAGCCCAACAGGAACTAGAAATTAGAGTGTAACTGCAGAGCCAGCACAAATGGTCTTTTCCTGTTTCTAACAGGACCCCAGACCAAGTTACCAATGCATGAGACTTATGAAACACCACCCACGAGAAACGCTTGTGAACTCTTGTCTGCTACCCCTTAGAACCTCGCCCCAGTTTCTGAATTAAGGAGAGAGATTTGAGCTACGCCCCCTGTCTCCTTGCTGGTCTACAATAAGAGCTTTTTTGTTTCTCAAAAGCTGGTGCCATAGCATGGCTTCTATCACATTGAGCAGCAAGCCCTTGGCTCAGCAACAGTGGGAGTGGGGGAAACGGAGCTGAGGTTCCCGGCCTCCCACAACACGGGACGAACACTGAGGGTAAGAATGGGGCTCAGGCCAAAACAGCAAATGACCCAGCACAGTAAGACGGAGCACCCACCTCCATGGAGTCAGTGCAACGGTGGACAGGTGTGTGAGTCATTCTACACGCTCTGTTATAATGAGCACTGGATAAGATCAAAGTGAGGTGAACCCAGACTAATTCCAGGAAAGAAGCATAATACTTTGGGAGAACAGAGGAGGTAAAATATAAACTGGAATTTAAATGATAGACAGGAGTCTAAGTCACTATCTGGGCAGGAGAATGGATTTCCAGGTAGAAGAAATGACATTTAGAGGTGTTTGTTTGTTTGTTTGTATGGTTGGTTGGTTGGTTTTTAGGTGAGCCGAAAATGTAAATTTGAAAGACAGTTGTTTTTTGGATTACATAGCATTCAAAGTACTTACTTTTTATTAGTAGGAATAAGAATTATATTGACAAGAAATTGAAGTTAGATTTGAGTCTCCTCAGAAGAGGCATCTCTTTTCAAATACATCAATAAAGCATTTTAAAACATTTCCCAGAAAAACAAAGGACATTTCCTCGTTTGTCACGCCAATTGGATTTCCTTATATTCTAAGAGATCACTGATTGACTTCTCTGTCCTCACCAACGTCTAAGAAAGTTTACCTGGAGCAACAGAGGAACTGGCGTAGTGGGGAGTAGCCACTGACCCTGCACTTTGCAGGAGCGTAATAAACTCATGGGAGAACTACCTCTCCTGCGAGAATACACTAGGACATTTGGCTTTCACTTTCTCTTTCTCGAATTGCTTCTAGAAGCATTATTCTGTCCAACATGACGGAAATCCCTCAGGTCAATGGATCAGGGCTAAAAACCGCCATGGGATTTAGACACCAGGAGAAAAGACCTTGAGTCCAGTCTCGGCTATGAACACTGTAACCTTGGAAACTTTATCTGTAAAATAAGAAGACCCAAGTAGATAATCTCAAATGCTCCTTTCAGCTCTGATAAGGCAAAATGTTATGAAATGCTTTAAAAGGCATTTGAGTCAAAGTGTACAGAAAAAGGCATTTCAAAATTTGCTTTCAGTTTATTGGAAATATTTAAAATGTCAGTGTTGCCTTTTTATAGTCTTTTAATATATCTCTTTTCTTATTTACTTACTTCATTATTCTCAAAGGAGGCTAGAAAAATATGAAGGGAGACCAACTTTGCATAAATTAGATGCACAGGTCTTAGAGAATTATATTGCCAAACGGTTGCTGGAAATGTTCACCTTGGATAATTTTAGAATCTTGTGCAGAGCTATTGTAAGAACCCCTCTTTTCTATTCCCGTGTTTTGTGGCGAGTGGGTATGATGGAAAGATATTGGATTTAAATCCCACTGACTGAATTCAGTATCTGTACCACTGTGTCTGTGTGATATTAGATAACCGGTAAACTCAAAATGAAAGGCCAAAATGAGAGGCAACAAGCATTTATTTGAGATTCTAAAAAGAACAGCTATTTGAGAAGCACTGATTGAGGCAGAAACCCAAACCGCGTACCAATGACGAGGGGAAGACAAATGGCATTTATGAGGCAGGGAAGGGGGACAATGACATGAATAGAAGGAAGGAACTGCTCTATAGGTGCTGCTAAGCTAACATAGTGATGCTGATTCTAAAGAATATCTTGTGGGTCACCACAATATCTGTCTCTTGTTACCTCTGCTAACAGTCCTTTGGGACACAGTGTGGCTTCAGGCCCAGCCCAAAGGTTACTTTGTCCAGTGGCAACGTCCCAAAGGTTTGAGCGAGACCTCAAGGCAGCTCCTCGGGGAGGGCAGTTCGCCCCGACTTGAAAGTGTCTCCATCTATATCATTTTTTTTTACACCAATAAATTAACTTCTCTGATATTTAATTTCCTTTTTATCAGCTAGATAAAATGGGATTAATCATAATCCTTGGTTTTTAATTCCCTGTCACCACAAGTTCACAGGTGACTCTTTTTCATTTCATTTTTCTTTTTAGTCTATTTCCTAATTTTCAATAATAATAATAATAATAATGAATATAAGATCGTTAGTATAAGGAATACCCATAAACCAGCCTTTGTTTTACTTGTTCCTCAATATATAAAGAGTCACACTGTGGGTCATCTTGCTTTTTATTTTTCATTCAACAGGATGTTATTAAGAATCATCTGTGTCTCCCGTTGCCCTCGAATAGTGTAGTTCATTCATTTTCATTGCTATCTATTGTGTGAATGTACTACAATTTATTAAAAATTAATAAGGTCATCTCTGAATTTTTAAAATTACAAACATTGCTGCTATGAATTATCTTTTTTTATGTCTCCTGATACAAGGTGTAAAATTTCTACTAGATATATAATTGGGGGTGAAATTTCTGGGTGAATACGTGTTCAAATTCCTAAGCCAATGTAAAACTGGTTTTCAACAAGGTCAAGCCAACTTAAACTGCTGTCAGTAATGAGTAATCAATTCCATTGACCCACATCCTCTCATGCTGGGTATTTTCCCTCTTCTTACCTTCTGCCAGTTGAATGAGCACAACATAGTAGGTCATTCTGCATGTTTCTGATTATAGTGAATTTAATTTTTTCTTTGATTCTTTACTTATTGAACATACATGCCTCCTTTTGAGGAAATGCAAAAATATATAATTTTTTTATTGACTTTAGGGAGAGAGGAAGGGAGAGGAAGAAAGAGATAGAAACATTGATGAGAGAGAACATCGACTGGCCGCCTCCCGCATGCCCCCCACTGGGGATCCGGTCCACAACCTGGACATGTGCCCTGACTGGGAATTGAACTGGTGACCTCTTGGTGAATGGGTTGATGCTCAACCACTGAGCCACACCAGCCAGGGTACAACTTTATATTTTTGTCCATAATTTTATTGGTGTCATCTACAAATTCTCTCTTATTTTGCTGGTCAATTTATATACCCTGTACTACTACCGTTTTTAAAATCTTGATGTCTAAATGGAAAATTTCCCCTCATTATCCATCTTCTTGTTCAGACCTGCCTTGTCTTTTAGGGTCATTGAACTTCCATATATACCTTAGAGTCAGCTTGTCAAGTTATAGAAAACCCCTCTAGATTTTTATTGGAGAAGTCTCAAGTCTATAAATCAATTTAGAGAATAGACATCCTCAGAAAATGTTTCCATCTGAGCATGGGATACATATCCACTTATTGAAGTTTTACTTAATGTATTTCAGCAATGTTCTAGAAACATCCATGCACAGGACTTGCAAAACTTTTATTACTTTTATTTCTAGATCCACTATCATTTCAGTTGTAAATTATGTATTTTAAACATGCATATACACATATGTGTGTTTCCTAATTGTTAATGGTGCATTAACTAACTATTCACTTATGTTTTTTGATCCTATATCTAACCTCATTGCTAAGTTTCTTATATGAACCATTATATCTCCATCTACAAAATATCAAAGCACATGGTTGTAATGCATCTCCATGAGGGAAAATTAGACAACACACATTTTAACAAGCATGTCTAAATATTACTTCTCATCACTTAGCTTGTTAGGAAGACAATAAATACAAGATGGACAGCCCTGGGCGGTTTGGCTCAGCGGTTAAAGCATCGGCCCTCGGATCAGAGAGTCCCGCTAAGAGCACATACCTCGGTTGCAGTGTGTCCCTGGTCCCAGTTGGGGTCATGTGGGTGGCACACGTCGATGTTTCTCTCTCTTCCTCCCTCATTCCCTTCTACTCTATCTGAAGATAAATGCAAAAATGTCCTCGGGTGAGGATAAAAAATCAAAACAAAAGACAGGGACAAAGACAAGAAGATGATAGAGAATGAATTCTAATGTTATTTTAGTTTGTTTTTATTGTTATATTTTAGCATAGTTAGTAGCATAATGATTGGGTTAGTGAAATACAAAGTAAATAACTGCAAGTCAGTGGCGGGATAGGTAAGGAACATCTTGGAACACTTTCAACAATAAAGATAAATTTTTTAAAATAACACTTATTTTAAAACCAGGGAGAACAGCCCGGCCAGTGTAGCTCAGTGATTGAGCATCGACCCAGGCACCAAGAGGTCATCAGTTCAGTTCCTAGTCAGAACATATGCCCAGGTTGTGGGCCCGATCCCCAGTGTGGGGCATGCAGGAGGCGACCAATTGATGTTCTCTCTCATCAATGTTTCTATTTCTCTCTCCCTTCCTTTCTCTCTAAAATCAATAAAGAAAAAAATTTATTTATAAATAAATAAAAATAAAAAGGACATATTCAAGAACCACAGTCACATTACAATGGCTTCATCATTGTTAAATATATTATATATAGAAATAACAAAAGATTGTTTGAGTTTACTTTTTTATACAGGGGGAAAAACATGATGCGGTGTTATTTCATATGTTGACCATATATAGTGAAAATGAAATTATTTTTAAGGGTTTCTATATTATTTATGTCAACTCATGACATGAGCTACATAAAAAAATTAGGACAGAAGGATTAATTAGTAATGACAAGTATTCTTTCACCTGGGGTGTCCTTTGGGAACAGATCCTTAGAGAAACAGTGTTACAGAGTGACAGGGAGCTGGTCAGGGATTTGGAATTTTGGTCATTTCTTCATAAGAACCACTACTAACAGGAAGCTTTGAACAACCACAAGGGGGAAAAAAAAACCACTTCTGGGGGGAAAAGCATGCCAAGAACTAATAGCAGGTGAGGGTCCAAAATAATAGATCAACATTCAAGAAAAGGATTTTTCAATCCTCAAGGTAGAGTGGATGGAGGGTTAAAACAGAAAGCAGGGAACTCAACTGTGACTAAGAAAGGGTCTTTGTAAGATAAATCTAGTCCCAAGACTCCCATGTTGTACAGCCCCTATTGCCATTGACATTGCAATTTATGTCACCGGAAGTTGTGCCCATGAAGTTGTTAAGTGCAGTGGCCCTACAGAGCATCCTGTCAAGTTTTATAAATGTGTCTTTGTCCCAAAAGATTTCTTTCCTTCTTCCTTCCTTCCTTCCTTCCTTCCTTCCTTCCTTCCTTCCTTCCTTCCTTCCGTCCTCCCTCCCTTCCTCCCTTCCTTCCTCCTTTCTTCAACTTTTCCTTTCTTTCTTTTCTTCCTTTTTCCTTTCTTTTTTTCCTTCCTTTCTTATGTTCTCCCTCATTACCCCCCCTCCCTCTTCTTCCTTCTTATCCTCTTATCTATGATGAATTTAAGACTGTGAATCCTGAGTTAAACTTGAGGAATAATTGTAGATGGCTGTAAACATTGGCGTGGAACACTAACTAGTTATTCACCTTGACTCTGGGTGTTAAAACAGTAATTTATGATTATATCACCTTGGATAAGTGTGTTCACCTTTTCACTCTCTCTTATGCGTAAATGTTATATATTCAAACTTTTACTATCCGTTTGCAATATATTTCATATCCTAATATTAAGAAAGAGATTTTGAGATTGTAAATGTTGCTTATATTATTAAAATCCAGTGTGCTGAAATACTGCTCGTGACTCACTGTGTTTGTAAGTCGCACATTTCGGAAACTTTGTCAATATATGTGCATGAAGACCACGCTTAGTGCTAAGCTGTGGAAGAACACCTACAATAAAGTACTGAAATGACCTCTCGTTTGGATAGCTCTGCTTCACTGGGCTTAGAATCACTCCTATATTTGAAATTGTTCTTACATATGCATGAAAGGTAAATCTTGATATAAAAGAAGGTTTCTTCATCTTTTATGGGTTATAAATAGTCCAATGAGGTAACTTAAAGGGTGAACCAGTGAAAACTTCAACTTACTAAATTTATTTTTCACAAATTGACTTTTTCCTACCCCACACAAAAAAATAGAAAATGTATTGTTTATAGTAGTGAAATTCTATCAGACTGCATTTAATAAGTATAAGTCTACCATTTGGAAAATGCGTGAAAATAGAACATCACTTTAATATCTACATGTTTTTTTCCTTCTACTCCTAAATTTTTATTCCAAGTATCAGAGTTAATGATTTTTAAAAATCAATGTCTATGTAAAATCATAAAAGACAACTCTTTCCTATGTATAAATATCTATTTTTAAATAACCTAATATATGGTTTTGGTACCACATACAACTTTTAAAATTCATCTTTTCTCTCCTTTGCCTTCTCTTGGCTTAGTAAAATGTTAAATAATCATATTGATTATAGCCAGTGAACTCAAAGAACATATTTAAGAATGAAAGTCATGACATGATGGCTTTATCATTTTAAAAGATATTTTACATTTTAAAGTAATACCATGAATTATGCAGTACTCCACACAGGAAGTACAAGTTAAAAGTACTGGCTGACCTAATGATCAAGATTTTCAAATGGATGAAAATAAGGCTTGTTGCCACAGATAGAACAAATGATCAAGATTTAACTTCTCATAAAGGTGGAATTAAATTATTTACTTTATTCCCTACATGAACAGCAACAACAGAAATACAGTATTTGTGCCCCTTCCCCCTCTCCCCAAGAGAGAAGTTTCTTGTGACTAACTGTACCTGGTAGCCACCTCAATTTGGATGCACTTAAACGGAAAGGACAGAGCCTGAGCAGAGCCCATAGTGCCTTTCATATAATTATCTTTATATATTAGTTCAATAAATATGTGCTATTTCAAGCTTTATTAATCAAGATTATTAAGTCTTAAAGGTAATTCCAATATAAGTGAGCATCTCTAACAAATAATTGGATTGCCTGTGGATGACCTCAAGAGGTTTGATTTCCTTGTCATGAGATACATGTAACAAGCATTGGTTATGCCTTCTCTAGGAGTTTATAGAGATGTTTGTAGACCTGATCTAAGTTAGACCAAACAATCCTTAAAGCCTCATTCAAATCCAAGTTTCTAGACCCTTATGATATAAATAAAAGTTATCTTTAGAAGTATATATGTTCTTGATTACTTTTGAAGAAAATGATGAGAAATTATCTTAAACGAAATAACATTGGTTACTCTGGGGTGAAAGTTAAAATGAAGTTAATTTATTTTACATTGTTCCTAGTTTTATCTGATCTTACTTTAATTTAAAACTAACTTAATCTACTTGGACATGCAGTACTCAATGAAATAGAAGCAATTACCTAAGCCATGCGTAAACACAAGATTTGCCAACGCCCAACCCACGGTTTTCTTTCGACGCCTGACATTTATTTCTGCATAGCGTTCACCAGGAGGAATTCTGGCCGACACCAAGTCTACTTCCCCAGTATCGCCTGACATCTCAAACATCAACGTAAAGCATGATGTAGTCTCTGCACAGCCAGTGTTCTCACTGTTCAGTTTTTAAGAACATAATATTACAATATACCAACTCAGGGTATTAATTCAAGGACACTTAATTTCTCCAAAACAAAAACAAACAAACAAAAAAGAAGCGAATGAATCTTTAGTCGTCGTAATCTTTTAAATGACCGTTGACATCCATCACATTAATCAAAGTACTTAGTGAAAACGTGAGATTTCACGCCAGCGTTTACAATGAACAGCAGCAGTCTCCGACCTCAAGCATTTCCTGTTTATAAACTGTGTGGCCTAGGTCAAGTCACCTGACAGGTTTCTGCTCCCCTTTCTCCATCTATAAAACGGACACGTTAAAAATTCCCTACCTCATAGAACGTTTGTGAACAGATATGGATAAATAATGTACCCAATGCCCAAAACATGGTAAGCACCAAATAAATGTTAGTCATTAATATTTTTACCTCTACCCTTCCCATCCTAATTATAAGGGCAGCCCCCTTAACCCTCCCTCCCCCTGGCATTTACCTCCATATTTTAAAAAGTGCCATGCTTTTGTACATTACTTATTTGCTTTTGACTCAGATAATAATTTGTGCATCATCACCATCTTTCAATGCCTTTCAAATTGCCTATATAAAGTTGCTGTTCCATAGTTTTGGTTAAATCAAGACTCATCCGTGTTTACCGTGTCATGACATCAGTGAGGAATTTCAGATACAAGCAGTAGTGAAGTCAACAAGGGTGAATTAAACCAGGAGAGGTTCTATTTTCTACCTAACAGGACTTTGGGAGGTGGATGGTGGCTGTTCGTCCCTGCTCTCCTCATTATATTGCTGTTCATTCCTAACAGTTGTCACCGCACATTGCATGGTGGCTGCCTCAGCTCCAGGCAAGCAGGAAGCGGGAGCTGGCCGGGGTCACAGACTCCTTTCATCTCTGGTGGATTGCTCTTATTGGGAAGAGAAATAGCTTTCTAAAAAGTTACCCAGTACAGCCCTGGCCGGTTTGGCTCAGGTGTTAGAGCATGGGCCCGCGGTCCAGAGAGACCTGGGTTTGGTTCCCGCTAAGGGCACGTACCTTGGTTGCAGTTTGTCCCCGGCCCTGGTTGGGGTTGTGCGGGTGGCAGCCACTTGATGTGTCCCTTTCACATCGATGTTTCTCTCTCTCTCTCTCTCTCTCTCTCTCTCTCTCTCTCTGTCTCTCCCTCCCTCCCTCCCTCCCACTCTATCTGAACAAAAATGGAAAAATGTCCTTGGGTGAGGATAAAAAAAAAAAAAATTTCACCTGCATCTCATTGACCAACACTGAATCTTGTGGTAACTCCCAACTCTAAGGCAGGCTGGGGCAAGTAGGATCTTACACAAAAGAATGGCATTGCCTTAAGTGGTTTAGACCAAAGGGTCCAAGAACTTCCTTGGTTCACAGTGTCAGTGGCATTTCTGAGATTATTTTCACAGTGCTCCTAGGCAAAAGAAATACCAAGTCATCCCCCTTGAAGGAGCTAGGCAAACAATGTCCTATGTATGTATATACTTAACAACTTAATAGCCAATTGAGTAAATACTGTATATCAATTGTTAAAATAATAAAAGTTTTAATAAAAAGAAGTGTGTGGCCCTGGCCGGTTTGGCTCAGCGGTTAGAGCGTCGACCTGCGGTCCAGAGAGACCCAGGTTCAGTTCCCGCTAAGGGCACGTACCTCGGTTGCAGTTTGTCGCCAGCCTGGTTGGTTGCGTGGGTGGCAGCCACTCGATGTATCCCTTTCACGTCGATGTTTCTCTCTCTCTCTCTCTCTCTCTCTCTCTCTCTCTCTCTCTCTCTCTCTTCCTCTCTCTCCCTCCCACTCTGTCTGAACAAAAAATGGAAAAATGTCCTCGGGTGAGGATTAAAAAAAAGAAGTGTGTGCCTGTTGGGCATCATACAACCTCCCAGAAGAGGAGGGGTGATCCCTACATGTGCAGAGTGGAGGAAGATTTTCTTTGGTACAAATGCTTTGTTAACAGTGGTTCAACCATTTCTCTCTCTCTCTCTCTCTGTCTCTCTCTCTCTCTTTCTTTGGCTCAGTGCTTGAGCCCCTCCTGCAAGGGTACTGGAATCCCCTAAGCACTGAGCTCAGAGTTCCTCTGGGATGAATGGTTGACTGTTGGTCCACATCAGGTTGTGGGTTCAGAATTACTCTGCTTTCTAAATTAGTTACCTTTCCTCAGTTGCCTTCTGATACTCCATAAAGCTAGTGATATCTTTAATCAATAGTGAACTCTCAGAACTCTTTGTTTGTTGTATGTGCTGATTATTTTTAAAATTATATTACTATCGCCCTGGCCGGTTTGGCTCAGCGGTTAGAGCATCGGCCTGCAGTCCAGAGAGACCCGGGTTCGGTTCCTGCTAAGGGCACGTGCCTCGGTTGCAGTTTGTCCCCGGCCCTGGTTGGTCGTGTGGGTGGCGGCCACTCGATGTGTCCCTTTTGCGTCGATGTTTCTCTCTCTCTCTTCCTCTTTCTCCCTCCCACTCTATCTGAACAACAAAAAAAATTATATTACTATCTCTGCAGTGGAGTTTGAGAAAGAAAGCAAAAATAATATAAGGGTGGTCAATGCAACATTTTCAACTAGAAGTCCAGGGTGAATTTTGAACATGACTCAACCCTGGCAAGATGAGTGATCAAAGTAGAAAATTCCAGGTGTTACCCCATATGAAAAATGTGCTATCATTAGATAATACACAGTCATCCATCATCTATACCAAAGACTGAGAGAGTGTGTATTTTGGACATCACATCCCCTTTGATGCTCAGGTACCTAATATTTCAGGATGTTTTAATGTTCATCTGATCATCACCCCTCCCTATACCAACGCTGCCCTAATCAGTGCAGGAATATTGTCTAAAACAAGCCATCTCCTATTCCAAATACCCATTTGCCCTCTCACAGTGACTAAGTCTCTATATAGGTATAGAACAAAAGAAGTTTTAAACCAGATATTAATTCCAGGTAATTGCCATTGGCCAATAAATTCATATTTGGGTTTTAGTAACCTCCAATTCAGCAAAGTTTTTGCATTATAAAAAATAGTCTTTAAAAAATATCTTTCTACTTTTGCATCCTATTATCTATTGTCTATTCCTGGATAACATTTTTTAAGACAAAAGCATTTTCTTATTCTTATTAAGGAATAAGATATGTTATCCCAGGGAAGAAAAGGATATATACTCAGATTTAGTTATAGATTAAAAACATCAGATTCAAAAAGTTCTACATCATTCCCTTACTCAGCTCCCTGAAAGATTAAGAAATAATTGTTTCTTTGAAAATTTTATTTTTTATTGAATCAGGGTGACAGTCCGGCTGGTGTGGCTCAGTGGTTGAGTGTTGACCCATGCACCAAGAGGTCGCTGCTTTGATTCCCGGTTGGGACACATGCCCAACCAGGTTGTGGGCCTGACCCCCAGTGGGGGGGCATGCAGGAGGTGGCCAGTCGATGTTCTCTTGCATCGATGTTTCTCTCTCTCTCCTTCTCACTTCCTCTTTCTTTAAAAATCAATAAAGGAAAAATAAAATAAAAATAAATAATTAGGGTGACATTGGTTCACAAAACCATACAAGTTTCAAGTGCACAACTCAGCAAAACATCATCTGCACGTTACTCTTTCCATTCCCATTCCCCCTCCACCCTCTGCCCACCTCCACCTCCCCGCCACCCCACTCTCCCTCTGGCTATCACCACACTGTGGTCTGTGTTCACATATATATGAAATACCTGATGCCAGGGATCGTCAGATTTGTCAACACGTAACCAGGTCTCACTATTGAGCCTGGATTCAAAGTTAGTAGTTACAACTTAATCTATTTTAGATGAAAATGTATAGAAACAAAGAGTTTTTTCTTTTATCTTTACATAGAACTTGTGATACGTTTAGAGTTTATAGGGGAATAAAATGCTTTTACTATATCTGTTTCTTTATATCCAAGAAGAGGTTATGCTAGCACGTGGGTACTATAGACCCAATAGTGCACTTGATCACCAGCACATTTGGGAAATACACTTTCCGGTGTTTTAGCAGGTTCAAAAATCTTGAACTGTTAGCATTTAAAATGAGAAGGTTTTTCAGATATGAGAAGGTAGGAGAAAAGATGAATGGATTTATTGAGGAGTCAGTCAATGGATCTTAATCTTAAAGATTATATTGGTTCTCTGCACATAGCAGTTCATATTTAAAACTAAGTTTGGGATTGGGTAGCTTTGAGAAAATTATGTACAGGTTTTTAAATCCAAAACATTCTCTCTCTCTCTCTCTCTCTCTCTCACACACACACACACACACACACACACACACAGTTGTGCAAATTTTCCCAATGAAAGTAGGACTGCCATGTGTGAAAAAGGACTTGGTACTTTACTTAGTTGCCTCAATATCCTGTATAATGTTTTTTTGTTTCCAATGCATATTAGTACTTTCCATACTGATTCTCCTCTTGCTTGAGGTTGAACATTTTTGAAGGCATAAACTATGATTTTCCTTAGTAAATAAAACTGCAACATCTGCACACTACTAACACTGTCATAAACACTTAAGAAATATATGCAACAATATTTTTCAAAATAAGGTATCTTGGCTGCAAGCAAAAGAAACTGTTACTGGTCACCTAATTCATGGGATTTTCAAGGACTTAGGTTAGAAACTGCACAGAAGCCAAGGCAGCCTTGAGGAGCCAAGAGCTAAGACCCAGCTGTCTCTGTCTTTGACTCACCAGCACGTGTCCTGAGTGGGGAACAAGTAAACAGCCAAATTTCAGATGCATTTCCACATGCTGGTTGCCAGGGAGTCAAGAAAGGAGGCGTGGCCCCTCTGGCTTCTATACTGGCAGGAAGCCCTCTGCTTCTCACTAGTCAACCCACCGGCGAATGCACCCAAACCAGGATGGGGGTAAATTCTGAGTAGGCAAAAATTATAAATTTGACTGCCCAATAACCTCACATGTAACTTATCCCACATTGCATTTCCAACCAAGAATGTTCTCCTGAGTATAATGGAATATAATTTTTGAAAACAAAATTGAGCACATTTGTCGTCTAAGGAAAGCAAGGTCTCATCAGTCCAGAATCACGGTTATGTCCATTTCACCTCTAAAATCTTTATGTCTGATCCCCAACTTTCTGTCATTAGAATGATACTAAAGTTCGTAAGTTAATTAAATTTTCCATAAAGGATGATTCATATATCTTAGGTTTCCTCTCTGTTCAAAAACTGTTGACAGAAACCTAGATTTCTTAGTTTATCTGTATTTAAAATATCAATTTTTTAATTTAAAAAAATCAAATATTTGATATAAGTATCATCTTCTATTAAATTTTTTTTTTGGTAAATAGGTCTTCTTGTAAAAATCCCATTTTGTTATTATTATTATTTTTTTTTTGCAAATGAGAAAATGACTGCTTCCAATTTTCTTTCCATTGTTTGTTTGTTTTTTAATAGATTCCTCAACAAAAATAAACATAATTCTTTATAAGTTTAGTTCCAAAAGTGTAGCTCGTAAACTAACACAATAAACTAACACTACACACTTCTATTACTCCTAAATTTCTATTAGCTTTAATGGCACCAGACAGAATATACTTGTGGAAGGATGGGCTCCATTTTCTTATTCTTTCTTGCCTTTTCCAACTGTACCATTCTTTGAAGCCATGAATTTATAAAACCTCAACATTTACAAAATGATGAGTTGGACTGAAATGCTCTATTAAAAAAAAAATAACATAAAAACAGTTTTATGAATTCTCCAGAAACTCCCCAGCCTAGAAGATACCCAAATTCACAGCACCATAGTCATAGTTCCTTAGGATACAAATAATCTTTCCAAAGAATTATTTACATAGAAAAACATCAGTATTTTAAAACTTTTTAAAAATTAAAAATCCATAGATTATATGAGAATTCATATATAATAAAAGTAAAAATTGTTTAATAAGATTTTATTTCACTAAAAGCCCTTAGACAAATCCAAAGTCTATTTAAAATCTGTTCTGATGAGTAGAACCTAATTAAATAGTCCCAATTATACACATTTTAAATTTTGAATGTCTACCCAATTTGTTTTTATGTTTATATTTCAGCAGACTTATATGTAGAATAAAAATAATAGTTATTATAAGAATTGGAGAAAACGCACATAAAGATATTAACATACATGGTTTTAATAATAATGGTGGTAGTAATCATAATACTTATACTCCACGTACTACCTTGAGGAATAAATACGCTCTTCTTTGAGATTGTTTTTAATCTAAAAATCTGGCAAATGCTGAGGCTTTTATAATGACCTCTGGTACCGGGGTTTTGGATTTACATAGAGTATGTTCAAAACTGCACAAATGCGCAACCACAAAGGTATTCTTAAAGTTATGCCAAATTGACTGCTATGCTTCCTGTTTATACACAGCAACCAGAGCGAGCACTTGATGAGTCTGAACATATGGGGAAAATTTAGCAAATGAACTTTTATCTTAAAAGTTAATAGATTCTCCACATGTAGCAATACATTAGTAAAGCTATTATCTGGGAAAGATTAAAGAATAAAGACAAATAAATGGAACTGGTGGGGGGAGTGAGACTTTTTATCAAAAAATGAACATAGTGACATGCTGTGGGGGTGACAAAAAGTCATCAGGCAGCATCTCCCGTGAGCTTCCTCACTGATCTAGTCCAGTTTTTCTCAAATGTCATTGTGGCTCATCATACTCACCTGTTAAAAGCACAGATTGTGGGGGCCCCCCACCCCAACATTCTGATTTGTAGGTTTTAGTGGGGCCTCAACTTTTCATTTCTAACAAATTCCCAGATGATGCTGATGCAACTGGTCTGAGGAGAACCACTCTGAGAACCACTGGTTGAATTTACAACAGGTGGACAGCCTACTATTTCAATCCCCTGCTTAATGAGAAATCTAAAACCTGTTTTGATGAATAACGTGTTATAACTGATATTAGTCATGTTTTCTCAGATTTTTTTAATTTATAAAGAGTAAGCAATTAAAGTTTAATTATTACATATATTTACAAGATTTAAATTATCCCACATCCTGAAAATTGCATGTACTATATAGCTATATCCAACAAGCAACTTTAAAGACCATTTAAACATAAATTAGATGCAATAAGTGTTTTTTGGCCCTGGTCAGTAAGTAAGACTAGAGAACATCACATATATTGGTACAAGTTAAATAACAACGAAACACCATTTTTCCATTCCAGAAAGGCAAAAACTAAAATGCTTTCTAATATCCTACATTCTTGGTAAAAGTTGAAAGTGAGGCCACCATGAAAGGACGCTTCCAGTGTTTATCTGGGTGGTGAGATCTGGAGCCAATAGAGCTTATTATAGTTTCTTGTATTAAAATGCAGCTATAAAATGTTACATAAGTGGTGACAAATACATTGTAATGTTTTAAAAACTAATCTTACAAATTATGGATATAAGTAACAGATTTAAAATTAAATCAGTTTCTTTTGTGAATTCAAAACATCCTTTATCCTACATTAAGTTTGGTAACTTTGTGAACAGTGTATTTAATAAATTAATGGAGGCCAATGATTAAGTGGCACAAGAGGAGAAATGGTGCACGCAGGCAGCAGAACAACCCGGAGAAAGGGACTTTAGTTCCGGAGTGGAGGAACCTTGATGGCTGTCCACTTGGGCTGTGTGACTCATACGTCACCCTTAGACACCTGCTCCCCACAGAAATATCTGTTAGCTGATTAACTGCCCCCACCATCTCCACATGTCTCCACTCTCCCACACACACAGGTTAATAGTATTGCTCTTGAGCTAGCTGGTGTTGCTATATTCTCATATGATTAAGGAATTATATACCAAGGAAGCACAGGCCAAATAAATTACATAGAGAGAGTACCTAACAGGGTACATTGAACAAAAGGCCCTGCTAGATTTTTGCTTTTCTTTTATTTCCTTGAACAAATATCTTATTCACAGAAGTTCTTCGATAGCAGCATGAAATATCTGTTTTTAATGTCATCAGAAATTACACAAATATACATATATGTATCAAAATATATTTTGAGGTTAAAAAAAACTATGACAAAAATTAATATCAAAACCTCTATTGCTACATCCTGAAATATATCAAAGGAATTAGCATTTTCTGAGAGTTCGTTTTCTTGATATTTAAATCAAATAAAAATATTAGTTGAATTAATCATGTTTCACATTAAAGAAGTTAACCTAGGCTGGGAAATAGTAAAGAAATTAATCCACATTTAGGACAGACTTAACCTGTTTTGTAAGCCTCTGGGAACCACTCAACAGAAATTGCATAATCTTACATAATAGCCGATCGACTGAATACTCTAGAAGTTTGCTGATTTAGCATTTAATTCTTGCACAGCAATTATTGGGAAAAGAAGTCCTGTCAGATAATAACATTAACATTGCTACGGGATTTGGATTTTTTAAATCTCTGGTGAAACAGATGAGATGTGTGTGTACTGTGTACGCACACATGTGCGGTGTGTGCATGCATGTGTGCTGTAAGCACACACACCACATGCACACATCCTCCAGTGATATAATAAAACCTCATTCTTTAACCACACAGATATATCTCTCTTCAGAATTCCAGTTGACTCAACTATGCTGTTTTCAGGGGGAGAATACAGACTGACAGATGAAATGCATGGCTATTTCTTTTTCAACAGTCCTAAGCTTGGGCAAATTATTTTTCTATTTTTCTGTTTTCTAATGTCACAAAACAGGTATCCTCGAGTAAAATCTTGATACCTGGGAGATACCCCTCCCTAACCCTGGTATGTCTTCTAAGTTGTTAACTTTTCTATAATTTTAATAAAAATGTTTGTTTATTGCTATAGTAAAAGTCAACTTGCAGTACAAAAACAGAACACAAGGACATCAGAATCTCTCCTTTTTAGAAACTACTGTTTCTCACTCTAACATTTTATTTATTTATTTATTTTTTTATCCTACCCTGAGGACATTTTTTACATTTTTTTGTTCAGATAGACTGGGAGGGGGAGAGAGAGAGAAACATCGATGTGAAAGGGACACATCGAGTGGTTGCCCCAACCAGGGCCGGGGACAAACTGCAACCGAACCAGGGTCTCTCAGGACCGCATTGAGCAAAAGCGGCCAGGGCTCACTCTAACATTTTAATGACTTCAGCAAAGGCTCTTCCCTCTCTCCACAATGACTCTTGAGTTATCTTTCAGAAATCTAGATAGAGGAGAAATTTCAGCATCTCAGAACCTACAGGTGATCCCTCTTTCGTTGCAGAATAATATTCAAACTCCTCTGTGCACATTACCTAATTCCAGCAGCCTTTTCTCATCCCTCAGCACCCCTGCAGGTTTTATGCTGTCCATTGTCCTCAGCTCCTTTGCCCTCCTCAGGGACAGATCTCCATCATCATCAGCCCTGAGACCATCTGCTTACAGTGCTGCCTCTCTTCTCTGACGACGTCCACACAGGCCAGCCTGGAGCTCAAGACCACAGCCCTCCCTAGACAAGAACAGCGTCCTCGCCCTGGCCGGTTTGGCTCAGCTGTTAGAGCGTCTGCCTGCGGTCCGGAGAGACCCGGGTTCAGTTCCCGCTAAGGGCATGTACCTCGGTTGCAGTTTGTCCCCGGCCCTGGTTGGTCGTGCGGGTGGCAGCCACTCGATGTGTCCCTTTCACATCGATGTTTCCCTCTCTCTCTTCCTCTCTCTCCCTCTCACTCTGTCTGTACAAAAAATGGAAAAATGTCCTCGGATAAGGATTAAAAAAAAAAGAACACCGCCCTCCCTGTACAACCTTGTCCTTAATTCCTCAGTCTGCTATGGGGAGACATGCTGAGTCTGAGAAACACACTTTATTGATCATTTAGGGCAGCAATTTTCAACCTTTTCCAAATCATGGTACACATAAACTAATTACTAAAATTCTGCAGCACACCAAAAAAATATATTTTTTGCCAATGTGACAAAAAACAGGTATAATTATGATTCATTCACACTGGATGGCTATTGTTGTATTGGCTGTTGTCATTTTTAACTTGACAATCTAAGGGAAAAGAGGTCAGTGTCCCACCCTGGCCGGTTTGGCTCAGTGGTTAGAGCGTCGGCCTGCGGTCCTGAGAGACCCGGGTTCGGTTCCCACTAAGGACACGTACCTCGGTTGCAGTTTGTCCCCGGCCCTGGTTGGTTGTGCGGGTGGCAGCCACTCGATGTGTTCCTTTCGCATCGGTGTTTCTCTCTCTCTCTCTCCCTCCCACTCTACCTGAACAAAAAATGGAAAAATGTCCTCAGGTGAGAATAAAAAAAAAAAAAGAGGTCAGTGTCCTGGACTAAATAGTCGGGTATTATTACATGTTTAAAAGATTTTTGTAGATTCCAAAATGGCAGCAGAGTTAATGGAAGCTACACAGACCGTCTCCCAGAACCAAACTGGAATTACAACTATAACACAGGCAAATCGACGGGAAAAAGCAACAGAAAAGCAGCTTGCGAGGACCATACAACAAGGGACACTGACTCGATCCCGGTAGGATTGCGAACACGCGACACAGGGGCTGGGAGCCCACTGTTGGCAGCTCGGCAGCGGCCTTAGCTGGGAGCAGGACCCTCGAGTTACACTCCCAGGCGGCTCCACAGCACAGAGCCAGGACAGAGGCTAAAACACCCACAGCCACTCACCTTGGGCTCTGGCAGAGGGAGGGCAGACTGGACTGGAACTGTGTGGGGACACGCGGGGTTTGGAGGGCGCTCAGAGCTTTTGCTGAGTGCAGCCATGCAGGACAGTGGCCATATTGCTCCTTCCCAGGGCTCTGGGGAGAGGCAGCAGCCCCTCCCTCGGAGATCCAACCCCACCCTGTGGGCCATTGAAGTGCTAATTGAAGCTCATTAACAACCAGCATCTGCCCCACCCTTGTGAAATCCCCTTATGCTGGGCACCTGAGGGAGTTTTTCAATCAAATGACAACCCAAAATTCATCAAGTTACCTCGACTGCTAGCCTCCAGGCAAAAAGCTAGAGGATAACAATATCTTTCCTGGGCTAGCAACTTTAACCAGGAAAGTAAGACTTGAAAGTGATGTTTAACGTGGGTCCTCCCTCGCTCATCTAAACCCAGGAGAGGGAGCCACAAACACCAAAACACCAACACCCACAGGGAAAACTTGACAGGCTCCAAAGCCCACTGTGATAGCCAAAATGGTGAAACACAGAAACAGAAGCCACATGAAAAAGCAATAGACCTCCACCAAAGACGAGATCAATGTGGAGCAGTTAGGCATGTTAACAGAGCTAGAATTCAGAGCCATGATCTTGAGGAAGCTCAACAGCATGGGTAAGGACATAGAGACGCTGAAAATAAGCCAATTGGAAATTAAAAACCATCAATAAGAGATAAAAAATGACATATCAGAAATGAAAAACACGTTGGAAGGTCTAAAAAACAGAGTAGAGGAAGCTGAGGACTGGATCAGTGAATTAGAAGACAGGGTAGAAAGAAATCAACCAATCAGAAAAACAAAAGGAAAAAACGATTAAAAAACAGGAAGACAGCTTAAGAGAACTGTGGGACAACTGGAAATGTAATAATATAAGCATCATAGGAGTCCCCAAAGAAGAAGAAAATGAGCAAGGGATAGAGAATATATTCAAAAAAATAGTGACAGAAAACTTCCCTAATTTGGTGAAGGAAGAAGGCATTCAAGTTCAAGGAGCACAGAGAGCCCCAAGTAAGAAGAACCAAAACAGGCCCACACCAAGACACATAGTAATTAAAATGCCAAAAATTAAACACAAAGAGAGAATTTTAGGCAGCAAGAGATAAGCAACAGGTTACCTACAAAGGAAACCCCATAAAGCTCTCAGCTGACTTCTCAACAGAAACACTACAGGCTAGAAGGGAGTGGCATGAAGTAATCAAGATCATGAAAAACAAGGATCTGAATCCAAGACTACTCTACCCAGCAAGACTATCATTCAAAATAGAAGGTGAAATAAAGAGCTTCCCAGACAAAAAAAAAAAAAAAAAAAAAGGTTAACAGGATACATGAGCACCAAACCAGCACTGCAAGAAATGTTAAAAGGACTGCTGTAATTAGCAGGAGAAATGGGAAGAAAAATAGAACCACACTAAACAAAAATGACAATAAATAAGTACATATCAATAATCACCTTAAATGTAAATGGACTGAATGCTCCAATAAAGAGACACACAGTAGATGATTGGATAAGAAAGCATGACTCATCTATATATTCTTTACAAGAGACCCACTTCACAAGAAAAGACTCACATAGGTTGAAAGTGAAGGGATGGAAAAAAGTTTTCCAAGCAAATGGAAAGCAAAAAAAGCTGGGGTAGCAATACTTATATCTCATAAAATAGATTTCAAAATGAAGGCCATAACTAGAGACAAAGAAGGCCACTACATAATATTGAAAGGATCTATCCAACAGAAAGATATAACCTTGATAAACATTTAAGCACCCAATATAGGAGCACCAAAATATATTAAAAATCTTCTGGAGGACTTCCAAGGAGAAATCGACAGCAATACAATCACAGCAAGGGACTTCAACACCCCGTTGACACCACTGGATAGATCCTCTAGACAAAAAATTAGCAAGGAAACAGAGACTCTAAATGAAGCACTAGACCAAATGGATTTAATAGATATCTACAGAGAATTACACCCTAAAACTGCGGAATGCACATTCTTCTCAAGTGCACATGGGACATTCTCAAAGATAGACCACATCTTAGGACACAAACTAAGTCTCTACAAGTTTCAAAAGATTAAAATCATATCAAGCATCTTCCCAGATCACAATGGCATGAAACTAGAGATCAATTGCAACAAGAACATGCAAAGACATTTGAACACATGGAGGCTAAATAGCATGTTATTAAACAATGAATGGGTTACCGAGGAGATCAAGGAAGAAATTTAAAACTTCCTGGAAACCAATGAAAATGAACACAAAACAACAAAAAATCTATGGGATGCAGTGAAAGCAGTTCTGAGAGGGAAGTTCATAGCACTACAGGCCTACCTCAAGAAACAAGAAAAATTTCGAATTGACTGTCTAACCTCACAACTTAAAGAATTAGAAAGCAAACAAAAAGAAAACCCCAGAGCAAGTAGAAGGAAGGAAATAGTAAAGATCAGAGCAGAAATAAATGACATAGAAACCAAAAAAAAAAAAAAAAAAAAACAATTCAAAGGATCAATGAAACAAAGAGCTGGTTTTTTGAAAAGATAAACAAGATTGATGGACCCTTAGCTAAACTCACCATGAAACAAAGAGAGAGAACCCATTACAAAAAATCAGAAATGAAAGAGAAGAAGTAACAACCGACACCACAGAAATACAAAAGATCGTTAACAACTACTATAAACAACTATAAGGTAACAAATTCGACAATCTAAGCAAAATGGACAAATTTCTAGAAACACTGTCTCCCAAAACTGGACCGGGAAGAGATAGAAAACTTGAACAGACCAATAAGAACTAAGGAAATTGAAGAGGTAATCAAGACTCTTCCAGCAAACAAAAGCCCAGGTACAGATGGCTTCACAAGGGAGTTTTACCAAACATTCAAAAAAGAACTAACACCCATTGCCACAAATTATTTCAAAAAATTCAAGAAGAAAAAAGACTTCCAAACCTGTTCTATGAGGCCAGCATAATTCTAATTCCAAAACCAGAAAAAGACACTACAAAGAAAGAAAACTACAGGCCAATATCCCTGATGAACATAGATGCCAAAATCCTGAACAAAACACTAGTAAATCAAATCCAGCAATACATCAAAAAAATTATTCACCATGACCAAGTGGGATTCATTCCAGGGATGCAAGGCTGGTACAATATTCGCAAATCAATAAACGTGATACACCACATCAACAAAATGAAGAATAAAAACCACATGATCATATCAATAGATGCTGAAAAAGCATTCGACAAAATCCAGCATCCATTTCTGATAAAAACGCTCAGCAATGTAGGAATAGAGGGATCATATCTCGACATAATAAAGGCCATATATGAAAGACCTACAGCCAACATCATACTCAATGGACAGAAACTAAAAACATTTCCATTAAGAACAGGAACAAGACAGGGATGTCCACTTTCGCCACTCTTATTTAACATTGTACTGGAAGTCTTAGCCACAGCAATCAGACATGAAGAAAAAATAAAAGGGATCCAAATTGGAAAGGAGGAAGTGAAACTGTCATTATTTGCAGATGACATGATATTGTACATAGAAAACCCTAAAGACTCCATCAAAAATCTATTAGACTTAATAAATGAATTTGGCAAAGTGGCAGGATACAAAATTAACGTCAAGAAATCGACGGCATTCTTGTACATCAATGATGAACTCACAGAAAGAGAAACTGAAAAAACAATCCCATTTACCATCGTGAAAAAAAATTAAGATACCTAGGAATAAACTTAACCAAAGAAGTAAAGGACCTATTTGCAGAAAACTACAGGACATTGAAAAAAGAAATAAAGGAAGACATAAAAAAGTGGAAGCACATACCTTGTTCATGGATTGGAAGAATTAACATCATTAAAATGTCCATACTACCCAAAGCAATCTATAGATTTAATGCAATCCCCATCAAAATACCAACGACATATTTCATAGAACTAGAACAAATACTTCAAAAGTTCATATGGAACCAAAATGTCCCTGAATAGCCACAGCAATTTTGAAAAAAAAGGACAAAGTAGGTGGGATCACAATACCAAATATCAGGTTATACTACAAAGCGATTGTAATCAAAACAGCCTGGTACTGGCACAAGAACAGGCATATAGACCAGTGGAACAGAACTGAAAACCCAGAAATGGACCCAAGGCAATATGCTCAATTAATATTTGACAAAGGTGGCAAGAGCATACAGTGGAGTAAAGACAGCCTCTTTAATAAATGGTGTTAAGAAAATTGGATAGCTACATGCAATGAAATGAAACTAGACCATCAACTTACACCATACACAAAAATAAACTTAAAATGCATAAAAGACTTAAATGTGACCCGTGAATCCATTAAAAATTCTAGAAGAAAATGTAGGCAACAAAATTTCGGACATCACAAGGAGGAGAAATTTCACTGATACATCACCTAAGGCAACAGAAACAAAGGAAAAAATGAACACATGGAACTACATCAAACTAAAAAGCTTTTGCACAGCAAAAGAAACAATAATTGAAATGGAAAGGCAACCCACTGTATGGGAGAACATCATTGCCAATGATATATCAGATAAGGGGTTAATTTCCAATATATATAGAGTGCTCATACAACTCAACAAAAGGAAGACAAAGAACCCAATTAAAAAATTTCAGAGGACCTAAAGAGAAACTTCTCCAAACAGGACATACAAATGGCCAAGAGACATATGAAAAAATGCTCAATGTCACTAATCATCAGAGAGATGCAAATTAGAACAACAATGAGGTATCACCTCACACCTGTCAGAATGGCTGCCATCAACAAATCATCAAACAACAAGTGTTGGCAAGGGTGTGGAGAAAAGGGGACTCTAGTACACTGCTGGTGGGAATGCAGACTGGTGCAGCCACTATGGAAAACAATATGGTGTTACCTCAAATAATTAAAAATTGAAATTCCATTTGACCCAGTGATCCCACTTCTAGGAATATACCCTAAGAAGCCTGAAACACCAATCAGGAAGAATATATGTACCCCCATGTTCATAGCAGCACTATTTACAATAGCTAAGATCTGGAAACAGCCCAAGTGTCCATCAGTAGACGAATGGATAAAAAAGCAGTGGTACATATACACAATGGAGTACTATGCAGCTGTAAGAAAGAAAGATCTCTTATCCTTTGAGACGACACGGAGGGACCTGGAAAGTACTATCCTAAGTGAAATAAGCCAAGCAGAAAAAGACAAATACCACATGATCTTACTTATATATGGAATATAATGAACATATCAGTCTGAGGAATACGGTAGACCCAGAAACATGGAAGTAGGGCACAGACTGACATCCCTCAGAAGAGGGGGCGGGGGGGGTGGGAAGAGATAATCCACAGAACTTATATGCATGTACACATAACCAATGGACATGGACAATAAAGCCGGGGACAGGGCAGGGGTGGGGTGGGGAGTGGGTGCCAATGGAGTAAAAAAGTAGAAACATCTGTAACAAAAAAAATAAGTAATTAATTAATTTTAAAAACACAACAACAAAAAAAAAACAACTCAACACCAAAAAAACAAAGAATCCAATTAAAAGATGGGTGAAGGACCTGAATAGACACTTCTCTAAAGAGGACATGCAGATGACCAATATACATGAAAAGATGCTCAATGTCACTAATCAACAGAGAAATGCAAATTTAAAGCACAATGAGATATCACCTCACATCTGTCAGAATGGATATTATCAATAAATCACCAAACAACAAGTGTTGGCAAGGACGGGGAGAAAAGGGAACCCTGGCGCACTGTTGGGCATGCAGCTTGGTGCAGCCACAGTGGAAAGCAGTATGGAGATACCTCAAAAAATGAAAAATGGAATTGCCTTATGACCCAGTGATTCTACTTCTTGGAATTTATACGATAAAACCTGAAACACTAATTCAAAAGATTATATGCACCCCTATGTTCATTGCATCATTATTTCCAATAGCCAAGATTTGGAAGCAGCCCAAGTGTCTATCAGTAGAAAAGTGGATAAAAAAAAAGCTGTGGTACATTTATACAATCTTAATACTACTTAGCCATAAAAAAGAAGGAAATCTTACCCTTTGAGACAGCTTGGATGGATCTAGAGAGCATTATATTAAGTGAAATAAGCTAAGCAGAGAAAAACAAGTACCACATGATTTCACTCACATGTGAAATCTAATGAACAAAATAAACTAACAAACAAAATGGACACAGACTCATAGATAGAGAGTAGGCAGACAGCTGTTGGAAGGTCAGGGTGTTGGGAGGCTGGTTGGGGGGTGGAGGAATTGAACAAAAAAGAAAGAGAAAAATTCATGTATACGGACAACAGTGTGGTGGTTGCCAAGCAGAAGGAGGGAGGAGGGAAGGGGAAAGTGGAGGAATATTATAGCAGTGATAAGTGGTGATGGAAGGAGACTTGATTTAGGGTTGTGAACACACAATAGTGTACTGATACTGTTTTGTGGAATTGTGCACCTGAAACCTGTATACTTTTGTTTACCAGTGTCACCCCAGTATATTCAATGAAAGGGGGGGGGATAGATGTGGTACACATATACAATGGAATATTACTAGGCCATAAAAAGAAATAAAATCTTACCTTTTGTGACTATGGACCTAGAGGGTATTATGCTAAGTGAAATAAGTCAGTCAGAGAAAGAAAAATACCATATGATTTCACTTATATGTGGAATCTAACGAACAAAATAAAGGAACAAGCAAAATTGAAACAGACTCATAAACACAGAGAACACTGATGGTTCCCAGAGGACATAGGTGTTGGGGGCTGGATGAAAATGTGAAGGGATTAAATAGTACAAATTGGCACTTACAAAATAGTCATGGGGATATAAAGTACAGCATAGGGAATATAGTCAATAATATTGTAATAACTATGTATGGTGTCAGGTGGGTACTGGAAATATTGAAGTGGGGATCATTTGTAAAGTATATGATTATCTAACTGCTAAGCTGTACATCCGAAACTAATATAACATAATACTGAATGTAAACTGTAATTAAAAATATAAAATAAGCCCTGGCTGGTTTGGCTCAGCGGTTGGAGTGTTGGCCTGCGGTACAGAGAGACCCGGGTTTGGTTCCCGCTAAGGGCACGTACCTTGGTTGCAGTTTGTCCCCGGCCCTGGTTGGTTGTATGGGTGGCAGCCACTCGATGTGTCCCTTCATGTCGATGTTTCTCTCTCTCTCTCTTCCTCTCTCTCCCTCCCGCTCTATCTGAACAAAAAATGGAAGAATGTCCTCGGGTGAGGATAAAAAAGAAATATATATATATATATATATATATATATATATATATATATATATAATAAAAAAAATAAAAGATTTTTGTAGCAGCCCGGCCAGTGTGGCTCAGTGGTTGGGCACCAAGAGGTCACCGGTTTGATTCCCAATCAGGACACATGCCCAGGTTGTGGGCCCACTCCCCAATGGAGGGCATGCAGGAGGCGGCCAATCTATGTTCTCTCTCATCGATGTTTCTCTCTCTATCTCCGTCTCCCTTCCTCTCTGTCTAAAATCAATAAAGAAAAAAAAATTCTTGTAGCAGACCAATGTGTCGTGGCACACCATTTGAAAATCGCTGATTTTGGGAAGTCTAGAAGAAATTACAATATAGCAAATAAAATGGGACTGTTTTCAGGAGGACAAAATACAGCCAAACCCTTCCCCACAAATGACCCCCATTGTGAATCATCGAGCTCCATGTCAGTTAATGCTCTGCTTCCCCTTAGATTAAAAACATGTTTTGAAAGCCCCTCAGTCTCTACTTTCGTTCCCCTTTAGGAAGATTCAACTCCTACTGACAGGGGTAGATGTAATCCCAGTATCTATCCCCATTCCCACCCCCAACCAGGACAGCCCAGTAGCAGCAGTATGCTTTCCAGAGTCTGAACGTGATTTCAAAAATCACACCACACTTGGACTTGCCCCAGCTCTCCAAGACCTGCAGGATGGCTCAGAGCAAACTTCAACACACTACAGCATTCTCTTTGAGTTATTGGCACAGGAGAAGGAAAGACATGACTCTTGATTCTTCCTGCAGTATCTCCAGCCTTTACTCGTAGGCTGCTCTGGACAGGGCACACACGCACACGCACGCACACACGAACAGGAACACAGACATTGCCTCATGCATTCATTCAACAGACATCCTCGAAACTTTCTGTGTTTTGGCCACTGTGATCAGAAGTGTGTTTTCAGTGCTGAACAAAGCAGATCTGGAGCTTTGCAGTCACGTGAGGCAGACAAGTCATATCAAACACAAACCTCTCACTTCAGGGTGTCAGCAGCACAGCAAAGGGAAATTGTCAAGCATCCTTTACATCGTCCACTGAGGGGACCTGACCCAGTCTTGGGGTCAGAGAAGCTGTCCCTGAGGAGTGACTCAATTTCTAACTGAACCATAAATATTGATTAGGTGAAAGAGGAAAACTCGTGAGCAGAGGAAGCATCTCTTAAGGCTTAGAATTGTTTCTAAGTGCGCCAGGTTGCATGAGAAAGACTCCAGACCAACCATCACTGCTATACAATATAATTCCTGTAATATACTCCTGTGATGCTGCATCGATAAAAGTCATCTTCATACATGCAGGGCTGTTTTTAAGTCCAAACCTGACTAGATTTGAAAGTAAATATATACATTTATCTTATATTTGAAAAGCTCTTTCAGCATCTTAACACCAGCCGGTGCTCAAGTTATCTTTGGAACACTTTTCCTTTGGTTACACAAGCCTCAGTGGCACTGCATCTTCTGCCAAATAATAGACTGATTATATACATTTGCTTTAACCTTCTGAAATTGCTGAGAAAGAGCGTCTCTATAAATATACAGGGATAATTGATGGTCAAAACACCAGTCGACGTTTGAGCTCATTGAACAATTTTAGTCTCAAAAAAAGAGAACAAGTTAAAATTGTTCTGAGCTTGTATTGCTTCCAAAGGTTCTTTTTTTATATATAAATACACTGAGATTTCTGAATGGGCTCCAGTGATATTGTTATATTCACAACATGTCTTTCTTCTGAACAGTCAAAATACAACCACTATATTTTCTTATGCTATTAATTCAGCAGTTCTTTTTTATTAAATTTATTGGGGTGACACTGGTCAATAGGGTCATATAGGTTTCAGGTGTAGATTTCTATGATACGAGATCTGCATATTGCACTATGTTCCCACCACCCAAAGTCAAATCTTCTTTTGTCACCATATATTAGACCCCTTCAACACCACCCCCTAATCCAGCAATTCTTCATTGATTGCATATGTAAAAATGAAAAATTCAAAAGTAATCCAAATAGTACAGATGGCTATCAATGAAAAAAAATTAAGTCTCTCTTTTGATCCCCAATTGCCAATCTCATCAGCGGAGGTTTCATACTAGATAAGTTCCTGTATTTTTTATTTTTTTGTCCTTAACAATACATCTTGCATCTCTTTCCAAATAAGCACAGGAGTATGTCACAGTGTGCCACCCCGCAGTATTCCTCCTATGGTTGCATTTATCATATTTAACTGGATCTTGTCTACATTGATGACCATTTAGATCCTTCTCTGTTTCTATCGGACACCATAGTACTAGATGCAAACACTGTTGTAATGCACATAAACACTTCTGTAAATATATAACTTGTATACTAATATTCTCCAATATTTCATTTTCTCTCCTATATGATTAGGCGATACCATGTGACTATCTGTCCTATGAAGTGGCCAGTAAAAAGCCACAATTTGCCCCACCTGGTGTTTCCTGCCCTGCCATGGTGACCAGGAGTCTGAGTGTCCCAGAAGTTTCAGCTATAAGAGAGTGGAGTTTCCAACTGACTTGTTATGTGACTCACAACCCTCCTCAACAACCCAGTCCTCGCTTGCATTGGACTTCCCACAGAAGTGAGAAATAAATTACTAGCTGTCGAGAAGAGTCTGCATCTTTGGCATGATGTTTTCCATGGTATTTGGATACTTAGTAGACAGTCTGGAAATATAATTGCACCCCTAATCTCATGGATATGGGCCGTCCTATAAATTATCTCCACTCACCTTGCTGATGAGGACAATTTATACTCAGAAATTAAAAGTCTCAAGACCTTGCCTTTATAAGGTTTTTACCAAATAAAACTGTTATTTAAATTCATCTTTCCGGAAGTCAAGAGATTATCTGCCTCAATGAGTCACTGGGATCACCTGTACCTTGATTTCAACTACCTACTCCAATACTCTGTTGAAATTCCATGAGCACCAGAACTGAGTTAAATGATGATATGAACACTGGACATGTGACATATGTATGGTTATGCATAATGTGTGTATTATAATGTGTACGGTATTTTTGCAGTGAGCATCTTTGCCACAGATATTTTCACTGCAAACATTTCGCCCTGTAACGGATAACAATGCCTAGAACGGTGCTATACCTCATTGCTTTGGAGAAATGTCCCTACTGTAAACTTGTCTTCAGAGCTCATGTCACAATCGTAATTTCATGTTGGCTTGCATGATTACTTGACTAGTATATGAATGCCCCTATACTCTAAGCTTCACGAAGGCAGGACCCCACTTGCTTCACCACTCAATTTCAGCCCAAACCCTTGGAATAGCATTCAACTCATTCAATTTTCTCAACCAACATTTTTTTTTAAAATACTGCTTGTTTAATTTTAAAAGATGGGTGCTTTGACAATTAACATAATAACACTGAAAGCAAACTTGCAAAAAAAAAAAAAAACTTGGAGCATGAATCATAATTGAGAAAATCATTATTTTCCCTTCTGATTTTCCTTGATACTGATTGCACCGAAGTTTTATTTCACATATTTTGTGAAGTATTTAGATATGTTATGATGTTTATGTAATCAAATGCACCTGTACACCGTGGTAAAGATCCAATATGCGTGTGTGTTTACACACACACACATACATACATATGTAAGTGAAGTCTGTAAATAATTAATTTAATCAGTGGTTCTCATGGTGCAATTCTGCCTTCCTCCCCAGGGAACATTAGCAATGTCTGGAGACGTTTTTGCTTGTCATGCCCCAGACATTGGGGCTACTGGCGTCTAGCAGGTAGTAGTCATCAATACCACTAAACATCCTACAATGCAGAGGACAGCACCTCCCCCAGCCCCCACCCCCAAAAGAGAATTATTTAGACCAAATGTTAATAGTGCCAAGACTGAGAAATCCTGATTTAACCCATGACTTATATTTTATTTTATATAGATATATGTATTTGGTAAATGCTTTTCTTAAAATTGTTTAAAGTATTACAGATGTTCCCTATTTTTTCCCCATTGACCCCTTCTTTCCCGACCACCCTCCTGCTTTCCCCAATCTAATGTCTGGGTCCACTGGTTGTGCATATATGCATGTAAGTTCTTTGATTTATCGCTTCCCACCTCTCCAACCCCCCATCTCTCTGAGGTTTGTTAGTCTGTTCCCTACTTCCATAACCCTGCATTTCTTTTGGACGACAGCTTCTTTTGCTCATTAAGTTCCATAAATAAGTGAGATCATGTGGTACTAGTCTTACTCTGACTGGCTTATTTCACTCAGCATAATACTCCCCAGGTCATCTCAAAGGGTAAGACATCTTTCTTTCTACAGCCAAATAATATTTCCATTGTACAAATGTACCACAGCTTTTTTATCCACTCATCTACTGATGGGCACTTGGGCTGTTACCATATCTTAGCTATTGTAAATAGCACTGCTATTCTTTCTGAGTGGTGTTTCAGGATTCTTAGAATATATTCAAAGAAGTGAGATCACTGGGTCAAATGGCAGTTCCATTTTTAATTTTTTGAGGAAACACTATATTGTTTTTCATAGTGGCTACAACAGTCTGCAATCCCACCAGCAGTGTACTAGAGTCCCCGTTTCTCCACACCCTCACCAACACTTGTTTGAGGATTTGTTGATGGTGCCATTCTGGCAGATGTGAGATGATATCTCATAGTTGTTTTAATTTGCATCTCTCTGATGATTAGAGATGTTGAGCATTTTCTCATATGTCTCCTGGCCATTTGTATGTCCTGTTTGAAGACCTATCTATTCAGGTCCTCTGTCCATTTTTCAGTTGGATTATTTGTCTTCCTTTTGTTGAGTTGTATGAAACTCTACATATTTTGGATATTAATCCCTTATCCAATGTGTCATTGGAAAATATGTTCTACCAGAGAGTGGGTTCCCTTTTCATTTTGATGCTGGTTTCTTTTGCCATGCGTAAGCTTTTTAGTTTGATGTAGTCCCAGTTATTCATTTTTTTCTTTGTTTCTCTGGCCCTGGGTGATACATCAGTGAAAATTCTGCTACATATAATATCTGAGGTTTTTCTGCCTACATTTTCATCTATGAATTTTATGGTTTCACAAGATACATTTAAGTCTTTTATCCATGTTCAATTTATTTTTGCGTATAATGTAAGTTAATGGCCTAGCTTTACTTTTTGCATATGGCTGTCCAATTATCCCAACACCATTTATTGAAGAGACTGTCTTTTCTCCATTGTATGCTCTTGCCTCCTTTGATGAACACTAATTGTGCATACTGTCTTGGGTCAATACCTGGGTTCTCCATTCTGTTCCATTGATCTTAAACCTGTTCTTGTGCTAGTACCAGGCTGTTTTGATTATGATGGCATTGTAGTATAACTTGATATCTGGTATTGTGAGCCCTCCACTCTTCTTTTTTTTCAAGATTGCTGTGGCTATTCAGGGTCTTTTTTGGTTCCATATAACCTTTTGGAGTATTTGTTTTAGATCTGTGAAATATGCTGTTGGTATTTTAATAGGGACTGAATTTAATCTGTAGATTGCTTTGGGTAGTATAAACATTTTAATGATGTTGATTTTTCCAATCCATGAACATGGTATGTTTCCACTTTTTTATATCTTCCTCTATTTCTTTTTTTAATGTCCTGTTGTTTTCTGAGAACAAGTCTTTTACCTCATTGTTTAAGTTTATTCCTAGGTATTTTATTTTTTTGGTGCAATAATAAATGGAATTGTTTTTTTTGTTTGTTTCTGTTTCTGAGGGTTCATTATTGGTGTATAATGATTTCTAGCCCTGGCCAGTTTGGCTCAGCGGTTAGAGCATCGGCCTGCAGTCCAAAGAGACCCAGGTTCGGTTTCCGCTAAGGGCATGTACCTCAGTTGCAGTTTGTCCCTGGCCCTGGTTGGTCGTGCGGGTGGCAGCCACTCAATGTGTCCCTTTCACGTCGATGTTTCTCTCTCTCTTCCTCTCTCTCCCTCCCACTCTATCTGAACAAAAAATGGAAAAATGTCCTCGAGTAAGGATAAAAAAAAAAAAAAAGAATGCCATTGATTTCTGGATGTTAATTTTGTGTCCTGCTACTTTGCTGAATTCATTTATTAAATCTAGTAGATTTTTGATGGAGTCTTCAGGGTTTTCCATGTACAATATCATGTCATCTGCAAATAATGACAGTTTGACTTCCTCCTTTCCGATTTGGATCCCTTTTTTTTTCTTCTTATCTAATTGCTGTGGCTAAGACTTCCAGTACTATGTTAAATGAGAGTGGTGAAAGTGGGCATCCCTGTCTTGTTCCTGTTCCTAAGGGAAATGATTTTTAGTTTTTGCCCATTGAGTATGATGTTAGCTGTAGATTTTTCATATATGGGCTTTATTTTGTTGAGGTATGACCCTTCTATTCCCACTTTGCTGAAAGTTTTTTATCAGAAATGGGTGTTGGATTTAGTCAAATGCTTTTTCAGTGTCTATTGATATGATTACATGGTTTTTATCTTTCATTTTGTTTATGTGGTGCATCACATTTATTGATTTGCAAATGTTGTACCAGCCTTGCATTCCTGGAACGAATCCCACTTGGTCATGGTGAATACTTTTTTTAATATATTGCTGGATCCAATTTGCTAATATTTTGTTGAGGATTTTGGCATGTATGTTCATTGGGGATATCAACCTGTAGTTTTCTTTCTTTGCAGTGTCTTTATCTGCTTTTGGAGTTAGGATTATGCTGGTCTCATAAATAAAAAGCTTGGAAGTATTCCTTCTTCTTAAATATTTTGAAATAGTTTGAGGAGAATGGGTGTTAGTTCTTCTTTGAATGTTCGGTAAAACTCCCCCATGAAGCTGTCTGGAACTGTGCTTTTTTTGGCTAAGAGTTTGTTTGTTTGTTTATTATCCTCACCTGAGGTCATTTTTCCATTTTTTTGTTCAGATAGAGTGGGAAGGAGAGAGAGGAAGAGAGAGAAAGAGAGAAACATCAATGTGAAAGGGACACATCGAGTGGCTGCCTCCCGCAGAGCCCAACCAGGGCCGGGGACAAACTGCAACTGAGGTACATGCCCTTAGTGGGAACCGAACCCAGGTCTCTCTGGACCACAGGCCAATGCTCTAACCGCTGAGCCAAACCGGCCAGGGCAAGAGTTTATTGATTACAGCTTCAATTTCCTTAGTTGTTACTAGTCTGTTTAAGTTTTCTGTCTCTTCCCAGTTCAGTTTTGGGAGACTGTGTGATTCTAGAAATTTGTCCATTTCACCTAGGTTGTCAAATTTGTTGGCGTATAATTGTTCATAGTATTTAAACAATCCTTTGTATTTCTGTGGTGTCAGTTGTTACTTTTCCTCTTTTGTTTCTGGTTCTGGTTTATTTGGGTCCTCTTTGTTTCTCGGTGAATCTGGCTAAAGGTTTATCAATTTTATTTATCTCTTCAAAGAAGCAGCTCTTGGTTTCACTGATCTTTTGAACTGTTTTTTGTTGTTGTTGTTGTTTTGTTTTGTTTTGTCTCTTTGTCATTTATTTCCACTCTGACCTTTACTATTTTTCCTTCTACTTGCTCTCAGTCTTTCTTTTTGTTTACTTTCTAGTTCTTTAAGTTGTAGGGTTAGATAGTCTATCAGAAACTTTTCTTGTTTCTTGAGGTAGACCTGTAAAAGCTACAAACTTCTCTCTCAGGGCTGTTTTTGTTGTGTCCCATAGATTTTGTTAATTTTCATTGATTTCCAGGAATTTTTTAAAATTTCTTCCTTGATCTCCTTGTTAACCTATTCATTGTTTACCTGCATGCTACTTAGCCTCCATATGTTTGAATGTTTTTAAGTGTTTTTATTGTAATTAATTTCTAGTTTCATGCCATTGTGATATGAGATGATATCTAATATGATTTCAATCTTCTTGAGCTTGAAGAAACTTAGTATGTGTCCTAACATGTGGTCTATCTTTCAGAATGTTCTGTGTGCACTTGAGAAGTGTGAATTCTTCAGTTTTGGAGTGTAATTCTCAATAAATATCTATTAAATCCATTTAATCTAGTGCATCATTTAGAGTCTGTTTCCTTGTTGATATCTTGTCTAGAGAATCTATCCAGTGATGTCAGTGGGTTTTTGAAGCCCCTGCTATGATTGTTTTGCTGTTGATTTCTCTTTTGAAGTCCTCCAGAAGTTTTTAAATATATTTTAGTGCTCCTATATGGGGTGCATATATGTTCACCAAAGTTATATCCTGTTTTTGGATTGATCCTATCAATAGTATGTAGTTGCCTTCTTTGTCTCTAGTTATGGCCTTCATTGTGAAATCTATTTTATTAGATATGAGTATTGCTACCCCAGCTTTTTTTTCCTTTCCATTTGCTTGAAAAAATTTTTTCCATCCCTTCACTTTTAACCTGTGTGAGTCTTTTGTTGTGAGGTAGGTCTCTTGTAAACAACATATATATGAGTCATGTTTTCTTTTTTTTTTTTTCTTATCCTCACTAAGGACTTTTTTTTTTTTTTTTTGCAAAAAAAGGGGGGGGAGGGCAAGAGAGAGCAAGAGAGAGAGAGAAACATTCACATGAGAGAGACACATTGACTGGCTGCTACCCACATAACTCCAGCCAGGGATGGGGATAAACTGCAACTAAGGTACATGCCCTTAGCGGGAACCAAACCTGGGTTTCTCTGGTCCATGGGCCCACTCCAACCACTGAGCCAAACTGGCCAGGGCTGAATCATGTTTTCTTATCCATTCAGCTACTCTGTGTCTTTTGATTGAAGCATTTAATCCATTTACATTTACAGTTATTATTGATATGTACTTATTTATTGCCATTTTTATTTATTATGGCTATGTTTCTCTCCCTACTTCTGCTTATTACAGCAGACCTTTTAACATTTCTTGCAGTGCTGGTTTGGAGCTAATATATTCCCTCAGCCCTTTTTTTTTTTTAAATCTGAGAAGCTCTTTATTTCAACTTCTATTTTGAGTGACAACCATGCTGGATAGAGTAGTGTTGGATTCAGATCCTTGTTTTCCATTACCTTGAATACTTCATGCCATTCCCTTCTGGCCTGTAGTGTTTCTATTGAGAAGTCAACTGAGAGCCTTATGGGGATTCCTTTGTAGGTAACCTGTTGCTTATCCCTTTCTGCCTTTAGGATGCTCTCTTTGTCTTTAATTTTGGGCATTTTAATTATGATGTGTCTTTGTGTGGGCCTCTTTGGGTTCTTCTTAGTTGGCGCTCTCTGTGCATCCTGAACTTGTACGTCTTTTTCCTTCACCAAATTAGGGAAGTTTTCTGCCACTATTTCTTCAAATATATTCTCTAATCCTTGCCCATTTTCTTCCTCTTCTGGTACTCCTATGATGCAAATGTTATTACATTTCCAGTTGTCCCACAGTTCTCTTAAGCTGTCTTCCTGTTTTTTCATTGTTTTTTCTTTTTGATTCTCTGATTGAATGATTTTTTCTACCCTGTCTTCTACTTTGCTGAACTGCTCCTCAGCTTTACTTTAATCTGCTGGTTATTCCTTCCAATGTGTTCTTTATTTCTGCTATGTCATTCTTCATTTCTGCTTGGTGTTTTTTTATTTTCAATTAGTAGATTTTCATTGTTTTTATATCTCACTCATGCTGTTGAGCTTCCTCATAATCATTACCCTGAACTCTGCCTCTGATAACTTGCTTAACACCATTTCATTTAGCCCTTCTTCTATAGAATTCTCTTGTTCTTTCATTTGAGATTTGTTTCTTTGTTTCACTATTTTGGCTGTCTTAGCAGGATTTGGAGCCTGCCAAATTTCCCTTGTGGACATTGGTGTTCTGCTGATTGTGACTCCCTCTGCTGGGTTCAGAGGAGTATAGAAGAGACAATGCTAAACAGTAATGTCTAGCCTTACTTTCCTGGATAGAGTCACAGGCCAAGCAAAGATTCAATTATCCCAGAGCTTTTGCTTGCAGGCTGACCATATAGTCTCATTTACTTAATGAGCCTCAGGTTGTAAGCCTTCAGCTGAATAAAAAATCCCATAGGTAGGCAGGGTACAAGGATTTCCAGCAGTGGGGCAATTGCTTTCCCCTGGGCTATAATTGCTTTGAGAAGAAAATGGTTTCCACCATGTGGGTTAATGGCTCAGTGCAGGGACTTAGGCCTCAGCCTTCACATCTCAGTCCCCAGACCCACAACACCCAACACTGAGAGCCAGGTCCAAAGCTCAAAGCTTTCAGAGGCTCTTCTCTGCCTTCTAGTGGCAGGTAGTTTCTGGCTGTTAATGAGTCTCAGGTTTCGCTTCTCTGGGTCAGGTGGTATTACACTACCAAGGGAGGGGCAGTTGATCCTCCCCAAGGCTAAAGCCGCTCTGGGAAGGGGCTTCTTGAGTAAGATGGCTACTGTCTTGTGGGGGAATGACTCAGCATAGAGCTCCTGATGGCCTCCTTTCCAGCTCTCTCCCCAGCGCCATGAACCCCCGACTGTCCTCAAACAATTCCAATCCAGTCTGCCCTTCCTCTGCTGGAGCACAAGGTGAGTGGCTATAGCTATAATTTAGTGCACTGATTGTTCAGGGAAGTGCCATTGTTCCCTGCACTTTTCCCTGTCAGACAAAACCTCTGCTCTGGTGATTTGCTCAGCCAGGGGTTATGTGGGTGCCTTTCCCTGATCCACCACTGTGCTGGGCAGCCGGCTTGGGGTTTTAATCCCTGACTTCTCAAAGAGAACTGCTCACAGCTAAGACAGCCCTCAGCTGCTGCCGGTGGGCACCCAGCCAGCCCTCTCGTGCCTCCGCAGCTCCTACTGGTCTCAATTTGGGGTCCTCTTTATGTCCCTAGTTATAAGGGTTCTCTCCAGCTGCTCTTCAGGTGGTTTTCCAGATGACTTGTCTATATTTTAGTTGTAATTCCAGTTTGGTCCTGGGTGATGGTCTGTGTAGCTTCCATTTACTCCACCACCATTTTCCTCTTCATGATCTTTAAATTTTAAATACAGAAAGAGTGTAATGCTGTTTTTTTGGTTTTTTTTTAGTTAACGTATGTGATATATGTCATTATTCAGAGTAAGTGATAAACTGATTCCTTTTGTTGGAACTAAAATGTTTTAGTTTCATCAAACTATTGCAGTCCATATAGTCTCAATGTCATCCTTGAAACTGGAAGGAAGAGAAGTTTATTTATAGCAGGTCTCTCAGGGCTGGGCTCCTCACATTGGTATCTTGATGGATCCAAGTCAGTCTACATGATGTGCAGGACGTAGAGAACCCGGTGCCCAGAGCTGCAGGGTCAGCTGTTAGAAGACAGTGTATATAAAGTAACTGTAAAATTCACCTTGTTCACATCGTGTTTATGTAAGGTCTTACTAATCTTGTGCAATAGCATCGAGGATAATTCCCTTGAGTGCCCAGAATGGACAACATGAAAAACAAAGTTGTGTTTCCATTGCCCAGGGGAAATGATCATCTTCTGATGCTCTAAGCTACTCGATTAGCCTCATCCAAGGGAACAAAGGAAGCTGCCTATGAGTGCCTCAAGCGGCAACTCTTTCAAAACACATTTACCTAAAACACTTTGAAAACTGAGTTTTACCATTCCTTCACAGCCTTGGAGAATTTAATAATTTATAGGCCTGCACATTGACTATAGAAATATTTTGTCATTGATGTTTCCATTAAATTGTACTCGCTTGAAGTCAGCATGGGTTGCAATTCTTTCCAGCAAATACTCTGATTTCTTCCACTCATTTATCAAGGGTGCTTATTGACAAGTTTATGTGAATAAAATCCTGCCTTTGGACATCTTTTTTACAAGACAGGAACAATCACAACATTGAATAAGTCTTTGTGAAGAGGAAAAAGAAATGTGTGCATCAATAAAATATATATTTCTCATCATCATTTCCTCGCTTTTACACAGGAGAAATTTTCTACTCAACTTATCCTTGACTTCCCATAAGCATCTTTAGAGAAGCAAATTCAGACTCCATCTGGTAACTTGCTCCAGCTCTTTCATTGAGGGCTAATGGGGGAGGGGACAGGGGTTGGAGTAGGGAAGTTTGGGTCTTCTCAAACTCTGAACTCAGAGCAGTGCTTACTTAATGGTCTTGTTTATATCTTCCTCCTGTCCTCAACTGAAATGATAGGAATGCATTGACAACAGTTAGCTGTTTGATCAGAATATAGGACATTAAACGAACATTTATTGAGCTTTACTATGTGTGTAATTATAAACTCCATGGAGTGAGGAGTAAATACTAAAAGTGTTATAGTGTGACTAATGCAAGGATATATCACAAATGATAAATGATAAATAACCCAGTGCTATAGGAAGGAGGTGCCATTTCAGCTGGTATGAGACCAAGGGAGGCAGGCAGAGATGGAAGAGGTCCTTATGGTCTTTCATCAGGGCCCAGATGAAGGAGTGAGACAGTCCAAGTACTAGGGAAGGAGGAAAGTCTTATCTAGAGTCTCCCTAACCAGTAGAAATATAATAAACCACATATGTCATTTTAAATGTCCTAGTAGTAAAAAGAAATTATGCAAAATTCACTTTGATATTTAATCCAATGTATCCAAAGTATGATTTTAACAAGCAAAAAGTATATAAATTATTAGAGATATTTTACATCATTTTTTAATCAAATTAAGTTTCCAAAGTTCAATGTATATTGACAATGACAGCACTTCTCTATTTGGACTGGTCACACTTCAAGGGCTCAACAGTCTCATGTGTCTAGTAGCTAGTTACCTGATTGGACAGGTCAGCACTAACGTTTTGAACAAAGATTCTCCAAGCTATGGGGAGCCAGGAATAAGCAGAACTATGCATTTTCCAACTGTGCCCTGTTTTGCACTGGGATATGCAAAATGAGATGCATGACTGCTTTGTATATTCTCCTGGACTGTGTATACATGGTTCAGCTGGCAGCGAGGTTGCTGGATGATATACTGGACCACCCTCTCTCCTGTGACTGCAGTCACCTTCAGGCAATAAAGGCTGGAGCATTCTTGTAGCCGGCGGAGAGGCCCTGGGGAGGCAGGACTGGGTCTTAGCTGTTTCAGTGTTTGGCATAGGAAGAACTCCAGTGAATTCGGGCTCAGTAAATGATGGTGGAGGTCTACAAGTCGAAAATGGAATTCAGAACACAAACACGAGATTAACAACTGGTGTGAAATATTTACACTCATACATTTGTTTATGCATTATATAATTTATATTCAAATATAAAACATACAACTGATACACTAGGAATATAAGTATTAATGTTTGAAAACAAATAAACATTCAACCAAGACAGACTTAATGTTCCCTTCAGTTTCATTAAACTTTAGACATGTTTCTTTGTGAACAGAGCACAGGGTGTACTTGCAATTGTCCATTCTTTCTCTGACCCTTTGAAATATGTGCTAATCTTCTCCCAGCCTGCTGCTGGTTTTATAATGCAGGACATGTTTTCTCAAGGGCCTGGGAACCATCTCTTTGAAAGTAAATATCTAAGGAGATAGTACACTTATCTCCTCACCCCATCTCTGCAGGAAACAGGAGTCTACCTTTGGTGGGCACCAATTAGCAAACACAATGACCTCATCACAGAGAAAAACATTTGCAAACTGTTATAATTTCATGTGCTCAAAACATTCCAATGATCAACCTCACCTCAATGTCTTTCAATAATATTCCACTAGCTCACCCAGCACTGAAAATCCCTAACCCCCTTTTGTTTCAGAGGAGGTAAGTTCAACCTCTCACCCCTACTGTAATAGCCTATAAAAAGTCTTCCTTCCCTGTTTAACTTTGTCCGGTTCAATTTTTGCTTTGACACAATTTGTTCATGTACAATTTTCCCAGTTCCAAAAATAATGTACGAAATAAAGCTAAATAATAGACACGAGAAGTAACATGAAAATAAAGAGAGAAGCCTGGCCGGTGTGGCTCAGTGGATTGAGCCTTGTCCCATGGACCGAGAGGTCCTGGTTTAACTCCCCGTCAGGGCACATGCCGGGGTTTCAGGCTTGATCGCCAATAGGGGGCGTGCAGGAGGCAGCCAACTGATGTTTCTCTCTCACATCAATGTTTCTAGCTCTCTCTCCCTTCCTCTCTCTCTAAAAAATCAATGAAAACATATTTTTAAAAAGGAAATGAGAAAAACAAAGATAGGAACTTCTCATGAGGCCAGCCAAACTGCCTAGAAGACATGGCCAAGAGAAAAAAAATAGTCAGGTATTAATTGGAAAAAGAAGAGGCAAAAGTTTCATGTGGGGGAAAAAAGAATTTACAAATATTCTCTTGAAGTGTACAACCCTATCTATAAATTGAGATGGTCCAGTGATAAAAATGATATAATTCATTTTTATCTGTCTAAATAAAATGTCTTTCAATTTTTCATGAATCTCCTTAATCATATTCGACACTCTGTCATCTTATAAGTGAATTCCTCATTATTTCCCTTTCACTCAAAATAATCTATGTGCTCTTGACTTTCCTGGTTATTTGTGAACTCAGACCTGAACTTTGGAGGTTAACTTCTAGTTACCATGGGCCTCTCACTAAGTCTTGATTCATAGGTCAGGGTCCATCCTCAGCTTTATTCTCTAAATTGTCCTAACTGCCCGGGGAATTTATTCTTTTTCTAGGTATATGCTAAAACAGGAGATACAAAAGGTATCTCTAAAAATATCTAAAATATAGATCACTTACAGGATTCAGAATACTATTTGAGATGAACAGATCATTAGCCTATATAGTGTGGCATTTAGAAATGTTTTATAGTCAAACATCTGATCAGAACAGTTATGAGTAGTGTTCACATAAATCCTTTAGTAAATTATATCTATAAATGCAAATAAAAACATCTTGGCAGCATATTTTCCATCATTAATCATAAATATGTTACTCCTCACAGTTAGGAATTCAGCAAAGCAAGCCGAGTGCTCTATAACAACGATCTTAAAACACTGTTAGGTTAAATAAAAATATGTAAATTAAGATATTTAGCCTAGCCAAACAACAAAGTCATTGGAACCAGCAACAGTATAAACAGACATCATTAGAAACTAATCTTGTTTTCCAAGTCTCTAGCATAGAAACAAAAGAATATTTATACTAACCAACAATCACAAGATGTATATTTCAAAAAAAAATCAGCATATCTAATAAGGAAAGCCACGTAACTGGATGTCCATTTTCTTTTTTGAATAGTTGGCTTATTATCTCTTACATGCCCTAAAGTTCAAAAGGATACTAAAGTTTGTAGAGTCCAGACTCTCCAAATCGGTAGTTAACGGATTGTAGAAATCATGGATGGGATGGTATTTTTTAAATCTTTTTACAGTGCTTTCAGACTTTCATCAAGTGAGTTCAGAACTTTTCAGTTTGGGTAAATAGAACCTAGAATTCTGTGAGTCACAAGAATAAAGGGCACAGTCTGGCATTTATGAAAGTAGAGATGCATTTTCTAGCTTTGTGAAGAAAATAAATGCTTCTTCTCTGGAACTTATAATTCGTTTTTGGTTTAGAAAACAAAAGAATAAACAGATGAGAAAAGAACGTGTTTTTTTTTTTTTCCTATAGTGTATATCTATTCTGAGCGTGCATGTAAGTTTTAAATAAACACCACATACTATTGAAATACATTTATGTCTATATTTTACTACTCCCAATAAAATATTTTCCACATGATTATGGTCATTTTTCCTGTTCTAAATATGTCCTTTTTCAATTAAACTATCAGGTTTAAATGCAAAGTTATAACACAGATATATCACAGAGTTATATCACAGAGAATCTACTAAGTGAACTTTATATTTTAAACTTATCATTTCTAAACATAGCCCATCAGCCCTGGCTCGTTCGACTCAGCAGTTAGAGCATTAGCTTACCGACTGAAGGGTCTCAGGTTCAATTCCCAGTCAAGGGCACATACCTGGGTTGCTGGTTCAATCCCCAGCTATGGTTGGGAGGCAACCAATTGATATCTCTCCCTCTCTCTTCCTCCCTCCCTCCCTTCAACTCTATCTAAAAATCAATGGAAAAAATATCCTCAGATGCGGATTAACAAAAAATAAAAATAAAAAATAACCCATCAAATCATGCAAACTAATAAAAAAAAATAGATAAAAAGACAAGTATGTACTTGCCAGTATTTACAACTGAAAGATAGTTTAAGGAGTAAGTTTCTTTGAGTTTTACGTCACATTGTTTTAAATGTAGTAAGTAAATGCATGTGAAAAAATAGATTATGAAGAGAAATGCAAATCAGAATGATAAAAAAAAATAACTTCAATATAAGAGAAGACATTACTGGTGCTCTGAGACAAATACATTTCTGAGTTGACCGCAAGTCCCATGCGACTTTTTGCTCAGATTTGTCTTTCTATTTTGTCAAGAATTTAGTGCATTTGTTTCTTCCCAAAGTGGGGATGATCTGAAGAGAAGTGGGAGCATACGGCAGAGTGCATTGATTTTTTTATTATCTGCACATTTGCTGATTTTGTATTGATTTATAGAAAAAAGTAGTTAAATTATTGCAAAGCAGAGATTGGCGTATGAAACGCTAGAGAGGGGCCCCGCCGAATGCTCAGAGCCATGCATGACTGATGTAACGGTCTGTCTTCGTGAACCCTGTAACCACTCTGTTGAGGATGCGGCCAGTTTAGTAACTGCATTTTGTTTTCTCCTTTAAATCTTTCAAACATTCAAGTCATGGAATAACTCGAATCCCTATTCATGGCCATCTCTCCGAGCTCTATCCCAAGGCCTGCTCGAAGCTGTTCTAAACAGTTTTACTTTATTACGTTTAAGTAACCAAATAAAGGTGGCTTTGAAAGATGAGATGTGCTTTACTCTCCCTCAGGTCAGAAAACAGATCATACAATTTGTTTCAAAAAATGTCAGATGTATTTTTTATTTTCAATTAGGAACTAAAAATGTGGCCTGGCCAGTGTGGCTCAGTGGTTGAGCATCGACCCATGCACCAAGACCCATGCACCAAGAGGTCACCAGCTTGATTCCTGGTCAGGGCACATGCCCAGGATGTGGGCCCGATCCCCAGTGGGGGCATGCAGGAGGCGGCCAGTAGATGTTCTCTCTCATCGATGTTTCTATCTCTCTCTCCCCCTCTCCCTCCTTCTCTTTCTAAAATCAATTTTTTAAAAAAAATTTTAAATGTGTCTCAAGTTGAATTTTTTTTAATCCTCACCCGAGGATATTTTTCCTTTTATCTTCAGATAGAGTGGGAGGGAGAGAGAGAAATATAAATGTGAGAAAAACATATCGATTGGCTGCCTCCCGCACGACCCCAACGAGGGCCAGGGACCGAACCGCAACGGAGGTACGTGCCCGTTGACCAGAATCAAACTGGCAACACTTCATCCTTGGGCCGTCGCTCTAACTACTGAGCCAAACCGGCCTGGGCTCAGGTTGAATTTGTTAAAGCTATAATCAAAATCATACTTCAGCCCTGGCCAGTTTGGCTCAGCAGTTAGAGCGTCGGCCTGCAGTCTGGAGAGCCCTGGGTTCAGTTCCCGCTAAGGGCACGTACCTCGGTTGCAGTTTGTCCCTGGCCCTGGTTGGGTCATGAGAGAGGCAGCCACTTGATGTGTCCCTTTCATGTCCATGTTTCTCTCTCTCTCTCTCTCTCTCTCTCTGTCTCTCTCTCCCTCCCTCCCTCTCTTCTTCCCTCCCTCTCTCTCCCTCCTGCTCTATCTGAACAAAAAATGGATAAATGTCCTAAAGTGAGGATTTAGAAAAAATCATACTTCGCCTTAGTTTCTCAACTCAGAATATTTGTCACAGAGATGACTGCGCCTGTGTTTGAAAAGCTTTAATCACATCTCCGTTAGCCAAGATTGCACCCTTTTGAAGGATTCTACTGCAGCATGCCTTTGAAGTGAAACTCCCCAAACCAACCTGGATAAAATGCTAGTTAAATACTCCGGATTAATACATTACAATGACAGTTCAAACTGACCAACCCAACTATCCATGCAAATTCCAGTTTAAGCAATTCTTATTCGACCTGCAATATGTTGGTCCCCAGTTCTCTTCTGGGTCCTGGATGAATTAATAGGCCTTGCCTCTTGGTTGTCTATTACGTAACATAACAACTTTAAATACATCTATGCTTCCTAGACTTGATTAAGTGTTGGCACAGTGAAACTATTTTGTTAAAATGCTAAAACATATAGATGTTGTGACTGCATGCTTAAACACTAGACTATTTCATCAACGAAAAGGTGAAATATTTGTTTTCACAGGAATAAGCACAATAATGTATTCACAATCCTTGACAGATATTAAATATTTAACACATGGCAGCTGTTATTATTACCTTTTGCTAAATTTTTAAATTAAGAAAGTTTAAAATTTTTAAACTTTATATGAAACGATATTCGATATGCAGGAAAGTGCTCATATAATCAGTTGGCAATCCAATAAATTCTTGAAGGCTAAAATTTGAACACCAAAGCTCAACATTTCCAAATAAAAGTTTTCTGTTTTATGTTGCATGTTTTCTAATTCTTTTTATCTCTATGTAATGTAAAACCTGAAAAACCTTCACTCAATCCAATCGGATTCAGAGGTAGAACAATATAAGCTTAAGGATAGAGTTTTATTACCTATGCATTGATCTGAGCCTTTGTTCACACAGTAATAGAAATATGATCATTTTTCTTAACTAGGCATTACCTATTAAAAATATTTTTCGGGGGAGGAGGGGATAAGGCATAAAGAATGAAATTAACTTTCATTGTATCTGCTAAGAGCCAGGCAGACACTGTCACATTATTTTCCACTGTGGGGATACTGTATCCTTACAACATGTCTATGAAGAAAATATTTCTTTTTACAGCTAAAGACACTGACATAGGCACAGATTGGGTATCTTACCCAACACCCACCCCTTGTAAATAGAACACTGGAATTTCTATTCAAATGCAAACCCATGGTCTTTCTACCATCCCAGGTTGCCACTGACATTGAAATTATATGTCCATGAACAAATAATCCAGTTCCAATAGTTTCTTTCCAGAGACTACTGCTAATGAGTTTCACCATTACAAATGTCATTCCTCACATCAATCATAGACTTTTTTTAAACAGCATTTCTCGGGTTCAGCTTGACAGAATTCTTCCTCATCCAGTAGAACACTTCACCAAAGCCACACACGGTCCTTTTCATGCTCAGCCTTCTATGTCCATCTTTTGCACTATTGGTCAGTGTCAGAGAAAGTGAACCACAGAGAAATTTAAAACTATCAGCTAAAGCAAATCCAAATATAAAACTGATTAATGGCCCTGGGTGTGTTTCTATTGGGAAAATCAGAATTCTGGCTTCTTATTATTTTATTCCATTTCTGGATGACTAATTACCCACTGGATATTTCTATTTGAAAGTTCACATTCGTTGTTTTTTTTTTATCCTACACATCTTGCCTTCATAATTTTTCTTCCTCTTTCATGTTTTCCCCAATCACCTACTATGAAAATCCTGGAAAAGTATTTAACTTATCTTTCTTCATTCCCCCTTATTCAAAAGGTCAGTAAGTTCTGTGGATTCTTTGTTTTAATTGCCTCGCCTCCCTCTCTTCCTGTTTCTCACTGGACAAAACATTTCAAGTGCTCACTGATTCCTTCCTTAACCTCTCATCTCCCGGTTTCCTACTTCTAGTCTGCCTCAAACTGTTTCTGTCAATGGCCCTGTTGCCATGTTCTCCTTCTGTTTGCTTAACTTCTAAAGTTAGTTCCTTCCTGTTTCCCAGTTACTATCGTCTCATCCAGGCCAGGCAAGCTGTCCATAATCCGGGTCATCTAGTCTTTAAGACACAGACATTCTAATTCCTCCCCATGCTGGTCCTGCCTCTCCCCCAAATGCCCTACATACTCCTTCCCTTCATATAATCCTGCTGTGTTGAGAGGCCACAACATGATATTCAAAGCAACTTTATTCAACACTACACTGAATGAAGATAATAGGTATATAGAAATTTAACAGGTGAGTGAACTATATTAATATTTATTAAATAGAATTCAGGATTTTTACCCTTTCTTAGAAGAACCAAATGACACAACTAACTAATATATGATATTTGTATTCCCTCTTTTAAAGCAACTATACTTGCGTGAAAACCCATTTACTTTCCATTACCCAGAGGTTATTAATGACCTTTCAATATAAATGGTAGAGCAACTGCTTTAATAATGGTCTTGATTTTTTCTTTCTTTTTTTTTTATTTACTCCCCCTCAACCTCTTGTTATATGTATGAAGATCATCCATTAATTATCAACAACCTTATGTTTTCTCTTTTCTTTTTAGTATTCCTTTATTCTCATTGTTGATTTTTCCGTGGGCACCATGTAAAGCTTTATTTTCACTTACTTTATATCAGGCATGTATTAGTTTCCTGCGGCTGCTATAACAAATGAAATGTGATCTTTTCTCTTTTCTCTTCATTTGTACTGCACCCCAGAGTCATGAAGAGTTGCCTGATACATTGCAGATGCTCAATTCATATTTGCCAAATGAGCAAATAGGTCTTGCCTCCATTTTTATCATGACACTTGCACTTTTTCCCCAAGGAATTTTGGCCGGCCAACCACTGAATGTACTGTCATAAAAATGGTGAGTTACGTAAACGCTTGTTGATCAACCAAGACAGGGGTTATTATAATGAGTTCCTCTATCGGGAATCAGTGTGGACCAAATGGTTTCTTAACTCACCTCCATACTGGATTCTGTAGTTCTATCTGAAAAGAAGGAATTGTCTTCATAAGTGAAGTATTCATTTTTTGTCTTTTTTCTATTTCTTAAGATATATTTTGACACCATGTATCATGTAGTTGTTTCCTGGGGTTGCTGTCAAAAAAAAAAAAAAAGGCACACATTTAGGGGTTTAAAGTAACAGAAATGGGTTCTCTCACAGTTCTGGAAGCCAGACGTGTAAAATCAGTGTCACTAAATCAAAATCAAGCTGTCGGCAGGGCCTGGCTCCCTCCAGAGGCTTGGGGGAGGATCCACTCTTCATTCCTAGTGGCAGCCAGCGGTCCTTGGCTGGCAGCTGCTGCCACAGTGGTCACACTGCCTTCTCCTCGGGGTGTGTGCCTTCTTCCTCTTCCGTCTAGACCAAATCTTCCTCTGGCTCCCTCCAACACCTGTAGTTGCATTTAGGGCTCACTTCTTATTGAAAGATCTTTAACTTAATTATGTCTGAAAAGACCCCTTTTTCTCTATAAAGTAACATTTATACATTCTGGGGACTAGAATTTGACATCTTCGGATGGCCATTAATCAGCTTCCTATAGGCATAGGTGATAATTGTAAGCCGTCATGCTCTAACTGCTATAAACCAGGGGTCAGAAATTTCTATGTAGCAGAAATTAAGTGATAACCAAGAGGTGGTATTAAAAGTCAGACTCTCAAGTTCTTTTGTACCAAAGAAAAGTTTTAGGAAATATTTTGCTTATAAAATTTTAGTGCTGATGAAAATGGTGATTTAAAATATAATAAAATTATTTAAAAAGTAAAAAGACTACAGGTATCCTCTGTGGAGAACAATTTATTGGTGAGAAGTTTCAAAGTACTTTTAAAGAAAAAACATAAAAAGTTGATCTTTTTTTTTTTATGTAACCCTAGCGGGAACCAAACCCAGGACTCTCTGGTCCGCAGGCCAGTGCTCCAACCACTGAGCCAAACTGGCCAGGGCAAAACAAGTTGATCTATTTTTATGTTTTTCAGAAAACTCCATATTGTTTTCCATAGTGGCTGCACCAGTCTGCATTCCCACCAGCAGTGTACTAGAGTCTTCTTTTCGCCACACTCTCGCCAGCACTTGTTTAATGATTTGTTGATGGCAGCCATTCTGACAGGTGTGAGGTGATACCTTACTGTAGTTTTAATTTGCATCTCTCTGATGATTAGAGACATTGAGAATTTTTTCATATGTCTATTGGTTATCTACATGTCCTCTTTGGAGAAGTGTCTACTCAGGTCCTTTGAATATTTTTAATTGGATTGTTTGTCTCCCTGGTGTTGAGATGTATGAGTTCTTTGTATATTTTTGAAATTAACCCTTTTCAGATGTATCATTGTATATGTTCTTCTGTACATTGGGTTTCCTTTTCATTTTGTTGGTGGTTTCTTTTGCTCTACAGAAGCTTTTTAGTTTGATGTAGTCCCATTTGTTTGTTTTCTTTTGTTTCTCTTGCTCGAGGAGATGTAGCTGCAAAAATACTGCTATATAAAATGTCTGATATTTCACTACCTGTGTTTTCTTCCAGGATTTTTATGGTTTTGCAAACTGCTGTTTGACCCAGTCATCCCACTTCTGGGAATATACCCTAAGAATCCCAAAATACCAATCAGAAAGAATATATGCACCCCTATGTTCATAGCAGCACTATTTACAATAGCTAAGACCTGGAAACAGCCCAAGTGCCCATCAGTAGATGAATGGATAAAAAAAGCTGTTGTACATCCACACAATGGAGTACTATGCAGCTGTAAGAAAGAAGGAGCTCTTACCCTTTCGATAGCATGCGTGGACCTAGAGATTATTATGTTAAGTGAAATAAGCCTGTTAGAGAAAGACAAATATCACATGATCTCACTTACATGTGGAATCTAATGAACAAAATAAACTGACGAACAAAATAGATCCAGAGGCATGGATGCCTGGAACAGACTGATAATCTCTTCCTCCCCACTCCCCTCTGAGATCTAATTAAAAAACATACATGCATATAGGCATAGCCCACGGACACAGACAATAGTGTGGAGAAGGCCTGGGGTGAGGCAGGGGCTAGGTGGATGGGGGGCAAAGGAGGGGAAAATGGGGGACATCTGTAATACTGTCAATAATATATAAATAAGTAAATAAATGGATCTATGTGGAGACTATTCACATTTAAAAACTTCACAAAAAAAGTTTCTGAGGTTAAAAAAAGAATAAGGGAGGAAAAAGTACATTTTAAGAACCTGGGCAGCAGGGAGGGGGAACCTTCAATTTTGGAACAGGAAGTCATGGAAATATATTACTAAATAAATTTTCTTAATTGATAATGAGCAGGAATGAGAAATTCTCATTATACTTTTAGTTAATCTTTTTAGAAAATGTGATATTATTACAAGTTAATATTAAAGTCAGTCATTTTTAAGGAAGCTCAGGGTCTCAGATTCTCTAAATTTTGATAGCTTTTTAGCCCCTTTCGTCTACCAATCTCCCACAAGATTAGCCCTTTCAGTAGGGTTTTTTTCCTACAAAACTTGGAAGTATTTTAAGAACTGCTTTTGGTAGTAATTCAATGTTTTCCTGGCTGATATTGATTGAAATAATATACTTCAAAAAGCCATGAAAATTTAAAGAACTATTTTAAACTTCAAAACTGTTTCCATTCTGTTTTACTTTGGCAGTTTAAAGTGCTCTTATTTTATAAGAATTCTTCACCTACTATCAACTAATATCATAGAAAGTAAGCAATCACTTACCCAGCATCTTAACCCTGGAATAAAGACAGAGAAATACTGACACAGCACATCTAAAATGATCAATGTTGTGTTGGTATTTAGATAAATTACGTTAACTCCAATTTTAATAAAAGGATAGATAACCTTGTTTATTGCAACTATACATAGCATTCGTCTTGATGGGCTGAAAGCATAAACATTATTCAAATATTTCCATCCATATACGAAAGGGTTTAAACTGTTGAAAATGGCACTGTACATATGAGTCTCTGATGTTTTCTTGTAAGTTTCTTTTTCTGTCATTAGAACCTTAATCCTCAGTTCCAGCGATGTCTCTGTCCACTGCCCCTCTTCCTTCCGCCATCTCCCACCCCATTCGAAAGTGTTATTCCCAAGTTGGGAAGTAGTGCTGTTGTTAAGTACAATGTCTTCATCATTGAACAAACACTTCCTAATTATTCACATAGGCATGCACACTTTATTCCTTTCATTCTTTCATGTATTCAGCAAATATCAACTAATGTTGCAGGCTCTGGACTTGATGCTGAGGACATGAAGACATATAAGGCAGCACTCCTGGCCCCCGGAATCTCGTCACCCAGTGGCTGAGGCAGAGTCACAGCACAGGGCCAGATCTGTCTTTATGGAAGGCTGTGTTGGGTATTGTAGGATGCTTAGCAGCATCCCTGACTGTAGCCACTGGGTAACAGTAGCATAGCCCCAGCTGTGACAAGCAAAATGTTTCCAGATATTGCCAAATATCCCCTTTGAAGTAAGATTGTCCCTGGCTGAGAACCATGGTTATAAACCAACGTGCCAAGTTCAGTAATAACACACAGTCTAAGGCTAGATGATGAGAAAAGATCAGAGAAGCCTAAATAGAGAAGGTGGAATTTGAGCCAAACCTTAAAGGATATGCATCTATTAGCCAGTTTTATGTTTTTCCAGAAAATTCCAAGTAAGGGAAATATCATACACAAAGGCACAGGGGTGAGATTCTACATGATTAATTTGCAGACAGGAGAAGGGAATAACAAAACATGGGTATTTTGAAAGCTACAACTTAGAAACAGCAAATGGTCATGAGCGAGGCTGGCATCATAGGGAAATGTCAGATCGCGGATACACTGGGTGACATGTCAGAGCAACGGACTTTCACACAAAATGAGCGTCTGCTGCAGCATGCTAGGAAGAGATGCATTTTGAATGGGCTTTAGAGGATAAGATCAATAAAGAAAAACATCATGCCTGTGTATTGTATGTTTTCCCCCTTTTTAAATATGACACACAGCAGAATAATCAGACATATTCAACAAATGTTTGCTGAATGAATAAAAATACTAACAATAACACTAAGTGCTGGCATTTACTGCATCCTCACTGAGTGTGGTACTTCTCTAAATCAATGGTTTTCAACCTCTTTCATCTCATGGCACACAAAAACTAATTACTAAAATTCTGCAGCACACCAAAAAATATAATTTTGCCAATCCGGTTTTTAAAAAGATACAATTTTTATTCATTCACACAGGACAACTACTATTGTGTTGACTGTTGTCATTTTTTTATTTGACAATCTAAGGGAAAAAAGGTCAGTGCCCCTGAATAAATAGTCAGGTATTGCATGTTTTAAAAATTCTTGCTGCACACCTGTTGAAAATTGCTATTCTAAATGCATATATGAATGATGGAGCTGTGGCACATACCTGTGATGGGAGAAATCCTGGAGGCAAGGAAATGGTTAGGATGTCCTGAATTATTACACATTTTAGAAATAATTAGTAGGTAAAACAACACTAGCAACTGCTAAGGCCAAAGAACACCAAGTGATATCCATTGGTCTACTTAGGATCAAAATTCATTCAGGATCTCAGCCTAGTCTATTATCTAGTGCCTTTTTTTATGTTTTTATTGATTTTATTTTAGAGAGAGAAGAAGCTAGAGAGAGAGAGAAACATCAATGTGAGAGAGAAACATAGATCGGCTGCCTCCTGCATGCCCCCTGTTGGGGATCAAGCCTGAAACCCAGGCATGTGCCCTGACCGGGAATTGAACCTGGACCTCTCCGTCCATGGGAGGATGCTTAATCCACTGAGCCACACCAGCCGGGTTCTAGTGCTCTTGTTAATAGTACCTTGCCATTCTTGAACCATAGTTTCCCTCTACACAGCTCAAAATTTCTCTTTTTTTTCTTTCTTTTTTTTTTTAATTCTCACCCAAGGACATTTTTCCATTTTCTGTTCAGATAGAATAGGAGGGAGAAAGAGGAAGAGAGAGACAAACATCGACATGAAAGGGACACATCGAGTGGCTGGTACCTACACAACCCAATCAGGGCCAGGGACAAACTGCAACCGAGGTATGCGCCCCTAGCGGGAACCAAACCCAGGTCTCTGGACTGCAGGCTGATGTCCCAACCGCTGAGCCAAACTGGCCAGGGCTCAAAATTCCTCATTTTAAATGAACATCAATACCTCCATTGTCTTCCTTACTTAAATTCTACGAAGAGCAAATGATATAACCTGTGGAAGTTACTTAGCAATATAAATGATTATTAAGACCTGGAGTTAAGATGTACATGGGAATATATGTTCTTCCTCAATGTGGCATACATTTATTTACATCCTACCAATTCCTCCTTAAGAACATCCTAATGTTCCCACATAAATTAGTTATTGACTGGCTCTCGGTATAAATAGATGGGATGGAGATCTCATGCAAGTAAAGACAGAGTGCACTTGAATACATAAAAAAGCAAGTGTCTGCCATCAAATATTTTACACATTTGAATTGTCGTCTTCTTTTCCTGTCCAAAATAAACTCACATATCTAAAAGTTAGAGATGTGGAGATTTCGTGAAGTTTTTGAAAATACAAAGATCTTCATCCTCAACAAAAATTAAATAGTTGAAATTTACTCTGTGGAGTTTTAAAAGAATTTTGTGCACATGGCATTTAGAAGTGGGTCAAGCATGTATGGATTTTCTATCAAAAATGTTCATGCTACGAGTAACTATGTTGTGACCAGGGATTTTGTCCTTTGTCTGTTTACAGATTTTATGTCTGTTTTTCAGATGAGAAACCTTAATGATGGAAGTGCACAGTCAATGAGCCGACCATGTCCCTCTTCAATTTCATTCTATTTTATGGTTCATTTCATTTCTCCAATTTATAAAGGATCTTTTGAATCTTATTTCTATATTATAGACTGTATATCCTCACAGCCAACACTGTGTCATGTGATTTTAATGAGAAACATCCCTGATGCCTTCCTTTAAGTCACTGATATCTATTACAAAATAATACTTGCTCCCTGCAGGGAATTTTGTGTTTTTGTTTTGTTTTTACTCTGTTGACAAGTATCTGAGTGATAGCTTATTGAATAGTTATTTTATATAGTGCTACACAGTGCTATCAACTGACCAATCATTTCTGCAGAATAAATTAGTTTTGCTTCTCATCCCTTCTCTACCACTATATCTAATTAGTTCCAACATTCTCCATACCAAAGAAACTCATTTTAACAAAAGAAAAAGTCTGTTTCAGAGTAAGTTCAGCTGTTTATGTTGCCGAGTGTGAACAGAAAGTTCCCCCACCGGCAATATTTTTCAACATCCCAGGTTCTGTATGTGCAAACTCTTACGAGCCTGGAGTCTCTGTCCGTGTATGAAATATATCCATCTATATATTCTAGTAACATTTTTTACTAAAATTTATTAGTCTTACTTCTTTATTCAGATATTAATTTACAGAGTAAAATACCCATTTTCAGAGTCTCATTACCAATGTTCTGCCTTGAAAATATAAAAATTTTCAATAAAGCTTTCATAGAATGTCTGATTTTAAGGAAGAACAAACATTTTCCTTTTGAATATAAAAAGAATTTTTTTTCATCCTTGGCTCCAGGATTCTTCCCATCACAGGTATGTGCCCAGGCCCATCGTTCACGTAAACATTTAGAGGAGTTCCGCACACAGTGAGGACGCAATGAGTGTCAGCACTTAGTGTTGTCGTCGTTAGTATTATTATCCATTCAACAAATACTTGTTGAACATGTATGATTATTCTGCTGTGCGTCATGTTTTAAAAAGGGGCAAGCACAACACACAGGCATGATTTTTTTCACTGCACCACTACAACATGAAATTGTCAAAAGCATATTCCGTTGCAACTCCTAGATCTGATATATAATATGATTTCATTAGGCTTTAATTAAATAAAGTGTATATCATGTGCACAGTAAATGACAATTTGGGCTTAGTCTGGCAAACCGCTCTTCTGCATTGCAGTTCATTGTTTATTTAAAGCCCCCCTCTACTACAAATTAGATTAATCATGTTTTTTACTTTCTGTATTTCCTGAGACTCGGACATCTCGGGCCTTGCAGACAGTCATCAAGACTGTCCCTCCCAGAGTTAACGAATTCCTCTAATTCCTGAGCCAGCCAACGGCTGCACCAGAAGTGCCTCCCATATGCAACGCAACCAGAGCAAAGCCCTTCCGCAACCACTTCCCTGTCTGCCCTTCGCAGAGTTTGCCCTGCATCCCCTGCCCTGCATCCCCTGCCCTGCATCCCCTGCCCTGCGTCCCCTGCCCTGCATCCCCTGCCCTGCATCCCCTGCCCTGCATCCCCTGCCCTGCGTCCCCTGCCCTGCGTCCCCTGCCCTGCATCCCCTGCCCTAACTCCAGCACCAGGCGCCAGACTGCGGGGGGCAGCCCCTCCAGCCCAGAGCCTGCTGCTCCTACACTGGCCGCTCCTAAACCTGCTGACTCTGCCTCACCCCTTCCTTCCCACAAAAACCACTATGAAGGCTCTTGCCTCATTCCCCCCAACTCCCTCTGCCTCCTTATTGACCCCGGTGCTGCCCTGTGTAGCCTTGGTGACATGGTTTGTCCCCTCCCCTTGGGAACTGTGAGTAACTCTCTATTCAAAGGAAATTGTCTCCTGATCTGTTGGCCTCACTTTACCTGAATAATAATAAAACCTACATTAAAAACAAATTTCAATTTGACATTAACTCCCCACCCCCCACCCCGTACAAGACGTGCCTTTTCACAGGACAAATTCAAGCTCTTAGTTCAGGGTGGGGAAAGTTCAATGTTATATGTCAGATCGTTTGAAATACATATATTGCAAATTATATGTTTATATACAGGGTGTGGCAAAAGTAGGCTTACATTTGTGATTACAGGAAACAATTTATTCTTGTATTATTTTAATTACTGGATTTGTTTCCATACAAAGAACTGTAAACCTACTTTTGCTCCACCCTGTATATTTGCCTCTGCAGTATCTTCGTTTTTTTTCTCACCCTATTTTCTTTTGTCCTAAAATCTCCTTTAAAAATATTTGTATGTCTTCTTTAAGGACCTTGTTTAAGGAGATTTTGATTATGTAAATTACCTCGCTGACCTCTCCTCAGCCATCCTCAGAAGTTGCCTGTGCATGTTTCTGGGTTCCGTCTCTGAACTAACATACAATAGTTATCCTGGACTCGGTCCCGGGAGGTCAGGGGAATCTTTAACCTCCTGATATCTGCAAAAGAATGTTTTGGTTCCTCCTATCATCACTTGTCTCATATTTCACAATATTCAATGTATCTTCTTTCCACTGTCGAGAGGTGGCCATTTTCTTGATTCTATTCCAGTTGGTTTCTTTTCTTCCCCCCTTTTTTTCCCTTGTTTTAGCCAGAGAAAAGGAAGAAATGCCTATTCTTTGCCTTCTTTAACCGTATCTTTTTATTAGGCAGGAGGAATATGTAAAAGCAATTATAGCAAGATTCATGTTCAAAAACTACAGTTAATGTTGCTGAATGAATGACTTGGCCTAGAAGCTGACACCCACATAACATAAAATAACAAAAGTAACTTCCATGTGCAGTGTGACTTGTGTAGGTATTTTTTTTAACCTCATTTGATTTTCACAATAACCCTGTGAATCAGATAAATCAGGAGTTATTATCTGCGTACTATAAATGAAGACACTAAGCCTGAAAGCTAATACGCAACGTGCTCTAGTGAGGACTAAAATTCTAATAATTCATCTTCTACTGCCATTTCTTCTAAATATCTCTGCTACTTAGAATTTACAATATGCACTGAATACAGGAGGGGATATGTTACTAAGAGATACTGGGCTTCTAAGGAAAATAAAAGAGCAGAAACATTGCATCTTAATTAGAATTCTCCTGGATAAAAGTGACAAAATCCCAATTCAAACCAGCTGAAAATAAATGTAGTAGACTGAATACCGCCTCCCCGAGGATGGGCATGTCTAAATCCTGTCAAGGTGTTATCTCACATGGCAAAGGGGACTTTGAAGACGTGATTAAGTTAAGGACCCAGACGTGGGGGAATTATCCTGGATGAAATGGGTGAGTCCCAATATCACGATGATCCTTAGAAGAAGGATGCAGGAGGGTTAGAGCTGGGGAGGTGATGTGCTGTTGGAAGCAGAGAGAGGTTTGAAGATGCCAGTGGCTAACTGAAGGTGGAGGAGGGGCCGCAGGCCAGGAATGCAGGCAGCCTCCGGAGTGGGGAAAAGGCAAGGAAATGACTCTCCCTCAGACCCTCCGGAATGAATGCAGCTCTGCTCAAATTTAAGCCACTGAAGACCGGTTTTAGACTTGTGACCTCCAGAACTATAAGGTAAGTTTGTGTTGTTTGAAGCCATTCAACTTGTAATTATATGTCACAACTAATACAGTAGGGAACTGACTGGTGCATGCCCCTGGAAAGCCCGGCCCGGATGAGGCAGGGGGCTTGGCTGGATTTCTTGGATATCCAAATGTCCACGTCACTTCACTTCCATGACCATCTCTGTGTAGCTGGGAGATGCTCCTAGAACATTCAGGACCCCATAGTCTCACGTCAGTCTCTTTAAAACAATGGACGGTTCTTTTGTGTCTACCCATATATCAATCACTATGTCCTGGGGTCGCATGCTCTGATTTACCCACTTGAGATCAGGCACCATAGGGACCGCCCACATGATGGACAGCCATACACAGCTCACATAGGGGTTCCCATAACCGAAAAGTTTAGCAGACAAAACTGTAACTGCATTTTATGTCTTGCCTCCTTAGCATCCACACATTCACACACACCTACACACACACACACACACACACACACACCCTTCTCCTACATACAATGTAAAACATAATCCCGAATAAAATAATGCAACCTTCCCACACGCATCTAAAAGCACATTAATCCTGCCACGGTCTGCCCATGGATTGCTCCAGCAATCAGTGCAGGACCTTTTTTGTTTAATCTTTATTTTTAATCCTCACCCAAGGATATTTTTACATTTATCTTCAGATAGAGAGGAAGGGAGAGAGGGAGGAAGAGAGAAAAACATCGATGTGAGAGAGACACATCGATTGGTTGCCATCCACACAACCCCAACCGGGACCAGGGACAAACTGCAACCTAGTTTCTTGCCCTCGGCTGGAATCAAGCCCGGGACTCTTTGCTTCACAGGCTGATGCGCTACCGCTGAGCCATAACGGCCAGGACAGTTCAGGACCTTTTAATGAGATCAGAAAGTGGTAACTACATACCTATAGCCGAATGATCATCTTATTGACCCCCAACACATCTAATACACACTTCTGATGGGAAGACCAAGAAACCACGAAGAACACTCCAATCACTAACAGGAGAAGCAGTGCAGTGAGCTTGCTGTTTCATCGCTTATGACACCTTCTGGGGACAGGGAGATGGGCAGCACCAGTCCCACTCTGGCCCGGCTCCCAGGGGCAGTGGCTCTTGGCCCTGTTCTGATCATACACGAAAGGAACTGAGCGCCATCATTTTAGCCTTTACGTCTTGTTAAAATGGCACAAGAGCCAAGGCGGGGCATTGGAATGGATTGGTTCTAGATGGCCATTTTTCCAATGGGTTTTTCTAATAATAAAACTTCCTGTAGTTGATTTGTGGTGTTTTGTATCCTTGGTCTATAAGCCCTAACCTGGATTCTGATTCCAGATTTTTCTGTCTCTCAGAAACAGCTCTGCCTGGCCCCAGGCCCTAGAACAATGGGCTGAAGAAAGGTGCATCTACTTGTCCCCCAGCTGCATCTACTATGGGCCGTTACAGAACAGGCCATGTTTCCCTCCTCAGATTCCAAGTCACATCAGCGGGTAGGTCAGCGGAGCCCAGGGAACCAGGCTTTGGTAAAAAAAAAAAAAAAAAAAAGGTTGCCTTAAGAGCTGTATATAATCTTATTTCTTGTGTTTAGCTGAATTATTCTTTCCTTGCTTTGTTCTCATTAGTGAGCATTTGTCTTGAAGAAAAATAAAAGTACTAAATTCTACATGTGCTCTCAATTACAGATGGAACCATTTCTAACACTATTTTACATTATCTTATTAATTTCCGTAATAATATCTTTAACTTGTTTTACGATTCCAAGGCTGACAGAGTATCAAGTTTCACTGGACACTGCTTTTGCTGTAGCATAGTTTTCTTTTTTTTCGTGGATTCATGATACAAAAAAATGCCATGAAGTCTGGACAGGCCGGTTTATAACCACGACACACTAATGTCTCCTAGGCAGCCAACGTCATAGCAACTTGCTTTGGGTCTGTTTTTATCAATTGACTTCAAAGATGAGTCTATTAGAGGAATTCACAAGAACAACACAATAGAATGTAGCAAAAAGGTACCTTATTTAGAGGAAACTTAGGTTAAATGCACATAGGGAGTTTTTTTTTTTTTGTTTTTTTTTTTACATCTTTTTAAAGTAATACTATTGAGCTGACCCATGAGCAAATGTTTAGAAATAATGAGAAAATGCTCTGGCAAATGACAGGAACTTCCAAAGATAAACTGTAACATGCCTAAAACATTTTGGAATTGTTCTTCATATATCAACATATAGAGTTAAATTATCCTAATTTGTATCTGCAAGTCATCCTGACAACATTTCATGATGACTTGCAAGTTTTATAATATTAGATAGACATGCTATTTATATTGAATATGTTAGGCTTACTTTTTAAAACTCAAAACGCTGTTAAAATTGATGGGGTTTTTAGGGTTGCTGCACATTTGGCTGTCCTATTTTAGGTCTTATTCTCTCTTTTTCTGCATTGTATATGGGGAATCAATTTCAGATTATGCCATCAATTACAATAAAGATGAAATTATTTTGCAGTCATTAAGAATCTGTGCTAATCACATCAACATTTTTCTTAATTATCAAAATGCTTCTTTAATCTTTGAACACTTACGTATCCTTCATAGCTTTGAATGGAAGACAGTAAAATTAAAACAAAAGAGTGATTGCAGTAAAATGACAAAGACTGGAGAGAGCACGCGCGAGAGAGAGAGAATGTGTGTGTGTGTGTGTGTGTGTGTGTGTGTGTGTGTGTGTGTTGTCTCATGCATTCACTCACCAGACACTCAGAAACATGTTTCAGTTCTGCTGGCCCATGCCTGTTCTTTAACTGTTCACACATTTGACCAAAGTGCGAATGATGGATATACTGCAAGTGAGAATATCACCAAAGTACAGAATTATCAGATGCTATTTCTACTTCATCGATGCATTCCATCCACTGTATGTTGTGGATATAAAACACTCAGGCCCATTTTATGATCTGTGACAAAATGTAATAGAGGTTCTGGCCATCTGCCAGGTAAAATGCTTCTGATGGGCATCAGCAAGAACAGGTTTCTCAATTTCATACAATTAATCATGAGTCCCAACCAAAGATTATAATCTATTAATTGTCCCTTCATTTTGAGAGGCTAACATAAAATTATTTCATTAAATCTAGAAAGGTTATGAAAATATATTCTCATGTGCCCTGCTTTTTAAAAGGCAAAAAAAACACACAGTGTTTTGTTTGTTTGCTGCTGATGAGGCCCTCTTGGCCTCAACTTATCTAGAAATCATATTTTGGACCATAGAGCTACCCGTGACAGCACCATAGGCCACGCCCCTCATCCTCGGGATCTTTTCCTGGCACTACCGTTGACCTGTGAGTCAGAAAAAAGGTGGATTACTCAGTTCATACCATCACTGTATGAGGAAACACATATTTAGTTGTACATATATTTTGTGTGTCAATCTAGCACACAAAAACCATTCATGGTTTTGTATTTAGGATTTGGACCTTGGGAATTTTGCCATTTGCCCCACGAAGGACTCTCATGAGTCCTCGCTGCTTTTGTCCTATAACACAGACTTCCCCTGGCCTGGGACCAAAGAGAGACAAGCTGGACCACAACCACGTGAGTCATAACAGCACGCGGTGGCGTTTTCTTGCCTGATGTAATAAAGTAGGAAGGAAATTGAAAGTGGGATATGTTTAGAGAAAGAACAGATTGAAGCATTCTGCTTCCAGGCAAATTATGCTTTGTTTTCACAGGACTCTCCAGAGCCTACCCTCTACAAATGAAGAAGGCAGCATTTCCTAAAAATAAGCATTGCTTCTGAGATGCTTCTGCTGAATTCTAGCACGAAATGCTCCAGCCACTTCCCAGGCCATTCATTCTCTTGCTGAGTTCTCAGAGGCTACCAGCAAGGCAAGAGCACAGTAGGTAGCCTCGGGGCTCTCCTCACATGTGGCCTCCTACCCCCCTCAGAAAGCTGAACTAGTTACATTCCTCCGAGCCTTCACACCAGGAAGACATGCTCTGTGTGCTGTCAATGCATTAGAGGAAGAGTTGATAGAGATGACAAAGAGAAAATACACACCCAAATCCATGGAGACAGGTGGATTTCCCAAGCAGTACACTGGTAAGAGGGAAGAAATCCAAGAATGGAAGTAGAAGTCAGGGAACCCCAACCAGGGCAGAGAGGAGGGAAAATCACAGCTCCCCCTTGTGGAATGTGAACTCTATGCAGCACACTGTCCTGTGCACCTTGGCATGTGTTAAGTCATTCAAGCCTCACAGTAGTCCGTGAGCTTATATCATTTTTTAAACCCCCATTTTACAGGTGAAGGAACTGAAGAACAGAGGATTAAGTAACTTACATAAGGTCATGAAGCTAGTGGGTGGTGGAGTCCAGATCTGACTGGAGGCAACTGGACTCTCTAGCTCGATATTTTAACGTAGACACGATCCTCTCTGCTTCTGCAGTACAAGAGATGGCATCAGGCCCTGCTACCATGGCCTGGAAATGGGGAGCTGCTTTTTATTAACAAGCAATTTAGGTAGAAGCTAGGAAGAAACATTTTCCTGTGTCTATGTCCTTCTTAAATGTGCTGTAACTGAGCAGCAGATCAAAGGAAAACCGGAAGTTCTCTTGAGGAATTATTTAATGCCACTTTCAATCAGCAAGACACACTGGTAAATATTAAACAGGGGGCATCGATTTCTCTCTGTGGGATCTGGGCACAATTTCCTGTAGCATATGTTTTCCACATTTGGAGCCCTAAAATATGTCTTTCAAAACAGTGACTGCACTCTAATCCCATGTGGGTATCTTATAAATAACATGATGTTGAATGATTTATCTTGGGGGAAACTGATTTTTGAGATTCTACAATGAACAGGACATTTGATTAGGTACTGAAATAGGTTGACTCCAAGGGAAGACAGATGTTCATGAAGTAAATACAAGACAAAGTAAATTTAAAAAAGAAAAATAAGTTTAATTTTTTTAAATTTGTGATATTATGTATGGTGGTTTAAAAATACTTGCTGAAAACTCTCAATAGTATTGAAATTGAAACCTAGAATATATGTTTTCTCTTATATTTTTTAAAGGGAAAGTATTTCAATCTACATAAAATTACTTTTACCAAGTCAGATATCCCTGGAAAATGTCACCTATATTGCCCGTCCCAGAATCTGAACATTTCTACTTGAGCAGACTCCAAAATGGCATTGAGTCTTCATAGTTATCATATTTTTTCATTAAAGTTAATTTACATTTGATCTATTCAATGACATTATATTCTCCTTAAAGACAGTGGTTAGATAAAACACACACACACACACACACACGCACACACACAAAGACCTAATTAAAGAATCTGTTAGTATTAGCTTTGGGGGGGGGGGGATCAGCTGCTTGAATTTTATTGAAATAAGATGCAAATAATTTTGTTGTACCTTAATCTAGAATACCAATTAATGTTTCTATAGCAATACAGGTTTGGTTCTTTTAAAAAATACAACAGCTAAATATGTCTTAAGACTCAGTCTATGCCCAGCCAGTGTGGCTCAGTGGTTGAGTGTCGACTCATGCACCAAGAGGTCGCCAGTTCAATTTTCAGTCAGGGCATCATGCATAGGTTGTGGGACAAATCCCCAGTGGGGGGCATGCAGGAGGTAGCCAATCGATGTTCTCTCTCATCGATATTTCTATCTCTCTCTCCCTCTCCTTTCCTCTCTTTCTAAAATCAATAAAGAAAAAACAAATTTTTTTATAGATTCAGTCTACACACAATTCACTACCCTTAAAAAAAATTCAGCAGCAAAACCAAAATAAAATATAGCCAAATAAACATGGGCCAAGGTAATATTGCTTTTACATACTTATATACATATGTTTAATCTCTGTTTGCCTAAGAAGCTTAGTGTTCGTAAGGAGCCATTTTTTCTAAAATTTCCTAAGGCAGCATCAATAAAAATAAGCATTGATGGCTATCTCTGTGCTATTGGAAGTACCTTCAAGCTCATATATCAGATAACAACTCTCCATGTCTAGAACTTTGGGCTTAAACAGACCAGACTAGTAAATGAAAATGGACACATTGTGGTCTCCAGAGATACCTGAGATGAAATGACAAATATTAAGAGCAGACATCTTAAATAGCCTCAGCATGTCAGAGAATGAACTTCCCAATTTGATTGGTCACACCTTATCAACTAGTGTCATAAAAGTACACTGAAGTTATTCTTTTAATGACTAGATGTATAAGTCATAGTGCTACAAAAAGGCAAATTATACACACATATTCATTATTACTAAAAATTGGATTGAAACTCTGTTTTGTGGCAAACTTGATGTTTCATATTAAGAATGCAGAATGAATCATGTCTTCTATTTTCTGAGAGAGGTTTGAATTAATGATCTCCAGAAACATAAGAACATAATTCCGAGACCATTTTTCTAAGACTATTTTATATCCTCTTCAGTTGCAGGGACTAGTTTTGCCTGTGCTTCTGCATGAAAGCAATTTATAGGAAGCAATTGCCATGTGCATTGAACACATACTAGGCAGTACTTCAGATCCTCTAGCCTTCACTGGTCTTCAATTTCAATTGCCGCTATGACAACCAGCTCTGCATGAGCTCTGGCTGGCTTTTTGCAGACATCCCCTAACAGCATCTCTGCTTCTGCGTGGGCCTTCCTTGTTGACTTGTCCAGAACCACCAGGGTGCACATATCCATACATACATCACCAGAAATGCAAGACCCCACAAGGTGAACCTTTGAACAATCAGGGAAGAGATCCAATCAATAAATTCTTCCCCCTCAATCCTAACGTTGTTTGCAAAGCAATTTATTCAGTTTCTTGGGGGCTTGTTACCATGGATCCGGCAACCAGCCACACTCCACAAACTTAATAGCTTTGGCATAAAAAACACATCCTCACCTTGAGTCTCCCTCCTTTGCTTCACTCCCTTATGGCTCACTGATGCTTCCTTTGGTAATAGCACATATGCCCTCTGTCCCCTCTGTCCCCTCTGTCCCCTCTGCCCCAGGCTCTGCTTTCTGGGGAACCCAGAATAGGACACAGTAAAAGAGCAATTTGTCTCTGAGCAAGAAGAGAAAGAGAAGAAAATAAGCAAGAAATGAAATTCTGTTTTGAAAGACGAAGTACTGGGAAAGGGAAACTTAGTGCAGCTGAAGAAGTGGAGAGGAACTTTGTTGTTAATCCTCACTGGAGGATATTCTTCCATTGATTTTTTTTTTCTTTTTAAGAGAGCGTAGAAGCCCTGGCCAGTTTGGCTCAGCAGTTAGAGCATCGGCCCTGGGACCAATGAGTCATGAGTTCAATTCCAGTCAAGGACATGTACCTCGGTTGTGATTGTCCCCAGCCCTGGTTGGGTGGTGCGGGAGGGAGGCAGCCACTCGATATGTTGCTTTCTCGTCGATGTTTCCCTCTCGCTCGCACTCTCTCTCCATCCTTCCCTCCCACTCTATCTGAACAAAAAGGGAAGAATGTCCTCGGGTGAGGATAGAAAAAAGAGAAAGGCCCTGGCCAGTTTGGCTTAGCGGTTGGAGCATCGGCCTGCGGACCAGAGAGTCCCAGGTTCGGTTCCCGCTAGGGGCACATACCAAAAAAAAAAAAAATTTTTTTTTAAAAAGAGAGAGAGAAAGAAGGGAGGGAGGAGAGAGAGAAAAAGAAAGATTGATGTAAGAGAGACATATTGCCTCCTGCATGAACCTGACCAGGGCCAGGGATCGAACCTGCAACCCTTTGGTCTGAGGGCTGATGCTCTAACCACTGACCCACACCGGCCAGGTTGAGAGGAACTATTTTAATCACTCAGAGCAGTGATAAGACTGAAGATCCAGTCAATTTGACGTTCCCTCTGTTGTAAATCTATTTTACCAAAAAGCTCTTGAAAAGCAAAACTCATTAGAGAGTTAAGGTAATGGTTCCCCTCCAAAATGTCTACTGCTCACTTTTATTACCGTGGTTACTGCCAGCAGCACTGAGGATGCTGCGTCACTCCGGCAGCAAATGGGCGGATCAGTGTCTTTCCCCAGAGATAAATGAAGCAACAATGTGGCAAAAAGCTCTTGGTTTCAGGAGGTGAACAGTTGGATCTTTAATTACAAAGGACTAAAATCCATTACAACACAACGGGGAGTGTGTTTAATTTGCAGAAAGAGAGAAATAGCTGTTTTTTGTGACTTAAATGACCTTAATGCAAAATCCCAACAGTCCCCATTTCTGAAGGGTGACTACAGCCTTTACCCTGAACACACACAGGTCGGAGTGGGGGTGGGAGGGGGGGGGCGGGACTAGGAATTGCTTTCTCTTCAAAACTGAATGAGAAAGGATGACACAGAATCTTACTGCTGTCTACCTGATTTACTATGCTGAGTTCAGCTTTATGGTTCAGTGAAGTACTCAACCCTCGGCTTGTTTGTAGAAAGAGAGCTACATTAAGAAAACAAGTGAGTATTGTATGGAATTTGTGGTTTTTAACTTTTCTTTCTTTTAAAAATATGCCACATCTGTTTTGTTTTTGAGAGCAAGATGCTTTTATCTTATTCAAGTAGTTTGCAGAGTCCCCTACCTTATTAACCACACAAAGGATGCCCTGAAAACATCTTATTCTCTTTACTCCAAGTTCTGAACGCGTCTCGGTAGAAAGTCTCTGCTAAATCAAATTAAAGCCTTAGCCTCAGCAAGGTCTTGCCCCTAGCTGACCAAACAGAACCATGCTCTTCATGAGCTCCCTATTCAACGCTGCTGTTAGGTAACTCTCAAAGAATCCAAATTGCTATTTGGCTTTATGAGATCATGGCGAGGTAGGAACAATCATTTCTAACTCTTGCTGTTTCCTTCCACAGGGAAGGTGGAAAGAAATCAATTAATTTAACAATCAGCCTTATGCCAACCTCTCATTCACTTTTCCTCCAGGAGAAAGGAGTCATAAAACTTAGTAAGAGTGCCAAAGGCTTGACCCATGCTGCCCTCATCTTCCTGGGCACAGGCTGCTCAGGGAGAGTGTCCATCCTCTAATTTTCTCTGTCTGCAAAGGTTCTCCTCGAATCACCTCTCTTCTCTTTCAAGGAAATTATGGTCTCAAATATGCTCAAATTTATTTCATGGACAAATCTAAAAACTGCTTTAAAAAAAAAAAAAAGTTAATGTTTTTATTTATTTATTTTAGAGAAATTGGAAGGGAGAGAGATAGAAACATCGATGTGAGAGAGAAACATAGATCGGCTGCCTTCCACATGCCCCCTACTGAGGATCAAGCCTGCAACCTGGGCATGTGCCCTGACCAGAATCAACTGGGACCTCTCAGTCCACGGGACGACACTCAATTCACTGAGCCACACAGGCCGGGCTAAAAACTACTTTGAAATGATTCCCAAACATGCTTTTTTTAAACATCTCCAAAGACATTATTGAGTTTGCCTACCTTGTTTAATTTATTATTCTAAACAAAATAAAGTATTTAAACTCCACATTGCCAAAGTCCATAGAATTTACATGTGTGTCTCTAAAAAAGAAAACGAATACACAAAAACCTTAGACAGCTTATTTTGGATAGCCAAAGATGAAAACAAACCACATGTATTTTAATGGATACTAAATGGTCAAATAAATTGTGGTGCCTCTATTATCCTTGTTTGGAGTTACAGTGGCAGATAGAAAGATGGAATTCTTTCTTTGCTCTATTAAACTGAACTTTCATTCACATTTGTAAGGTAGAGTCATCTCTCCTTTCTCATGGCACTGCCTGGAAACATGCACCTGTTTTTTATTTCCACACATGGTAAAATGGTAGAGGTAAGTCTTGTAAGGCCACAATTTATGTTATATAACTACCTTGAACACAGTTGAGGCTCGTGAACAAGGTTATTTTAATTATGAGAATGTGAGTTGATTTTAAGGACATTTCTTTAATTTTGAGGGCCCAAAATTCTGTTTCTGAAACTCAAATAAAGCAAACTTTTATAATTAATAGCTCACCCAACGTCATCTACTAAGTTTTTATATTCAAAATAATCATTCAATTAGTGATTCCTACTTCTTTTATCTAGCTGTGGCTACTATATCCCTAATTAACTAGAAAGAGGGACAGAAATAATCCCAGGTTAATTATCATGATTTAAGTACTTTGATTATTGCATAGGAACAGATACTCTGCTAACAGCACTCACTATGATCTAATTTCAAATAATAAGAAACAAACAATAAATAATTTAGACAACATTCTAAACAGATAAATAGACCTATTAAAAGTTTAGGAGTAAGACTCAAAATTCTAATCTCAGTTTAGGTGATCAACATTTCATTTTATTTTATTTTATTTTATTTTATTTTATTTTTAAATCTTTATTGTTGAATGTAAAATGTATTACAGATGTTCCACATTTTTCCCCCATTACCCCCCCCCCCCCCCCGCCGCCTTTTCCCACACTATTGTCTGTGTCCATTGGTTATGCATATAAGTTCTTTGGTTTATTTCTTCCCACCCCCACCCCCAACCCCTTTCCCTTTGAGGTTTGTCAGTCTAGCAATGAATTTGTACTTCTTAATCTCTTCACCTTTTTCACCCATTCCCCCAATTCCCCTCCCATCTGGCAACCAACAAAATATTCTCTGTATCTATGAGAATGTTCCTGTTCTACCTGTTCATTTTGTTTGTAGATTCCATTGTTGATAGATATGTATTCATTGCCATTTTGTTTGTTCATTTTTTTTATCTTTTTCTTCAAAGAGACCCTTCATCATTTCATATAATAACGGTTTGGTGGTGGTGAACTCCTTTAACTTTTTCTTGTCTGGGAAAGTCTTTATATGGCCATCGATTCTAAATGACAGCTTTGCAGGATAGAGTAATCTTGGTTGTAGGTTCTTGCCTTTCATCGCTCTGAATATTTCTTGCTACTCCCTTCTAGCCTGCAAAGGTTCTTTTGAGAAATCAGCTGACAGCCTAATGGGAACTCCCTTGTAGGTAACTAGCTGCCTTTCTCTTGCTGCTTTTAAGATTCTCTCTTTGTCTTGAACCTTTTGCATTTTGATGATGATGTGTTTTGGTGTGGGCCTCTTGGGATTCATCTTGTTTGGAACTCTAAGTGCTTCCTGGACTTATATGTCTGTTTCCTTCACCAAGGTAGGAAAGTTCTCTGCCATTATTGTTTCAAACAGGTTTTCGATTTCTTGTTCTCGCTCTTCTCCTTCTGGCACCCCCAAGATGCGAATGTTGGCACGCTTGAAGTTGTCCCAGAGGCTCCTTACACTATCCTCATTTTTTTGGATTCTTTTTTCTTTTTGCTGTTCTGATTGGGCGTTTTTTGCTTCCTTAAATTCCAAATCGATGGTTTGCTTCTTGGATTTACGTACTCTACTATTGAAGCTGTGTAAATTATTCTTTATTTCAGTTAATGCCTCCTTCAATTCTGACTGTGCATCCATGATTTCTGACTGGTCCTTTTTTATGCTCTTGAGGCCCTCACTAAGTTCATTGAGCATCCTTATAAGCAGTATTTTGAACTCAGCATCTGTTAGGTTGCTTATCTCCATTTTGCTTAGTTCTTTTCTTGGGGTTTTGTTCTGTTCTTTCATTTGGGACCTGTTTCTTTGTCTCCTCATTTTGGCTGCCTCCCTGTGTTTGTTTCTGTGTATTACTTAACGAGCGGTATGGGGCTAGATGAGACCAGATGCTGCTCATTTGAAAAAATTTAGGAAAAACCTGAAGCAGTAACCAAGACAGGCCAATCCTATGGTTAAGCAAGTGGCAACAGCTTGGGTGGGCCTGAAAGTTGGGTGGGGTGGGGCGGGGCCTCAGGGAGTCACCAGGGTGGGGCTACAAGTGTGAGCCAGGTTGCTGGAGTCCCAGATATGGTGACTGGCTTCCCCCCCCCAGGGAAGGGCTCACCAAAGGAACAAAGGCCTCTGACAGCACGTTTGTCCCGGAGAAAGCCCCGTCTCCAGCCCTCGCTCCAGTGCCAAACAGCTCCGTTCTTCCCTGTATGTCTCTGGTGCCCCTGGAGCTGCCTCCCCTCCAAGCTCAGAGGGAGAGAGTCCAATGAGTCTGATAAGTCCGTGCGCGGGCCCTTTAAGGAGCTGCCTGGGGCTCCAGCCGCGTCAGCCTCCCTGAGCCTCAGTTCCCGCTGGTTTTCCAGCCAGAAGTGATGGGGACTTCTCTGCCTGGCACTGGAACCCTGAGTGGGGCACCTGGTGTGGGACGGGGACCCCCTCAGTCCTCAGGAAGGACCTTCCCAGCCGAGGTAGCCTCCTGATTTTTATCCGCCACACGTGGGTGTGGGACCAGCCCGTCCCCTCCACCCCTCCTACCAGTCTGGATGTGGCTGCTGCTTTAATTCCGTAGTTGTAGGACTTCCATTCCGCTTGATTTCAGGCGGTTTTGAATGATGGTTGTTCTGTAGTTTAGTTGTAACTTTGATGTGGTTGTGGGAGGACGCGATACCGTGTTTACCTACCTGCCATCTTGACAGGAGGTGATCAACATTTTAAAACACCCTACTTAACTCTACCTTCTATTTAACTCTAATTGAAATTGTTTTTTCCTGGAAATCATATATTAATAAACAATGACAGAAAGAATGAGGAAAAGAGCCACATAGACATGTCATCTGGAGGTGTGAAAATAGAAGATACGTATTATTTGCTCACCAATTCTGAGCCATTCAGATAATATTCTCAATTTTGTGATGAAACAGTGCCTACTATTCTTGTCCAGAAGTTCTTTTTTATTTAAATTGCTAAATTCCTTCTGTGTTTAATATTTGTGTCTCTCTGGAATTGTTATTGCTGCAATCTGCAGAATTAATTTTCTCCATTGTGGTTCTTGGGGTTTCCATCTTATTCCTCTTTGCCAATTTCCTTTTACTTGATAAGTATTTTACCTACTGGTCAATCCAGATAGAATACCCGCCCCTAAGACCTACCACACCCCTTAGTCAATTGACAGATAATCTGTAACTCTCATTTTTTAAATGAGCTTTGGAAGCTCCAGTTTACAAAATCTGATGAATCTTTATGGTAGACCCAAGAATAAATGCCTCAAAATTATACATTAATTGGTTTCATCTCATCTTTAATTTTCACAAAAATATGTATTTCAACCTTGGTTGCTTGTGACAAACTTAAACAAGAATGCTACAGATCTATGTATGCAACCAATATGGTAGTCACATGTGGCTACTGAGGGCTTAAAATTTGGCTAGTCCAAATTAACATGTGCCACTGGTATAAAATATATAATAGATTTCAAAGACTTAGTATAGCAAAATGTCTAACATATCTCATTGATTATAATCTGAAATTATAACTGTAAAATCTCTGTTGCTTAAATACTTGACCATAGCTCTAGTCCACATTTTACCTAAGAATCTTCTTCCCACTGAGAATCATGTTCCACTATTGCCACTGAAGTTACTGCCAGTATTCTTCACTGTTTGCCTAGATTCCTTTATTCCTGATTCTCTTAAAATGGCCAGCCAATGGCGTGAGCCTCGCTTAAAACCAAACTCACCAAATATTTAAGAGTAAATGACACTTCCAAGGGCACATCTCTTCCAGTAACAATTTTCTTAGCTTAAAAACCATCCAGCAATACAGCTCCCCATCCCAGCTGAGAAAACACATTTGATTTGGTATCAAGGTTATGGTGATTTCATATAAGAAGTTGAGAAATGTTTCCTTCTCTTCTATTTTCTGAAACGATTTATATAAAATAGTGTTAATTTTTCCTCATTTGTTCAACAGAATTCTTCAATAAAATCATATGTGACTATAGTAGTCTTTGAAGGACATTTTAAATCATTCATTCAATTTTATAATTAAATATAGGGATATTATAATTCCCTACTTTTTGTCAGTTTGAGTAAGTTATTTTTTTCAATGTATTTATTCACTTTGCTGAGTTGTATTTATTGGCAGAGATTTGTCCATATAGTCCCTTATTAGCCTTTCAGTATCAGTAGATTCAGTAGTGATGTCATTCTTTCACTTTTGATATTGGTCATTTTTTTTCTTAAATTGGTCTTGCTGGAGTTTCCATTTTTATTAGTCATTTTAAAGAATAACTTTTGACTTTGTTGATTTTCTCTAATGTTTGCTTATCTAGCTGATTGTTTTTCTTTGGGTTTAATATGAACTTTTTCTAAATTCTTTAGGTGAAAACCAAGATTACAGATTTTAGACTACTTAATAATTTAATAATTTATGTTATAATTATTGTTTTCCTGTAAATCCTGCCTTAGGTTCATTATACAAAATAGGATAGTGCCCTATGTGTCATAAATTTTGTTTTAATTTTTTGGAGAGAAATTAAATTAATTGTTGGATGAAATATTTCCACTAGAAGATCATTGATCTTCAATAAGAGAGTTCTTAACTGTTTTCTTTTTTGGGTGACAGTTGTGGCCAAGCAAAATTAATTCTAAGAAACACACAACAACCCAGAATCTATGGGACACAGCAAAAGCAATCCTGGGAGGAAAGTTCATAGCATTACAGGCCTACCTCAAAAAAAAAGAAAAAATCTCTAATAAAATATCTAACCCCACAACTAAAAGTATTAAAAAAGAGAACAACAAGAAAAGCTCAGAGTAAGCAGAAATAAATGACATAGAGACTAAAAACATTAAAAAGAAAAAAAGCAATACGAAAGATCAATGAAACCTAGAGATGGTTCTTTGAAAAGATAAACAAGATTGATGAACCTTTAGCCAGACTCACCAAGAAACAAAGAGAGAGGACCCAAATAAGTAAAATCAGAAATGAAAGAGGTGAAGTAACAACTAACACCACAGAATGCAAAGGATTGTAAGAAAATACCATGAACAAATATGCTAACAAAATGGACAACCTGAGAGAAATGGACAAATTTCTAAAAACATACAATCTTCCAAATTCAATCAGGAAGAATTATAGAACGTGAACAGACCAATAACAACTATGAAATTGAAACTGTAATTAAAAAAATAACTCCCAGGAAACAAAAGTCCTGGACTGAATGGCTTCACAGGGGAATGTTACCAAACATTCAAAGAAGAACTAATACCTATCCTCCTCAAACTATTCCAAAAAATTCAAGAAGAAGGAAGATTTCTAAGCTCTTTTTACAAGGCCAGTATTATCTTAACCCCAAAACCAGATGAAGACACTACAAAGAAAGAAAATTACAGGCCAGTATCCCTGATGAACATAGATGCTAAAATCCTCAACAAAATGTTAGCAAATAGGATCCAGCAATACATTAAAAAGATTATACACCATGACCAAGTGGGATTTATTCCAGGGATGCAAGGCTGGTACAATATTCACAAATCAATAAATATGATACATCACATTAACAAAATGAAGGATAAAAATCAAATGATCATCTCAACAGATGCAGAAAATGCATTTGACAAAATCTAGCATCCATTTGTGACAAAAACTCTCAGCAAAGTGGGACTAGAGGGATCATACCTCAAAATAATAAAGGCCATATATGACAAACCTAAAGCCAACATCATACTCAATGGGTAAAAATTTAAAAAGTGTATCCCTTAAGAACAAGAACAAGAAAGGGGTATCTGCTTTCACCACTCTTATTCAACATAGTACTAGAAGTTCTAACCACAGTGATCAGACAAGAAGAAAAAATAAACAGCATCAAAATTGGAAAGGAGAAAATGAAACTCATTATTCACAGATGACATGATATTATACATAGAAAACCCTACAAAACCCACCAAAAACTACTAGAGTTAATAAATGAATTCAGCAAAGTAGCAAGATATGAAATTAACATTCAGAAATTAATGGCATTTTTATACCCCAATAATGATCTCTTTGAAAGAGAAACTAAAAAAAAAAAAAAAAATCCCTTTTACCATTGGGGGGCGGGGATTAGGTTCCTAGGAACAAATTTAACCAAGGAAGTAAAAGACCTGTACTCGGAAAACTATAGGACACTGAAAAAGAAAATAGAGGAATACATAAACAAATGGAAGCACATTCTGTGTTCATGGATTAGAAGAATTAACAACATTAAAATGTCCATACTACCCAAAACAATTTATAGATTCAATGCAATCCCTATTGAAATACCAATGGCATATTTCACAGATACCGAACAAATAATTCAAAAATTTATATGGAACCACAAAGGACCCTGAATAGCTACAGCAATCATGAGAAAGAAGAACAAAGATGGAGGGATTACAATACAGGATATCAAATTACACTATAAAACTATTGTAATCAAAACAGCCTCATACTGGCACAAGAATAGGCATATAGAACAGTGGAACAGAACAGAGAACCCAGAAATTGACCCAAGCTATTATACTTAGAAATTTGACAAAGGAGACAAGAGCATACAGTAGAGTAAAGACAGTCTCCTCAATAAATGGTGTTGGGAAAATTGGACAGGTACATGCAAAAAAAAGAAAGAAAAGAAAAGAAACTGGACCACCAACTTACACCATATACAAGAATAAACTCAAAATGGATAAAATACTTAATTGTAAGTCGTGAAACCATAAAAATCTTAGAAGAAAACATAGACAGCAAGATATTAGACATCTCACGTAGCAGAATTTTCACAGATGTATCTCCTACGGCAAGAGAAACAAAGGGCAAAGAAATAAATAAACAAATGAAACTACATCAAACTAAAAAGCTTCTGCACAGTAAAGGAAACCATCCTTAAAATGAAAAGGGAACCCACTGTATGGGATAAGATATTTGCCAATGATACATCAGATAAAGGGTCAATTTCCAAAGTATATAAACAATTTATACAACTCAACAAAAGGAAGACACACAATCCAATTTAAAAACGGGCAAAGGACCTAAATAGAAATGTCTCCAGAGAGGACATATAGACAGCCAAGAGACATATGAAAGTGTTCAGAGTCACAAATCATCAGAGAAATGCAAATTAAAATGACAATGAAGTACGACCTCACACCTGCCAGATTGACTACCATCAATAAGTCAACAAATGATCAGTGCTGGTGAAGATATGGGGAAAAGCGATCCTTAGTACAGTGCTAGTGGGAATGCAGACTGGTGAAGCCACTTTGGAAAACAGCATGGAATTTCCTCAAAAAATTAAAAATGGGATTTCATTGTTTATAGCCCAGCCCTATGAGACTATAGCTTAAATGAAAAGGGCTGGGTTTTGAAGATCACAGGGTTCTAAAATCCTTGGAAGCAGTGTAAATAAAGCTTCATGCGACTTCTGGCTGGAATCGGGGTTAGCAAGACCTCAGTGGTTCCCGGCTTCTAAGAGGACGCTCGCTTCCCGGGTGGTGAGCGAGAGGACACGTCTCTATGGTCCAGTGAACTTGGAGCGGTCCCTCTCCCCCCGCGTGGCCGGACTGCGCCTGGGCAGTAGCCGCAGCATTGGAAAGATGGCAGAGGAAGAGCAAAGAAAAAAGATCCCTTTGGTTCCAGAAAATCTGAAAAAGAGGAAGGCTTATCAGGCCCTCAAAGCCACCCAGGCAAAGCAGGCACTTTTGGAAAAGAAGGAGCAGAGAAAAAGCAAAGATCTCAAGTTTAAGCCACTGGAACGGTTCCTACACGATGCCTGGCGGCAACAACGTGACAAGGTGCGCCTCAGACAGCCAGAAGTGGAGCCTCATGGTTTGGAAGCGCCAGATGAACATTCCTTGGCCTTTGTTGTACGCATCCAAAGGATCAATGGAGTGAGTTCAGTGGTACCGAGGACCATCGCAAGGCTTCGCCAGAAGATTTTCAGTGGTGTCTTTGTCAAAGTGACCCCCCAAACCACAAAAACACTGCGGATAATCGAACCTTATGTGACCTGGGGATTTCCAAATCTGAAGTCTGTCCGGAACTCATCTTGAAACGTGGACAAGCCAAAGTCAAGAATAAAACCATTCCTTTGACAGACAACACAGTGATTGAGGAGCACCTGGGGAAGTTTGGTGTCATTTGCTTGGAAGACGTCATTCATGAAATTGCCTTCCCGGGGAGGAATTTCCAGGTGATCTCAGGGTTCTTGTGCCCTTTCCATCTCTCAGTGGCTCGTCATGCTAGCAAGAATAGAGTAGGCTTCCTCAAGGAGCTGGGCTCACCTGGCTATCGAGGGGAACGCATCAATCAGCTCATCCGGCAGCTGAACTGAATCCAGAATATCTGAAAGCAGATGCATCAGAAGCATGTGTTTTTGTTTTTGGAATCATCCAGTATCTTCAAAGAAGATTATTTTTTGCTATATTTCCAGAAACTAAAGGGGAAGGGTCAGGGAAAAGATGGAGATGTTCCTGGCAGGCACTTCTCATCACAGCCCAGTTCCAAAGGAGAAGTCCAGTGTGCTTTCCGTGTTGGCCACTGCTGCCTCCTCTGAAATCAGAAGAGGACTCATGCCTTGAAGGAGAGGTCCTGTTTCATCACGTCTTCTATCCAGGGGTGTAATATTAATGAATGGATACCCAAGCACGAATACAAGATGTCAGTGGACCAATCCCAAGGGCATACTTGAACCTGGGGGTTCCTAAAACTTGTTTTGGAAAGAACTTGAAATAATATTTAAAAGAACACAGAGAGTGCTCAGTTGTCTGTTGTGAGTCCATGTTCCAACTTCATTGACAGCTTTGCAAATTCTCGGGCTTAGCTGGCTCTATGTTTCTGGTGGCCTCCTTACCCCAGCTCAGGATTTTAACATATTGGACCTGTGAGAAGGGAAGGACCATTTCCCCAAGAAAAGATGCTTACACTCCAATATTTACTTGGAAGTTCAGGGTGTTCATAGACTCTTCTCAGGGACCCATGCACCTAACGTGAGAAAGTCCTGCACTGTCAGGATTGGTTACCCAGGTCCTGACCTTGCTAATCTGGTTCCATGTCCTGTGGAAGACCAGCACTTACCAAGACAGCCTTTTCCCTTCAAGCTAATGGGTGTTTCCTATTAACAGTGGTACCGGTGTGGCTCAGTAGATTGTTGTCCCATGGACTGAAAGGCCCCGGTTTCATTCCCAATAGGGGCACATGCCCAGGTTGTGGGCTTAATCTCCAGCAGGGGGTGGGCAGGAGGCAGCTGATTGATGTTTCTATCCTTCCCATCTCTCTAAAAAAATCAATAAAAGCATATAAACCCCCCCTCCAAATAAAATAAAAATAAAAATGGAATTGCCATTTGACCCAGTGATCCCACTTCTGGGAATATATCTTAAGCATCTCAAAACACCAATCAGAAAGAATATGTACACCTCTATGTTCATAGCAGCACTATTTACAATAGCTAAGTACTGGAAACAACCCAAGTGTCTATCAGTAGATGAGCAGATATAAAAGCTGTGGTACATTTACACAATGGAATACAATGCAGCAATAAAAAAGAAGGATCTCTTTCCCTTGTGACAGCATGGGTGGACCTGGAGATTATTATGCTAAGTGAAATAATGCTCCCTAAAGTAAAAGATTCGGTGTATACTTAGTACATTTTCTTTCTTTATGGAAAAGATACTTAAACTGATATTTTTTTGTTTCTACGTTCAGACATTCATGGTCTTATGCATAATCATACATTCTGAATTTGAAAAATGTAAACTAAAATCCTGCTTGTAACCATGTAGTAATTGTTTTTTTACAGTTTCTCCCTGTCAGTGTTTATGCTGTCATCCCTATTCCAGTTGGAATCAAAATTCCATGAATAGCTTACTCTTTATATTATTTTCTTACTTACATATTGCTACAACATATAGCACAGCTAAGTTTTCTTTTTTACCCTCACCTTGCATACATCTATAAAAATGTAAATAATAAAGAAAAGGACTGCCTTAAGCTCCTATTCTCCTTTAGGTGCCACATATAGTACTTTTTACATACGGACTCAAAATTCCATTAAAATGATAATTTTTGCTGATTTACTAATGATGAGACTGAGACTCAGAGTTGAAAGAGGACTTGCTTAAGGTGATACAGTTAATAAATGGCAGGGCTGGAAATGTTTAGTCAATATTGAGTATTGTTTTACCAATATACAGAGTTCATTTTCCCAATCTTTATAAAGATCCCTTGTTTCCTAAATTACTGTTTCTGTTTTGTGCGTCCTTACCAACTAAGACAAGTTAGTGATCTTTGTTTTTAGGTTCCACAACAAGGGCTGTTGGTGCCTACATGTGTTAATTTTTCAATGTAAATAATCCAAACCCTTTGTCCTAGACATGAATATTTATACTATCTTCCCTCTAACTGCCCATTCTCTACCTTGTAGCTTAAGAACTTACCTTATTAAGATAAGATTCCAAAACTTCAATTTAGTTCATCTCTGTCAATTTCTCCCATTTCTTTCTTGGTCTGCTATAACCAAAGAATGCCCTTTCCCCATCCAGGGACTCAAAGATCAGTGGTGTCAATAAGGAATCCACAGTCGGAACCGGCAGGTGAGTCAAATGCCCTGCACCCTTCCCGTGCCCACCCACCATTTGCCACAGTGAGAGAATCAGTCCTCAGCTGGCTAGAGAATGGATGTGGGGAGCTGGGACTAGAGAAGTGACTCAATTTTTAATTAAAAATTTAAAAAGGAGAAAGAGCAAATGAACATAACTAATCATGCAAGTAGGGAAACCACTAGAGATATTGAAGAACAGGATAACTATTTAATATGCATTGACCTCCTGCTGGGTTCTAAAGACTTTACACATAAATTTAATTCTTATAACAAACATATAATAGATATTAATATTACCTTTTTCTAAAAAATAAATAAATAAATAAATAACGGAGACTTTTTCATTCATTTCAAGTGGCCTATCAATTTAATACAGATATTAAATGGTGTAGACAGGCCCATTCAGGTCAAGATGTTTACTCATTATATCATGTGACAATTCATTACTTAACTCCTATGCAAATAAACTTGAAAACTTGGATGAAATGGATGGTTACCTAGGAAAATACAATTATAAATATAACATTTAATAATATAATGTAGCCACAACTGACCCCATTAAAAATATATACTCTAAAATAATTAGCAAGTAATAAATGGAAAAAGCTACCAAATCACTCCCTACTTAAAAAAGAAAGATAATTTCATGGACTCTGTGACTTGCATAGGTCACTTCACATCATCTGTACCTTCTAAATAGTGAAGAAAAGAATATTCTGATGAGGATACAGGTAAGAAAATTTTAACATAAGTCTGAAATTAGACTACACTTAAATAAACAGGATAAATAATATTAGGCAAAAAAATGACCAAAATAAAAGATGACAGATAAATTCTGTCCCTCATTTATTTCTTCATTAATAAAACAACTATATTGCCCTGGCTGGTTTGGCTCAGTGGTTAGAGTGTCGGCCTGCGGTCCTGAGAGACCCGGGTTCGGTTCCCGCTAAGGGCGCGTACCTCGGTTGTAGTTTGTCCCCGGCCCTGGTCAGTTGTGCGGGTGGCAGCCACTCGATGTGTCCCTTTCACATCAATGTTTCTCTCTCTCTCTCTGTTCCTCTCCCCCGCCCCCACTCTACCTGAACAAAAAATGGAAAAAAAACAAATAAAAATAAAACAACTATTGTTCAAGTAACTGGATTCGTCAGGGTAATACCCTCTAGCTCACAGAGCGTGATGTGCAGTGGCTGGCTAGCTCCTCCCTCTCACATGCTTTCTCAGAAATGCAGCCTTTCCTCCCGGGTGCCCACCTTAAAGGGCATGGGCAGGAGAGGAGGGGAAAGGAAGCATGGGATCACACAACAGATCTTAGGGCCTATAAAATGCATCCATTATCCTCTGCTTTCTTCCACTGTCCAAAACTAGTCCCATGACCCCATTCTACCTGCAGAGGAGACAGGGACATGTTGGTCTTCCCACAGGTCTAGAAACAGGAGGTGTGGTTGGAAAGTATTTTGCCAGTTTCTGCCACAGTCTGCATTTGTCATATCCAAATACCCACTTGACTCCTCACAGCATTGCCAACACTCACGTTCTCGCCAAATGAGGTTACCAGAAGTCCATCCAGTCCCTACAGTCAGCTCCTATCCAGGTGATGCATGGTCTTCTCCTGCTTGTAAAACAGCCAATCTGTCCCCGAGCTCATGTTTTCCTTGTAGGACTTAGGCAACATGCATTCCTTAGGCTCTTTTTCGAAGCCCTTCTCCTAGAACTCATTAGGAACATGGTCTGCCTTCCAAGTGTTCCCCAGAAACAATTATTTTACCTAACAACTTTTTGGTACTATGCCATACTGTGACCAAGTAATGTTATAAGAAATAAAAAGAGCCCTGGCCAGTTTTGCTCAGTGGTTAGAGCATCGGCCCACAGACCAAAGAGTCTCAGGTTCAATTCCAGTCAAAGGCACGTACCTTGGTTGCAATTCGGTCCCTCACCCTGGTCTGGGTCGTGTGGGAAGCAACCGATCGATATGTCTCTCTCACACTGATATCTCTCTCTCTCTCTCTCCCTCCCCCCTTCCTCCCTCCCTCCCTCCCACCCTGTCTTAAGATAAATGGAAAAATATCCTTGGATGAGGATTTAAAAAGAAAAATCATGATGTTCTTGGTATTCATGGATAAGGATGAGTCACTACATAATGCAATGATATCTTTGTGATGAATGTCTTTCCAGGGGCAGTATTAAGAATTGTATTATCACCTAGTTGTTTTTGTCGTACAGACAGTGTGAATCATTTCCATCCTTGCCTTTGCTGCTATATAAAATCAGGTAAGTTTGTGGTAAATTTTCTAAAATGTAATTTTAAAATTTGGACATAGAAATTGCACAAAGCTTCAGAGAATGAATTTAGCCATTAACCTCCCCAGTTTCAACCTTTGTTTCCTAACTATATTTTTTTTGTTGTTCCTTGTTTTTAAAATAGGCATTTGTTTAGTTATATATTTGATCAGTTTTGTATCCTCCGAGCATCAAGGATGGAATACAAAAGTCAGCGAGCAAATACAGGAAAATAGAGAATTGAAACTCACTGTATCTATGAGTCTGTTTCTATTTTGTTTGTTAGTTCATTTTGTTCATTAGATTCCACATGAATGAAATCATATGGTACTTGTCTTTCTCTGACTGGCTTATTTCACTTAGCATACAGACTGACAGCTGCCAGAGGGGAGGGGATTGAGGGTGGGTGAAAAAGGTAAAGGGATTAAGCCCCCCCAAAATTTTTTTAAAAAGCCCTCACAGACACAGACAACAGTATGGTGATTACCAGAATGAAAGAGGGTTGGAGGAGATAAAAGAGGGTAAAGGGGGGATAAATGATGATTGAAGGAGACTTGACTTGGGGTGGTGAACACACAATACAATATACAGAGGTTGTATTATAGAACTGTACATTTGAAACCTATATAATTTTATTAACCAATGTCGGTCGCCCCAGTAAATATTTATTTAAAAAAATGTAAAAAAAAAAAAAGAATTAAGGTTTGTTATGCTTTGTAGAATCTCCTGCTTTTGAGTCTCATTCTCCCTAAAATGTCTCAGTAACAGAATATGAGGAAGTATGGAGGGTAAAGGCTATGAAACCTTGATTGGTTTTTAAAGTAATGTAGATCTATTATCTGGGCTAATTTTCTTTTAAAAAATGACCCGTGATACAGAAGATTAAGTTGTTTTTAATTTGCTGATGATTGACAAGGGAAGTCAAGAGGTCTCTTACTTTCTCTCTCGAAGGGACATTAGAACAGCTGCTCACACACAGATTAATGGTCCATATATTCCAGTCTCTTGTTGCTGACCAGCTGATAAGCCACATAATTGTCCTTAACAATTGGGCATAATTTATACCTGCCTTAGATGGCTGTTACCTTTGGCAATTAAAGCATAGTGACTGATGGGCCCCGTTATGTTATGCTAGCAATTTAGCTGAATCTGCCATTCCTATTCATAGTATACAGCAGGTCTATACATTGCCAGAAAATTGCATACCAAATAGTTTCAGTTCAGGAGATATTCTTCTATTCTCATAGAATTCTTGCAAATACCATAAAATACATGTCTACCCATTTTGATGGAGTACTCTTTCACTGTAGAGTTAAGGTACATTTATATATCACTTTTTTTGTGGGGGGGAATGTGTAGTTTTGACCGAAGGAAGTCACCAATCCACATGCACTTGATATGCAAGTTCATCAACACAAGAAAGTGATGTCAGGGGAAGCACAGATATGTGGAGGCATAGACTGTACCACCTGGAATACTCACCCCTGGACGTGTTTCAATGGACCGTGTATCCTGGATTGTGATTCTGTTACACCAGGGAACTATGGGAATCTTCTTCCAAGGGGAATAATGAAATGTTCCCGGGAGGATGTATTATTTCCAATTCTTGAAATATTAAGTAGGCAGAGGTTGAGGGATGGTTGCAAAGGAAAGACATGGTTTGTGAGAGACGTTAAACCGGCCTCCTCCACAAAAAAAAAGCATGCTGTGAGTTCTAGGGATGACTTGTAATGGGGACTTCATCATCACATCCTTTCTCCCCAACTTGTGAATGACTTTTAAAGCTTTCTGAAGGGCCAACCTGTCTCTTAGGTCTCAGAAAATCACCATGATTATATTTTTTGTCATATACGTTAACTCAGCTATTGTTCTTAACTTCTCACAGGAATTAATCCCATAAATAAAATATAATTCAAGGAAAAAGAATCTTAGTTTGGCATGCAATATCTTTCAAATTTTCTACCCTTCTTACAATTATCAATGAACAATAAAAGAAAAATGAGCAATTCTCACCATTTCAATAAACAGACATCTTTTTTTAATCATAGTAATTAGTTAACTTGTAACCCTGAAGGGGACCCCAGGAGGTTTGCTTAATTGATCATTCTACTAACAGTAACCCTTCATTGAGTCATATGGCAAAGATAGTAAGTGGTCTATACTATATTACAAGATCTCCTGATTTCATTATCTGAAAAAGAACCTACTCTAGTTTACAATTAGTCTTAAAAAGCTTTTCCATTATTTAACCAGCAGTACTCCTGTAGAAATGTAAGAGTAATAGCATATTAACATCAGGCCACTAATCACATATATAACTCAATCATATGTATTATGTATAATGCATGCATATATATATATATATATATATATATATATATATACATACACACACATACACATATGTATATACACACATACACACACATATATGACTAACAGTCTGATGTGGACATATTGAGAGAGAGAAAACCAACAATTTTCCTAGTACTCATTAATGCTCTAAATTACTCTTCCAGTTTATTTGTACTTTTCTTTGTTTAGTTTTTTTAAACTCTTTATTGAAGTATCATTTACATGCCATTAAACATCACCCATTGTGAGTGTACAATTCAATTTTTTTTTTAATTTACTAAGCTGTGCAGTCATTGTCTCAATCCAGGTTTAGAACATTTCCACCCCAGAAAGGTTTCTGCACATGCGCATCCAATCCCTGTTTCCCCCCCAGTCCCAGGCAGCCATTCCTCTGTGTCTATATAGATAGGTATTTTCTAGACATTCCATACAAGTGGGACCACACAATTATCCTTTTAAAATAAGTTATTACAATGTTTTGAGGTCCATTCAAGTTTTAACATATATCAATAGATAGTTCACTTTTATGACTAAGTAAAATACCATCATATAGATATGTCTCATTCTGCTTACCCAGGCACCAGCCTATGGAAATTTTGTGTGTTCCCACCTTCTGTCTATTGAGAATAATGCTGCTATGAGCACTCACATGCAATTCTCTAGTGAACATATATTTTCATCTCTCTTGGGTAAATACCTAGGATGGAATTCCTGGGTTGTATGATATATTTATATTTAACTTTCTTCTAAAAACTGCCAAACTACTTAACAAAGTAGCTGTATCATTTTACATTTTCACCAGTAATGTTTGAGGTTTTCATTTTTTAACACATGCTTGCCAATGCTTGTATTATCTTTTCTTAATTTTATTTTTTTCCACCACCATTTATCCCCCATACCCTCCTCCACCTCCACCCATCCCACTCTCCACCCCACAGTCACACTGTTGTCCATGTCCATAAGTTCTTTCTCTTTTTTGTTCAATCCCTCCACGCCCTTGATTCACCCCCATCCCCCAAGAGCTGTCAGCCTGCTCTCTCTCTCTCTCTGAGTCTGTCTCTGTCTTGCTTGTTAAGCCAATCAGAGAAAGATATGTATTATCATCTTTTTTGATTATAGCCATTCTAGTGAGTGTGAAGTGTTATTCCATTGTGGTTTAAAATTTCAATTTCCTAAGGGCTAATGATGTTGAACATATTTTCATGTGTTTATAAGCCATTCATATATCTTCTTTGGTGAAATGTCTATTCATATAGTTTGCCCATTTTAACAGTTTATTGAAATGTTATTTACATAAGCTATAGTTCATCCAGTAAAAGCATACAACTCTATGGTTTTGAGTATATTTACAGAGTTGTGCAATCATCACAGTAATTCAAATTCTAACACATTTCATCATCCCAAAAAGAAAGCTTGTATCCATTAACAATCACTCCCCATCTACTTCTTCCCCAATTTTTAAATTGAGTTGTTTGCTTTTTTGATTGTTGAGTTGTAAGAGTTCTTTAGCTATTCTTGATACAAATCATTTACCAGATATATAATTTACAAATATTTTATCCCAGTCTGTTGCCTGTCTTTTTATTCCTTACAAGTGTCTTCAAAAGCGCATAATTTTTTAAATTTTGAGGTCCGATTTAGTCATTTATTCCTCTATGGACTGTGCTTTTGATATCAGATCTGAGAACTCTTTGCCTAATGCAAGGTCACAACGATTCTTAAAATGCTTGGCCTTATGAAAAAAACTATTATGCTATTCTTGTGGAGAAAATTGAATCTCATAGAGTTAACTAACTTCCTTAGGGTTTACATATTAATAACTGAGCTGGTACATTTGCCCTTCCATTTTTAAAAGTGCAGTAATAGGGAGTCTCTTACCTTAAACTTGTTTTAGTAAATACGTATTGAATGTTGACTATTTAAAATAAAGCCTTACAGCCCTGGCCAGTGTGGCTTAATTGGTTGGGCATTATTCCATGTACCAAATATTCCCAGTTCAATTCCTGGTCAGGGCACATGCCCAGGTTGTGGGCTTAATCCCCAGTAGGGGCATGCAGGAGACAGCTAGTTGATGTTTTCTTATCACATCAATGTTTCTCTCTCCTTCTCCCTTTCTCTCTCACTCTAAAAATCAATAAAAATATCTTTATTAATAAAATGAACTCTTAAAATCTAGACTTGTTATCTATATATAGCTGCATCAAGATGAAATTAGTTCATCTTCAAAAGAAAGGGACGTTTTTCTAAGAACCTTTGCAGCTATGTGTCTAACAGTATAACTAATAATTTTTTTTAAAAAGGATTTGATTTTTTAAAAATAAATAGAAAGAGATCAACTAGGAAGTTTATAGATTTTGTAATATTAGTGTATTAGTTTCTTTTGAATTAGCATTTTTTGCAATGTGTGATAATTTTGAAATAGTTTATTAAAAAAAAAAACATTTAACAACAAACAACAGAAGTCACATAAAACTGGTATGTTGCATGTGGGGAAAAAAGTGACAAATTCTCTGTCACTCATTTTCCTTTCTAGCCTCTGAAGCAGGTGGTAATAGTTTCTTCTCTTCGTAATTGTAGAGAAAGTAAAGTAAAAATAGAAAACATAGCAACAAAAGCATAGTCAAAATGCTTCTAATGGACTCTTTTACACTCTTAAAGAAATTTGCTGTTATATTAATGATTTTTCATTGTGTCATAGTGATTTTGCATTAGGAATATTTTTTACATGTATTCTATAATACCGTAATCTATTGAGATTTTATGGTGATAAATCAGACACTTTGAGCATCTGATAATAATATGATACTTAAAAAATGCCCTGGCCGGTTTGGCTCAGCGGTTAGAGCGTCGGCCTGCGGTCCTGAGAGACCCGGGTTCGGTTCCCGCTAAGGGCGCGTACCTCGGTTGCAGTTTGTCCCCGGCCCTGGTCGGTTGTGCGGGTGGCAGCCACTCGATGTGTTCCTTTCACATCGATGTTTCTCTCTCTCTCTCTGTTCCTCTCTCTCTTCCACTCTACCTGAACAAAAAAATGGAAAAATGTCCTCGGGTGAGGATAAAAAAAAAAAAAATAATAAATAACATCAAGGACATCATACATTCATTTTTTTTTTTTAATCCTCACCTGAGGATATTTTTCTATTTATCATCAGATAGAATGGGAGGAAGGAAGGGGGAAAGAGAAACAACGATGTGAAAGAGAAACATCGATGTGAGAGAGACACATCAACTGGTTGCCTCCTGCATGACCCAAGATGGCCAGGGATGAACCACAACCAAGGTATGTGCCCTTGACCAGAATCGAACCCACAACTCATTGGTCCATGGGCTGACAGTCTAACCGCTGAGCCAAACCGGCCAGGGCATACATTCATATATTTATCATAAATTTTGGTCCTTTTGAAAACAGCCAGAACGTGTACACTCAAGATATAATTCTTCATAACCCCTGGCACTTTGATTTTATAATTTTCAGCAACCATCTGTGCCCTTACATATACTCACACACTGTTTTTAACAGTCTTCACAGTTTCGCATCTTTACCTATCAAAACTAAGAATCATGATCTGAGTGAGTGAAGTCCACAACACAATTTATATTGTGCTATCAAACTGTCTTGGGAGAATTTTAGATCCAGCTAATATTATCCTATAGAAGGCTATGACACTTGGCATTAGGAAGCAAGAAGTTAAGTCCCATCAACACTAGCTATTCTGGATTGGACCTTGGAAAAATCATTCCCAGTTTCAGTTTTCTCAACTGAAAAATGAAAAAGGTAGACTTGTTCTTCCCAGTAATATTATGTGCCTAAGTAAAATCATACTTAGTAGGCTTCCAAGCTGGAGGTTGAATTGAAATCACTTCTTAGGTGCAGGTATATCCATGCAACGGGAGTATAGACTTTAGAGCCTACAGTGGAGAAGACAATGTAATACAACTCCAAAATAAATGGCCTTTGAGTGGACAAAGAAGATCGCCAGGAGCATCAGAGGGATGGGCCAAAAGGAGGCAGAAGAGAAGAGAACCACACTTTCAGAGACAGCCTCGGGGCTCACAGAGTTGTGGGTACACACCACCATCTATATGTCTTTGAGATTTTGTATAGCCCCTTTCAAACAATCCTCATGAGTTTTAGTAGATATTTGTGAAGGCGGCAGCAGTTTATTATTTTATGTATGTCACTTACCATGAAAAATTCACTTTTTAAACTGATCTATATCAGTTGCTTATAAAGCACCCCTTCAACTAATGCTGCAGCTTAGTTACTGAGCTTTGATAATGTGTGATCAAATCTTTCTTGAATGCCGTCTGGTCCTCTATCTTTGTGGTCCAGTGTAGCTGCACTTCAGTCTGATACTTCAGTGATAACAAAGCTGGTTACAGAAATGATTTCTGCATATTCAACCTTATTTTAAACATGACAAATGAAAGAGAACTGTATGTCACTATGGATAAGAGCACGGGACTTGACAATGAAATTGTGGTTTATATTCTGGCTACATGGCCGTTGACAATACTGATAGTCACTAACCCATAGGGATGTGGTGAAAATTAAATAAGATGATGCTTATAAAGAACTTGGCCAATGGCAGCAGGCAGGACCAGATGGAGGGTGAGTGTGAGAGAGTGTGAGTGGACATAAAGGTGGACGACCACACCTGAGCAGTGCAGAGCCCGAAGCAGAAGGTCCCTGTGCTGTGGACGGAGCAGCCGGCCGCGGTGAGCGGCCCTTCAGGGCGCTTCTTCCTGCGCCCCAGGGAGGTCCCAGCATTTTGGAAGATCCCAGGTCTTCCCTGGGAGGAGACAGTGGGAGCCACAAGGGCCCAGCAACCTGAGCCCACCATCACACCTGGCACCATCGGACCAGTGCACACTCTGTGTCAACACAGACCGGTGCACAGTAGCGGAGCTCCCAAGGTGCTGGTCACAAAAGCCACAGACAGCCCAGAGCCCAGCACCATCCCCCATAGTAGCAGCCCGATCAGAGTCCAGATATACCCCCAGCAACGGAGGCTGGGGAGCAGACATCCATCACCAGCAACAGAAGCACAGACCAGCAGCTGAGACCCATCACCCAAAACTACAGCAAAAGCTGAGCAGGAGTTGAGTGCCACAGGGCAGCAGCAGTCCCCAGCCTCCAGCAGTGGGACCTGGGGCTCCACAGAGGCCTGTGCAGTCCAGCAGCTAACAAGAGCAGTGAGAAGCTGGCGCCCAAGAGAGACTGGTGTCATCCAGCTGCCTGCCCGAGGGAACTGCAGGGTGCGGGGCACCAGAGAGGCCTGTGCGACCCAGCAGGGACTGTGCCATCCAGTCACCTGTGGGACCTGCAAGGGGCTGAAGCACCAGAGAGGCCTGTGCAACCCAGCAAGGACTGTGCCATCCAGTCACCTGCGGGACCTGCAAGGGGCTGAAGAACCAGAGAGGCCTGTGTGGCCCAGCAGCCCGTAACATAGACATAGAGCCAGGTCCCCAAAGGGACAGTGCAATCCAGTTACCCGCAGGACCTGCAGGGTGTGAGGGCAGCAGAGAAGCCTATGCAACCCAGCTGCGCACAAGATAAGCATACAGGATGTGAAAATGGAGGCGAGTGAATAGAAGTTATGCAGATGATCTCCCAGGACCAAACAGGAATTACAACTAAAATAAAGACAAATCCTTGGAAAAAAGCAACAGAAAAGCAGCAGGACAGGACCATATAACCAGGGACACTGTTAGGATCTGCGGAGGCACAAGAAAGTAGCGGGTGGGGAGCCCACGGACAGCAGCAGTCTTAGCTGTAAACAGCGCCCTTGAGGAATAAAGACCAAGCCTGCTCCACAGCCCAGAGAACCAGGACAGAGCACTAAAATAGCCACAGCCACTCACCTTGGGGCTACGGCAGAGGGAGGGCAGACTGGGCTAGAACTCTGTGGGGACACCCAGGATTTGGAGGGCACTCAGAGTTTTTGCTGAGTTGCGACAACAAAGAATGGTGGACAGTGTGCTTCTTTCCAGAGCTGTGGGGAAAGGCAGCAGCACCCCCCCCCCCACGGAGATTCAGCCTTTCCCAGGTGAGGCAAAGAAATGCAAATTGAGGCTCATCAATAACCAGCATCTATCTCCTCCCTGGAAATCCTCTTATGCAGAAAACCAGGGCTACAGTCCAAGGCACTGAGTAACTGAGACTACTAGCCACCAGAAAAAAGCTGCAGGATAACTGACCCCTTCCTGGGCTTGCAAATCTACCCAGAAAAGTAAGTCTTGACAGTGGTGTTTAATGTGGGCCCACCCAGGCTCATCCAAACCCAGTAGAGGAAGCCACAAACAGCAAAACACCAACATCCACAGGGAAAATTTGGCATGCTCCAAAACCCAAAATGGTGAAACAAAGACAGAAATCTCAAATGAAAGAACAAGAGAACTCTATCAAAGATGAGATCAATGAAATGTAGCTAAGCAAATTATTAGAGGTAGAGTTCAGAGCCATGATCTTGAGGAAGCTCAACAGCATGAGTAAGGACATCAGCACCATGAGTAAAGATATAGAAACACTGAAAACAAACCAAGTGGAAATGAAGAATGACAAAGCAGAAATTAAGAACACATTGGAAGGACTAACTAGCAGAGTAGAGAAAGCTGAGGCCCGGATCAGTGAATTAGAAGATAGGGTAGGAAAAAATTGACCAATCAGAAAATGAAAAGGAAAAACAATTAAAAAACAGGAAGACAGCTTAGGAGAACTGTGGGACAACTGAAAACATGATAACATTCACATCATAGGAGTCCCCAAAGAGGAAAAAATGGGCAAGAGTTAGAGAATATATTTGAAGAAATAGTGACAGAAAACTTTCCTAACTTGGTAAAGAAAGAAGGCATTCAAGTTAAAGATGCACAGAGAGCTCCGAGTAAGAAGAACCCAAACAGGCCCACACCAAGACACATAGTAATTAAAATGCCAAAAATTAAAGACAAAGAGAGAATCCTAAAGGCAGCAACAGATAAATAACAGGTTACTTACAAAGGAAACCCCATAAGGCTCTCAGATGACTTCTCAATAGAAACACTACAGGCCAGAAGGGAATGGCATGAAGTAATCAAGGTCATGAAAAACAAGGATCTGAATCCAAGACTACTCTACCCAGCAAGGCTATCTTTCAAAATAGAAGGTCAAATAAAGATCTTCCCAGACGAAAAAAAAAAAAAAAAAGGCTAAGGGAATATATTAACACCAGACCAGCACTAAAAAATATGCTAAAAGGACTGATGTAATTAGGAGAAGAAATGGGAAGAAAAATGGCAATAAATAAGTACATATCAATTATCACCTTAAATGTGAATGGTTTGAATGCTCCAATAAAAAGACACAGAGTAGCTGACTAGATAAGAAAGCATGACTCACATATACGTTGTTTACAAGAAACCCACCTCACAACAAAAGACTCACATAGGTTGAAAGTGAAAACATGGAAAAAATCTTTCAAGCAAATGGAAAGCAAAAAATAGTTGGGGTAGCAGTACTCATATCTGATAAAGTAGATTTCAAAATGAAGGACATAACTAGAGACAAAGAAAGACACTACATAATATTGAAAGGATCTATCCAACAGGAAGATATAACCTTGGAAAAAAATATGCACCCAATTTAGAGGCACCAAAATATATTAAAAATCTTCTGAAGAACTTCAAAGGAGAAATCGACAGCAAAATAATTATAGCAGGGGACTTCAATAACCCACTGACATCACTGAATAGATCTTCTAGACAAAAAATTAACAAGGAAACACAGACTCTAAATGAAGTGCTAGATCAAATGGATTTAATAGATATCTACAGAGAATTATACCCCAAAACTACAGAATTCACATTCTTCTCAAGTGCACATGGGACATTCTCAAAGACAGACTACATGTTAGGACACAGACTAAGTCTTTACAAGTTCAAAAAGATTGAAATCATATCAAGCATCTTCTCAGATCACAATAGCATGCAATTAGAAATCAATTGCAACAAGAACATGCACAGACATTTGAAAACATGGAGGCTAAATAGCATGTTATTGAACAATGAATGGTTACCATGGAGATCAAAGAAGAAATTAAAAACTTCCTGTAAACCATTGGAAATAAACACACAACAACACAAAATCTATGGGATGCAGCAAGAACACTTCTGAGAGGGAAGGTCATAGCACTATAGGCCTGGCTCAAGAAACAAGAAAAATTTCTAATAGACTATCTAACCTCACAACTTAAAGAACTAAAAAGCAAACAGAAAGAAAACCCCAGAACAAGTAGAAGAAAGGAAATAGTAAAGATCAGAACAGAAATAAATGACATGGAGAACAAAAAAACAAATTCAAAGATCAATGAAACGAAGAGCTGGTTCTTTGAAAAGATAAACAAGATTGATGAACCCTTAGCTAGACTCACCAAGAAACAAAGAGAGAGAACCCAAATATACAAAATCAGAAATGAAAGAGGAGAAATAATAACTGACATCACAGAAGAACAAAGGATTGTTAACAAATGTTATGAACAATTTTACGGCAACAAATTCAACAATCTAAGCAAAATGGACAAATTTCTAGAAACACATAGTGTCCCAAAACTGAACAGGGAAGAGATAGAAAACCTGAACAGACCAAAAACAACAAAAGAAATTGAAGATGGAATCCAGACTCTCCCAGCAAACAAAAGTCCAGGCCCAGAAGACTTCACGGGGGAATTTTACTGAACATACAAAGAAGAACTAATACCCATTCTCCTCAAACAATTTCAAAAAATTCAAGAAGAAGAAAGACTTCCAAACTCATTTATGAGACCAGCATAATTCCAATTCCAACACCAGATGCCAAAATCCTGAATAAACTACTAGAAAATCGAATCCAGCAATACATCAAAAAAATTATTCACAATGACCAAGTGGGATTCATCCCAGGGATGCAAGGCTGGTACAATATTCGCAAATCAATACATGTGATACACCACAGACAAAATGAAAGATAAAAATCATATGATCATATCAATAGACGCTGATAAAGCAATCGATAAAATCCAGCACCCATTTCTTTTTCTTTTTTAATATTTATTGTTGAATGTAAAATGTATTACAGATGTTCCACATTTTTCCCCCATTGACCCCCTCCTCCCCACTCCCGCCTCCCTCCCGCCTTTTCCCACACTATTGTCTGTGTCCATTGGTTATGCGTATAAGTTCTTTGGTTTATTTCTTCCCACCCCACCACAACCGCTTTCCCTTTGAGGTTTGTCAGTCTAGCAATGAATTTGTACTTCTTAATCTCTTCACCTTTTTCACCCATTCCTCCAACCCCCCTCCCATCTGGTAACCAACAAAATGTTCTCTGTATCTATGAGAATGTTTCTGTTCTTCCTGTTCATTTTGTTTGTAGATTCCATTGTTGATAGATATGTATTCATTGCCATTTTGTTTGTTCATATTTTTTATCTTTTTCTTCAAAGAGACCCTTCATCATTTTATATAATAATGGTTTGGTGGTGATGAACTCCTTTAACTTTTTCTTGTCTGGGAAAGTCTTTATATGGCCATCGATTCTAAATGACAGCTTTGCAGGATAGAGTAATCTTGGATGTAGGTCCTTGCTTTTCATCACTCTGAATATTTCTTGCCACTCCCTTCTGGCCTGCAAAGTTTCTTTTGAGAAATCAACTGACAGCCTTATGGGAACTCCCTTGTAGGTAACTAGCTGCCTTTCTCTTGCTGCTTTTAAGATTCTCTATTTGTCTTGAAACTTTTGCATTTTGATGATGATGTGTCCTGGTGTGGGCCTCTTGGGGTTCATCTTGTTTGGGACTCTCTGTGCTTCCTGGACTTGTATGTCTGTTTCCTTCACCAAGGTAGGAAAGTTTTCTGCCATTATTGTTTCAAACAGATTTTCGAGTTCTTGTTCTCGCTCTTCTCCTTCTGGCACCCCAAGATGTGAATGTTGGCACACTTGAAATTGTCCCAGAGGCTCCTTAAACTATCCTCATTTTTTTGGATTCTTTTTTCTTTTTGCTGTTCTGATTGAGAATTTTTTTGCTTTCTTATATTCCAAATCGATGGTTTGCTTCTTGGATTTACATACTCTACTATTGAAGCTGTGCAAATTATTCTTTGTGTCAGTTAATGCCTCCTTCAATTCTGACTGTGCATCCATGATTTCTGACTGGTCTTTTTTATGCTCTTCAAGCCCTCACTAAGTTCACTGAGGTTCTCACTAGGTTCATTGAGCATCCTTATAAGCAGTATTTTGAACTCAGCATATGGTAGGTTGCTTATCTCCATTTTGCTTAGTTCTTTTCTTGGGGTTTTGTTCTGTTCTTTCATTTGGGACCTGTTTCTTTGTCTCCTCATTTTGGCTGCCTCCCTGTGTTTGTTTCTGTGTATTACTTAACGAGCGGTATGGGGCTAGATGAGACCAGATGCTGCTCGTTTGAAAAAATTTAGGAAAAACCTGAAGCAGTATCCAAGACAGGCCAATCCTATGGTTAAGCAAGTGGCAACAGCTTGGGTGGGCCTGAAAGTTGGGTGGGGTGGGGCGGGGCCTCAGGGAGTCACCAGGGTGGGGCTACAAGTGTGAGCCAGGTTGCTGGAGTCCCAGATATGGTGACTGGCTGCCCACCCCAAGGGAAGGGCTCACCAAAGGAACAAAGGCCTCTGACAGCACGTTTATCCCGGAGAAAGCCCCCTCTCCAGTGCCAAACAGCTCCGTTCTTCCCTGTATGTCTCTGGTGCCCCTGGAGCTGCCTCCCCTCCAAGCTTAGAAGGAGAGAGTCCGATAAGTTCGAGTGCGGGCCCTTTAAGGAGCTGCCTGGGTTTCCAGCTGTGTCAGCTTCCCTGAGCCTCAGTTCCTGCTGATGTTTCCAGCCAGAAGTTATGGTTCTTCTCTTCCTGGCACTGGAATCCTGAGTGGGGCACCTTGGGTGGGACGGGGAGCCCTCAGTCCTCAGGAAGGACCTTCCCAGCTGAGGGATCCTCCTGATTTTTATCTGCCACACATGGATATGGGACAAGCCCGTCCCCCTCCGCCCCTCCTACCAGTCTGGATGTGGCTACTGCTTTAATTCCATAGTTGTAGGACTTCCATTCAGCTTGATTTCAGGCAGTTTTGGATGATGGTTGTTCTGTAGTTTAGTTGTAACTTTGATGGTTGTGAAAGGACGCAATACTGTGTTTACCTATGCTGCCATCTTGACCGGAATTTTCTAGCACCCATTTTTGAGAAAAATGCTCAGCAATCAGGGATTAGAGGGATCATATCTCGACATAATAAAGGCCATATATGAAAGACCTACAGCCAACATCATACTCAATGGGCAAAAACTAAAAGCATTTCCCTTAAGAACAGGAACAAGGCAAGGATGCCCACTTTTGCCACTCTTATTTAACATAGTACTGGAAGTCTTAGCCACAGCAATCAGACAGGAAGAAAAAATAAAAGGGATCCAAATTGGAAAGGAGAAAGTGAAACTGTCATTATTCACAGATGACATGATACTATACATAGAAAACCCCAAAGATTCCATCAAAAATTTACTAGACTTAATAAATAAATTTGGCAATGTAGCAGAACACAAAATTAATGTCAAGAAATCAATGGTGAGAGAGATGAGAAATGGCGGTGGAGTGAATGGAGCTACACAGACCATCTCCCAGGACCAAACTGGATTTACAACGAAAATAAAGGCAAATTTTCAGGAAGGGGCAACCGAAAGACACCTTGGAGGACCACATAACCAGGGACACCGACTCAATCCTGGTAGGCTTGCGAGGATGCGAGAGGGGGCCGGGAGCCCACAGTCTGCAGCGGCCTGGGCGGGGACAAGGGGGCTCGGCTGGAAGTTGCTGCTGCTGCCTCGGCTATGACCCCGCATGAGTTCTGCGAACTCTGCATGCTAAGCCCTCCACTGGTGCCGCACGGACTGGCACGGACTTGTTGGGACCAGGGGACTCGGCGGGACGCCGCCACCAAGGCTGAGTCCCGCGAACTCTGCGTGCTAAGCCCTCGGCTGGTGCTGCACGGACTCCCGGGAACCAGGGGACTCTGCTGGAAGCTTCTGCCACCTCGGCAGTGTCCTGCTACTGTGGCTCAGTCCTGGGGTTTCTGCTGAGTGCAACGTCCTTGGCTGGTCCGACAGCCGCGGCCACCCTTGGCTGGAAGCAGCACCCTCAGGTTGAAAGTCCCAGGCGGCTCCATGACGCAGAGTCTAGACAGAGGCAAATTGGCAGCAGCCACTCACCTTGGTCTCCGGCAGAGGGAAGGCAGACTGGACTGGAACTGTGTGGACTTGGTCTCCGGCAGAGGGAAGGCAGACTAGACTGGAACTGTGTGGACTTGGTCTCCAGCAGAGGGAAGGCAGACTGGACTCGGGTTTTGGAGGGTGCTAAGAGCTTTCGCTGAGTACAGCCACGCAAGACTGTGGTCATTTTACTCCTTCCCAGGGCCCGGGGGAGAGGCAGCAGCCCCTCCCTCAGAGATTCAACCCCACCTGGTGGCCACTGAAATGCTAATTGAGGCCCATTAACAACCAGCAACAGCTTGTTTCCACCCTAGGGAAAACCTCTTACACTGAGCACCTGAGGGAGTTTTTCAGGCAACTCAGAAACAAAGGGTCTTCAGGTGACCTCTATTAATAGCCTCCAGGCAAAAAAAAGCTAGAGGATAACTACCACTTCGTGGGCTAGCAACACTAACCAGAAAAGCTAAGACTTGACAGTGGTGTTTAAAGTGGGTCCTCCCTGGATCATCCAAACCCAGGAGAAGGAGCCACAAAAACAGGACACCAACACCCACAGGGAAAATTTGGCAGACTCCAAAGGGAAAATTTGGCAGACTCCAAATCCCACTGTGATAGCCAAAATGGTGAAAAACAGAAACAAAAGCCAAATGAAAGAACAAGAGACCTCTACCGAAGATGAGATAAATGAGGTGCAGTTAAGCAAGTTAACAGAACAAGAATTTAGAGCCATGAAGTTGAGGAAACTCAACAGCATAGTTAAGGATATGAGCACCATGAGTAAAGACATAGAAATGTTGAAAATCCACCAGTTGGAAATTGAAAACCAACAGGAAGAAATGAAGAATGACATATCAGAAATGAAAAACACATTGCAAGGTCTAAAAAGCAGAGTAGAGGAAGCTGAGGACCGGATCAGTGAATTAGAAGACAGGCTAGAAAAAATCAACCAATCAGAAAACCGAAAGGAAAAAACGATTAAAAAACAGGAAGACAGCTTAAGAGAACTGTGCGACTCCTGGAAACGGAATAATATTCGCATCATAGGAGTCTCCAAAGAAGAAGAAAATAAGCAAGGGTTAAAGAATATATTCAAAGAAATTGTGACGGAAAACTTCCTTAATTTGGAGAAGGAAGAAGGCATTCAAGTTCAAGAAGCAGAGAGAACCCCAAGTAAGAAGAACCCAAACAGGCCCACACCAAGACACATAGTAATCAAACTGCCAAAAATTAAAGACAAAGAGAGAATCCTAAAAGCAGCAAGAGATAAGCAACGGATTGCCTACAAAGGAAACCCCATAAGGCTCTCAGCTGACGTCTCACAAGAAACACTACAGGCCAGAAGGGAATGGCATGAAATAATCAAGGTCATGAAAAAGAAGGATCTCAATCCAAGACTACTCTACCCAGCAAGGCTATCTTTCAAAATAGAAGGTAAAATAAAGAGCTTCCCAGACAAAAAAAAAGGCTAAGGGAATACATTAGCACCAAACCAGCACTGCAAGAAATGTTAAAAGGACGGCTGTAATTAGCAGGAGAAATGGGAAGAAAAATAAAAGAACACTAAACAAAAATGGCAATAAATAAGTACATATCAATAATCACCTTAAATGTAAATGGACTGAATGCTCCCAGTAAAAGACACAGAGTAGCTGATGGGATAAGAAAGCATGACCCATCTATATGTTGTCTACAAGAGACCCACCTCACAACAAAAGACTCACATAGATTGAAAGTGAAGAAATGGAAAAAAATCTTCCAAGCAAACGGAAAAGAAAAAAAAGCTGGGGTAGCAATACTCATATCTGATAAAACAGATTTCAAAATGAAGGCCATAATTAGAGACAAAGAAGGCCACTACATAATATTGAAAGGATCTATCCAACAGGAATTGATAACCTTGATAAACATATATGCACCCAATTTAGGAGCACCAAAATATATTTAAAAACTTCTGGAGGACTTCAAAGGAGAAATCGATAGCAATACAATCATAGCAGGGGACTTCAACACCCCGCTGACATCACTGGATAGATCCTCTAGGCAAAAAATTAGCAAGGAAACAGAGACTTTAAATGAAACACTAGAACAAATGGATTAAATAGATATCTACAGAGAACTACACCCCAAAACTACAGAATTCACATTCTTCTCAAGTGTACATGGGACATTCTCAAAGATAGACCACATGTTAGGGCACAAACTAAGTCTCTACAAGTTTAAGAAGATTGAAATATCAAGCATCTCCTCTGATCACAATGGCATGAAACTAGAAATCAATTGCAACAAGAACATGCAAAGACATTTGAACACATGGAGGCTAAATAGCATGTTATTAAACAATGAATGGGTCACTGAGGAGATCAAGGAAGAAATTTAAAAATTCCTGGAAACCAATGAAAATGAACACACAACAACACAAAATCTATGGGATGCAGCGAAAGCAGTTCTGAGAGGGAAGTTCACAGCACTACAGGCCTACCTCAAAAAACAAGAAAAATCTCGAGTATACTATCTAACCTCACAACGTAAAGAACTAGAGAGCAAACAAAAAGAAAACCCCAGAGCAAGTAGAAGGAAGAAAATAGTAAAGATCAGAGCAGAAATAAATGACATAGAGAACAAAAAAAAAAATTCAAAGGATCAATAAAACAAAGAGCTGGTTTTTCGAAAAGATAAACAAGATTGATGGACCCTTAGCTAGACTCACCAAGAAACAAAGAGAGAGAATCCAAATACACAAAATCAGAAATGAAGGAGGAGAGATAACAACTGATACCACAGAAATACAAAAGATCGTTAACAACTACTATGAACAATTATATGGCAATAAATTGGACAATCTAAGCGAAATGGACAAATTTCTAGAAACACATAGTCTCCCAAAACTGGATCAGGAAGAGATAGAAAACTTGAACAGACCAATAACAACAGAAGAAATTGAAGATTAATCAAGACTCTCGCCCTGGCCGGTTTGGCTCAGCGGTTAGAGCGTCAGCCTGCGGTCCTGAGAGACCCGGGTTCGGTTCCCGCTAAGGGCACGTACCTTGGTTGCAGTTTGTCCCCAGCCCTGGTTGGGTCGTGTGGGTGGCAACCACTCGATGTGTCGCTTTCACATCGATGCTTCTCTCTCTCTCTCTCCCTCTCACTCTATCTGAACAAAATATCGAAAAATGTCCTCGGGTGTGGATAAAAAAGACTCTCCCAGCAAACAAAAGCCCAGGCCCAGATAGCTTCACGGGGGATTTTTACCGAACAGTCAAAGAAGAACAAATACCCATTCTCCTCAAACTATTTCAAAAAATTCAAGAAGAAGGAAGACTTCCAAACTCGTTTTATGAAGCCAGCATAATTCTAATTCCAAAACCAGAAAAAGACACAACAAAGAAATAAAACTACAGGCCAATATCCCTGATGAACATAGATGCCAAAATCCTGAACAAAATACTAGCAATTCGGATCCAGCAATACACCAAAAAAATTATCCTTCATGACCAAGTGGGATTCATTCCAGGGATGCAAGGCTGGTACAATATTCGCAAATCCATAAATGTGATACACCACATAAATAAAATGAAGAATAAAAACCACATGATAATATCAATAGATGCTGAAAAAGCCTTTTTGACAAAATCCAGCATCCATTTCTGATAAAAACGCTCAGCAGTGTGGGAATAGAGGGATCATATCTAGACATAATAAAGGCCATATATGAACGGCCTACAGCCAACATCATACTCAATGGGCAAAAACTAAAAGCATTTCCCTTAAGAACAGGAACAAGACAAGGATGCCCACTTTCACCACTATTTAACGTAGTACTGGAAGTCTTAGCCACAGCAAACAGACAGGAAAAAAAATAAAATAAAAGGGATCCAAATTGGAAAGGAGGAAGTGAAATTGTCATTATTGGCAGATGACTTCATACTATACATAGAAAACCCCAAAGACCCCATCAAAGGTTTACTAGACTTAATAAATGAATTTGGCAAAGTAGCAGAATACAAAATTAATGTCAAGAAATTGATGGCATTTTTATACACCAATGATGAACTCACAGAAAGAGAAACTAAGAAAACAATACCATTTACCATTGCGGAAAAAAAATTAAGATACCTAGGAATAAACTTAACCAAAGAAATAAAGAATCTATTCGCAGAAAACTACAGGTCATTGAAAAAAGAAATAGAGGAAGATATAAAAAAGTGGAAGCACATACCCTGTTCATGGATTGGGAGAATTAACATCATTAAAATGTCCATATTACCCAAAGTAATCTATAGATTCAACGCAATCCCCATCAAAATACCAACAGCATACTTCACAGAACTAGAACAATTACTTCAAAAGTTCATATAGAACCAAAAAAGGCCTCAAATAGCCACAGTAATCTTGAAAAGGAAGAACAAAGTTGGAGGGATCACAATACCAAATTTCAGGTTATACTACAAAGCCACTGTAATCAAAACAGTCTGGTACTGGCACAAGAACAGGCATATAGACCAGTGGAACAGAACAGAGAACCCAGAAATGGACCCAAGGCAATATGCTCAATTAATATTTGATAAAGGTGGCAAGAGCATACAGTAGAGTAAGGACAACCTCTTTAATAAATGGTGCTGGGAAATTGGACAGCTACTTGCAGAAAAATGAAACTAGACCATCAACTTACACCCTATACAAGAATAAACTCAAATTGGATAAAAGACTTAAATGTAACTCATTAATCCATAAAAATCCTAGAAGAGAATGTAGGCAACAAAATTTCAGACATCATACGCAGCAGAATTTTTACTGACACATCACCTAAGGCAACAGAAACAAAGGAGAAAATGAACACATGGGACTACATCAAACTCAAAATCTTCTGCACAATGAAAGATACAATCATCAAAACGGAAACGCTACCCGCTGTATGGGGGAGCATAATTGCCAATGATACATCAGATAAGGGGTTAATTTCCAATACATATAGAATGCTCATACAACTCCATAAAAGGAAGACAAAGAATCCAATTAAAAAATGGGCAGATGAACTAAATAGACACCTCTCTAAACAGGACATACAAATGGCTAAGAGACATATGAAGAAATGTTCATCATCACTAATCATCAGAGAGATGCAAATTAAAACAACAATGAGGTATCACCTCACACCTGTCAGAATGGCCGCCATCAACAAATCATCAAACAACAAGTGTGGGCGAGGGTGTGGAGAAAAGGGGACTCTAGTGCACTGCTGGTGGGAATGCAGACTGGTGCAGCCACTATGGAAAACAATATGGTGTTACCTCAAAAAATTAAAAATTGAACTTCCATTTGACCCAGTGATCCCACTTCTAGGAATATAACCTAAGAAGCCTAAAACACCAATTCGAAAGAATATATGTACCCCCATGTTTGTAGCAGCACTATTTACAATCACTAAGATCTGGAAGCAGCCCAAGTGTCCATCAGTAGACGAATGGATAAAAAAGCAGTGGTACATATACACAATGAAGTACTACACAGCTGTAAGAAAGAAAGATCTCTTATCCTTTGAGACTACATGGAGGGACCTTGAAAGTATCATCCTAAGTGAAACAAGCCAAATAGAGAAAGACAAATATCATATGACCTCACTTATTTGTGGAATATAATGAACATAACAGTCTGAGGAATGGGGTAGTCCCAGAGACGCGGAAGTGGGGTACAGACTGACAATCCCCTAAAGGGGGGGGGGTGGGGGGAGACATAAATCACAGAACTTATATGCATGCATGCATGAACAGTGGACATGGACGACAAACTGGGTACAGGGCTGGGAGGGAGGGGGAGGAGGGAATCAGTGGGGGGAAAAGGAGAAACATCTGTAACAAAAATTAATTAATTAAAAAAAAAGAAAATGGATTTGCAAAAACAAAAACAAACAAACAACAACAAAAAATCAATGTCATTCTTATATACCAACAATGGACTCATAGAAAGAGAAACTAAGAAAACAGTCCCATTTACTATGTGGCAAACAAATTAAGATACCTAGGAATGAACTTAACCAAAGAAATAAAGGACTTATTTGCTGAAAACTACAGGTCATTGAAAAAAGAAATAGAGGAAGATATAAAAAAAGTGGAAGCACATACCTTGTTCATGGATTGGAAGAATTAACATCATTAAAATGTCCATACTATCCAAAACAATCTATAGATTCAATGCAATCCCCATCAAAATACCAACGACATACTTCACAGAACTAGAATAAATACTTCAAAAGTTCATATGGAACCAAAAAGGACCTCGAATAGCCACAGCAATCTTGAATAAGAAGAACAAAGTTGGAGGGATCACATTACCAGATTTCAGGTTGTTCTACAAAGCCACTGTACTCTAAACAGCCTGGTACTGTCACAAGAACAGGCATATAGACCAGTGGAACAGAACAGAGAACCCAGAAATGGACCCAAGGCAATATGCTCAATTAATATTTGACAAAGGTAGCAAGAGTATACAGTGGAGTAAAGACAGCCTCTTTAATAAATGGTGCTGGGAAAATTGGACAGCTACATGCAAAAAAATGAAACTTGGCCATCAACTTACACCATATACAAGAATAAACCCAAGCCCTGGCTGATTTGGTTTAGCTGTTAGAGTGTCCGCCTGCGATCCGGAGAGACCCGGGTTCGGTTCCCACTAAAGGCATGTACCTCGGTTGCAGTTTGTCCCCAGCCCTGGTTGGTCGTGCAGGTGGCAGCCACTCAATGTGTCCCTTTCACATCGATGTTTCTCTCTCTCTCTCTCTTCCTCTCTCTCCCTCCCACTCTATCTGTACAATAAATAGAAAAATGTCCTCGGGTGAGGATGAAAAAAATAATAATAAACTAAAAATAGGTAAAAGACTTAAATGTGACCCATGAATCCATTAAAATCCTAGAAGAAAATGTAGGCAACAAAATTTCACACATCATATGCAGCAGAATTTTCACTGACACATCACCTAAGGCAACAGAAACAAAGGAGAAAATGAACACATGGGACTACATCAAACTCAAAAGCTTCTGCACAGCAAAAGATACAACCATGAAAATGGAAAGGCAGCCCACTGTATGGGAGAGTATAACTGCCAATGATATATCAGATAAGGGGTTAATTTCCAATATATAGAGAGTGCTCATACAACTCAACAAAAGGAAGACAAAGAACCCGGTTAAAAAATGGGCAGAGGAACTAAATAGACACCTCTCCAAACAGGACATACAAATGGCCAAGAGACATATGAAGAAATGCTCATAATCACTAATCATTAGAGAGATGCAAATTAAAACAACAATGAGGTATCACCTCACACCTGTCAGAATGGCTGCCATCAACAAATCATCAAACAACAAGTGTTGGCGAGGGTATGGAGAAAAGGGGACTCTAGTACACTGCTGGTGGGAATGCAGACTGGTGCAGCCACTATGGAAAACAATATTAAAAATTGAAATTAAAAAAATTAAAAATTGAAATTCCATTTGACCCAGAGATCCCACTTCTAGGAATATACCCTAAGAAGCCTGAAATACCAATCAGAAAGAACATATGTACCCCCATGTTTGTAGCAGCATTATTTATAGTAGCTAAGATCTGGAAACAGCCCAAATGTCCATCAGTAGACGAATGGATAAACAAGCTGTGGTACATATACACAATGGAGTACTATGCAGCTGTAAGAAAGAAAGATCTCTTATTTTTTAAGATGACATGGAGGGACCTGGAAAGTGTTATCATAAGCTAAACAAGCCAAACAGAGAAAAACAAGTATTATATGATCTCACTTATTTGTGGAATATAATGAACATAACAGTCTGAGGAATGGGGCAGTCCCAGAGATGAGGAAGTGGGGTACAGACTGACAACTCCCAGAATGGTGGGGGTGGGGGGGCATAAACCACAGAACTTATATGCATGTATGCTTGAACAATGGACATGGACAACAAAGCTGGGGACAGGGCATGGAGGGACGGGAAGGGGGGAATCAATGGAAGGGAAAGGAGAAACATCTGTAACAAAATTTAATTAATTAATTAATTTAAAAAAATTAAGTACTTGGCAGAGTGTCTGGTAGATGACAGCGTTAAAGATTGCCAGCAGTTAATTTTAATTGTCTAAGTAAACACTACAGAAGGTCTAGTTCAACTGATTTCTATAATTCTTCAAAACAGTGCTCTTCACTAAAAATAAGGGAATATACATGCATATGTTTCACAGTTTACACAAACTACATGTATGTGAACTAAGTAGGAACATGTACACATTAAATCACCAGATTCTCTATCTTGCTGAGTTATGCTGGTGTACCTCAAACACTCTATACTTTAGGTAGACACCTCATGGTTCCCACCGAACTTCCAATGGAGAGTGTGCTGCTTTGGTGATAATGCTAATTCTTCCATTTCTTCTCCCACTCTCATCTTTTCCAGTTTTTCCACGAACTTTGCTCCAACAACTGTGCCTTTCTCTGTTATACCCAAATAGATTGCTTTCCTTCAACATTTAGATATTCTTAAGCATTCCCTAAATGAAAAACAAAATAACACCTTGCTTCCCTCCCTGAACCTGATTTCCCAACTCACTTTTAGCCACTTAGTTCCTCTTTTTTTCGAGTCCAATTCTCGGAAAGGAGTCCCCTCTGGTGCTGCACCACCACACCCGTGCTGAGCAGCGAGCAGTGTGCATCAGCAAAGCACGAGCACAAGAATCCCAGAGTCCATTCCAGTGTATTCATGCAGAACTGTGACATTAGCTAATGTATAGGAAAGCTGTTCCAACTCAAGAATTCATGTAAATTTTGTGTTATTTTGAAAAATACATTATATTTAGAATAACCTTTATGAGACTGGACTCTGTTGTCTTTATGTTTACAGGCACTAAAGGTCTCAATCTGATTTGGGTTCAGTTCTCCACTTAATTCCTCTCCTTTCATTTACCTGCCACATCCATGCAATCAGCTTCTCCAAAATACCCACCCCCCCAAAACTAAATTCACTGAAACTGCTTTTGTCAATATCACCAATGCCTGCCTTATCAGTAGTACGGGGAGGGCCATGCTTCCTTAATTTATCTGAAATCACCCAGAACACAGCTGTGTTATTGACCCCTCTCTTCTTGAAATCATCTATTGCTTTGACCCAACACTAAGTTTTTCAGCTGTATAGAAATTCTCTCTGGTCCTTGAAAGATTCTTGTCCTTGGACTCTCACCATTGCGTTCCCAGTGCACATCACAGTTCCTGTCACGGGGTCGATGGCATGTACCCAGGGAAGACAGATGAACTCACCGTTGAAGGCCTGAATCTGATTATCCATAACACTGCAGCTTTTATTACCCTGTTAGATTCCCATACCTCCACTAAATTTCTGCCATAGCTCACCCCCCACCACCTCCTCTACATGATTTTTGCAATTTTCTGATTTTCTTCTCTTGATTCTATGCCTGAAGACATTTTTAAAAGTCAAAAGATCTATACAAAAAATCAACTGTGATTCTACACATTAGCAATGACCAATCTAAAAAGAAAGTTAAGCCCTAGCTGGTTTGGCTCAGCGGTTAGAGTGTCAGCCTGCGGTCCAGAGAGACCCAGGTTAAGGGAATGTACCTCGTTTGCAGTTTTTCCCCAGCCCTGGTTGGTCGTGCGGTGGCAGCCACTCAATGTGTCCCTTTCACGTCGATGTTTCTCTCTCTCTCTCTTCCCCCCTCTCTCCCTCCCGCTCTATCTGAAGATAAATGCAAAAATGTCCTCGGGTGAGGAATAAATAAATAAATAAATAAATAAATAGAAAGTCAAGAAAACAATTACATTTAAAATAGCATCAAAAAGAATAAAATACCTAGGAATAAAGTTAACCAAGGAAAAGAAAGACTTATACACTGGAAACTATAGAACCTTGCCGAAATGAATTAAAGAAGTCACATACAAATGAAAAGACATCCATATTCATGGACTGGAAGATTTACAGTTGTTAAAATGTCCATACTGCCAAAGCAATCTGCAGATTCAATGCAATCCCTATTAAAGTCCCAGTGGAATTTTTTACAGTAGAAAAAAAAAATCCTAAAATTCATGTGGAACCATGAAGAACCTCAAATTCCCCAACAATTCTTGTGAAATAAGAACAAAATTAAAGGCCTCACACTTCTGATTTCAAAACATATTACAAAGCTACAGTAATCGAAACAGTATGCTACTGGCAAAAAAAAAAAAAACAAAGCCAGATATATATACCAATGGAACAAATTAGAGAGGGCAAAAATAAAACTGCACACATAAAATCAACTTTTTGGTAAGGATGCCAGGAACACACAATTTGGATAGGATATTCACTTCAACAAGTTATATGGGAAAATTGGATATCCATGTGCAAAAGAATAAAATTTGACAAAAATCAACTCAAAATGGATTAAAGAATTAAATCTATGAACTGAAATTAGACAAGCTGGACAATATCAAACTGAAAAAGCTTCTACACAGCAAAGGAAACAATCAATGGAGCAGAAAAGTAAGTTAGCGAATGGGAGAAAATACTTGCAAACCATATATCTAATAAGGGCTTTTTCTAAAAATACTATACAAGGAACTCCTATCACTTAATAGCAAATACCCAAAACAAAACATCGATATCAATTTTGCTGCATTTTTAAAGCAAGAATTACATTTAATTTTTAAAAAATAAATAAAAAGAAAAGAGAACATGCTGGAATAACATGTTTCAGCTTCATTTTTGGATATGACAAATATAACATGACTCAATTTTACAATTAAAAGTAAGCTTTTAATATAATTGTTATAAAAAGAGAATCAGATATAATAGGAGGAAAAACAAATTAGATGTAGCAGAACCCATTCCTGTTTTATCAAATCTGTGATTGAGGCAACAATTAGTAGTTCTTTAAAAATGATTAAAAGCTTCTGCACAGCAAAAGAAACAACCATCAGAATGGAAAGGGATCCCACTATATGGGAGACCATAATCGCCAATGATGCATCAGATAAGGGGTTAATTTCCAATATATATAGAGTGCTCATACAACTCAACAAAAGGAAGACAACGCACCCAATTAAAAAATGGGCAGAGGAACTAAATAGACACCTCTCCAAACAGAACATACAAATGGCTAAGAGACATATGAAGAAATGCTCGACATCACTAATCATCAGAGAGATGCAAATTAAAACAACAATGAGGTATCACCTCACACCTGTCAGAATGGCCGCCATCAACAAATCAGCAAACAAGTATTGGTGAGGGTATGGAGTAAAGGGGACTCTCGTACACTGCTGGTGGGAATGCAGACTGGTGCAGCCACTGTGGAAAACACTATGGTGTTCCCTCAAAAAGTTAAAAATTGAACTGCCATTTGACCCAGTGATCCCACTTCTAGGAATATACCCTAAGAAACCTAAAGCACCAATCAGAAACAATATATGTACCCCCATGTTCATAGCAGCACTGGAAACAACCCAAGTGTTCATCAGTAGATGAGTGGATTAAAAAGCTGTGGTACGCCCTGGCCGGTTTGGCTCAGCGGTTAGAGCGTCAGCCTGCGGTCCTGAGAGACCCGGGTTCGGTTTCCGCTAAGGGCATGTACCTCGGTTGCAGTTGGTCCCCGGCTCTGGTCGGTCGTGCGGGTGGCAGCCACTCGATGTGTTCCTTTCACATCGATGTTTCTCTCTCTCTCTGTTCCTCTCTCTCCCTCCCACTCTATCTGAACAAAAAATGGAAAAATGTCCTCGGGTGAGAATAAAAAAAAAAAAAAAAAAAAGCTGTGGTACATGTACACAATGGAGTACTATACAGCTGTAAGAAAGAAAGATCTCTTATCTTTTGAGATGGCATGGAAGGACCTGGAGAGTATTATGCTAAGCCAAGGAGAGAAAGACAAATATCACATAATCTCACCTATTTGTGGAATATAACGAATTAAACAAACTGCTGAACAAAATTAACCCAGAGACATAGAGGTGGGGTACAAGCTGACAATCCTCAGAGGAGGGGGGTTTATGGGGGAAGAGATAAACCACATAACTTACATGCATGTATGCATGACCAATAAACATAGACAACAAAGCTGGGGATGGGGTGGGGGGATGGGGGGAGGGTGTCAATGGGGGGGAAATGAGAAACATCTGCAACAAACACAAATTAATAAATAAAAAAATTTTAAAATGATTAAAGCAAAGATAAGAAAGTGTATCTGAGCAGGACACTAGCCCCCCCCCCCCCCATTAGTTTCAGTGTTGAATAATCTATTTAAGGAAATATAATGTGACTTCTCAACATTTTTCAAGTGGCCATCATCTGCTATAAAAGCACCAAAGCTTTTGTTGGTTTGGTTACAATAGGAAATTGAAGGATCTCGAACCACCATCCTTTAGGACCATAGCTTTTCATATGAATGAGAGCTGGAAATCAGAGCTTTGAAAAATCAGTTCCAATCTTCTTTTTGTTTGAGTGACTCCTCCTTTCCACACAAACCCTCTTCTTTGCTCCTACTTATCTGTTGCCCACTTTATTCCTAACTCTGCCCTGGCTCCTGCTGACCTCATTTCCTGAATTCCTTCCACTTGACTTCTGATTCATCCAAACTCTCCTCATTCTTCAACTCATATCAATTTCTTGTCTTTTATAAATTTTTTCCATTAGTCTATAAAAAAAGTCTTTTCCAGTAGCCTAACTTGTCCTTTTTATAAAAACACTGTTTGCCTCTTGTTTTATCTTCTTGTTATTCAAATTGTGATTACATCCTAGATAGAGTATGTCTACATTCCTCTAGTGTTCTTTAAAAGTTTTTTATGTGCCACATCCCTCATTTTAATTTTTCCTGGCACCCTATAAATTAAATATATGCAAAAGTCACTCAATACTGATTAAAAAATAAAAACAGTGAACGTGTGAATGAGTGGATGTAAACTGAGGCTGTTATGTTGACTTTTCTTTGAAGGCAGCAAATTAATATTTACTTTTATTTCTATTACCCATGAAAAGAAGAATTACTGAAGAATGTAAGTAAAGCAATTATAGAAGAAAAAGAGGAAGAGGAAGAATAAATATAGACAATAATTTTGCATAAATTTTAGGAAATGATTATAAAGGAAAATGTCACCTATAGACTAAATAGAAATAACATACAAATACAAATAAATAGGGGGCCCAAAAAAACCCACATATCCAATTATATATCTCTCTTTCCGGCAATCTTAAATGTAAGTAATCTTTAAAGTGCATGTATTAAAACATTTTTTCCTACCAGCCAGGGCGGTGAATTTAGCATCAATGCATAGTAAATGGTAAGTACATAATTCCAAATGCCATTCAAGTTCAGCAGCTTCATAAGTCTAGTGTTGCTAAGGAGTAAAGCAAAAAGACTCAGCCTCTATTCAAAACATACTTTAATATTCCATTATATTGAATATAATTAGAATTACAATTAAATGTTATATCATTTTAAAAGAAATTATTTCTCCGTCAAGTTTCACAATGGCCTTTGGCTTAGCTCAGAAAAATTGGACCTAAAAATAAAACCTCAGTTAAATGAAAAGCTCAGATTAACTGACAATTTTCATACTTCAGAATTTCCCTATGTATTTTACTCCAGTGACCTTTCTGATGACAATGCCTGAAATGGTAGTCAATTAAATTTATATCCCAAGGCGCACTATAAATTTGTCAGGACAAAAAAACAAGTGCACTGTGAAGTTCATGAAATCAGCTCTTGGTACCCAGGAGCAGAGGTAGAGAACAGGTGGCCAGTCAGTTCGTGGTGCTTAAGCTGACATTGACATAATGATGCTCAGATCTGCATGAGGATGAAGGATGAAGAAAGACCCTCAAAGCTCCCTCATATCATGCATTTAATTATACCAATTTATTTCAGTATCAGTACCCTGAAGCAGAATGTGGCCCCATTCCTAGTCATGAAGTTTACGAGTTCATATATATATCTCCTATATATATAAGATAGATATATCTTCTCCTTGGTGATTTAAGTAAGGCACAGGCACTGAAGAAATACTCATTACCTTTTCGATGCAGGCAAATGTAATACAGGATGGAGGATCTCAGTGCTCATTTTTCTCTTGGATTATGATGCCATGTCTTACTGTTTGCCAGTTCAAACTTCCTTTTCAAGAGGACTGCTTTTTCTGCTTGTTTTCTTCCTAAACAAGTAAATCTATATAAAATTTAAAATTTCCAGTTATTTTCATCCCTTTATCTTGAGTGATGTCTAATGATGTCTTCTATTAATGTGAACCGGGTGATGATGGCTAGACTTCCTCACCATTTGTCAGTTACATAAGAGCCAAGAGATGACATCCTTCAAGGAAGAGTTGTGTGCCCATTCTTTTGGGGAGATACTACCAGGGGAAAGTCTGTCTGGACAGCATAAGAGTCCTTATATATCAATATATTTAGGTAACCCTCTAATGCACGACCCAAGTCACCAACACCCTATATCCACTAGGTCAATCCCACATGTGAATTCTTAAGGTAGCAGATCACAAATGGAGCTGAAAACCATGCTCCTATAGACATCAAAAGATATTTCTCAAAAGCGTATGCTTCCTCCAGTGATTTTCAACCTGTGTGCCACAAGAATTTCTAAAACATGCAGTACCTGACTGTTTAGGCAGGGACACTGACCTCTTTTCCCTTAGGCTGTCAAATAAAAAAATGCCAACAGTCAACACAACAATAGCTATCTAGTGTGAATGAATCAAAATTGTGTCTTTTTTTTTCTCTGTCACATAGACAAAAAATATATTTTTCGGTGTGCCACGGAATTTTAGTAGAGTTTTTGTGTGCCATGAGATAAAAAGGGTTGCAAATTGCTGGCTTACTCTATTCTTACTTCCTGTGCTAAACGCATATTCACTACTAATTTTGTATCATAAGGGTTTTTAAAAGGAGATTCATTGGCAGTAGGAAAGCATTTTGAGAAATAAACTACCTTTAGAAAGTTGGATTTCCTTTCTCTATTTTGTAAAGATTTATCCCACATTTATGTTCAAAATATATGCCCCTTTTCCATTAACATTAAATATTTATTGTGCTATGAAAACATGACAGTGTATTAGAATGTCTAAGTTAAATTTTAAAACCATTAGAAAAAGCAAAAAGGTTGTGGCTGCTCTTTCGTGTAAGTGGAGACAGAAGAAAGCTCTTTAAAAATTACTACACTGCTTCAAACATAGTATTTTCAAATACAGCAATAGAGAGAGGGAGTTTACATGAGGCCATAAGAAAATCATTGAGAGTTGTGTGAACTTTGCCTTCAATAATGTTTCGACCCATTTACAGAAACTCACCTCCTAGCAATAGTACAAATCTTCCTGCAAGTCACCATCTCGATTGAGCAAAAATATGACAAACCAATCAGGATCATCAAAAGAAAAAGACATAAAAGGCGATTTCTGGGATTTAATCCAAAATGAATATAAAAATACTTGTTCAAGTGGGAACTAATTCAAGCCTCTTTTGTGTGTGTGTGTGTGTTTGTTTTGTTTTGTTCTCATACTCTTTTATTCTCAAACAAGACATTTATTTGACATTTATTTGTACTGGAAAGAAAACAAAGAAGATTTAGCCACAGTCTGTCTACTTGGAGTTTCTCTTGGAGAGATAAAGGCTTTGATAGTGACACCAGTGTCAACTGTCATACGGTTATAACAAAGGCAGTACTTAATATAGAAATGGGGAAGACAGAGATCGTTAGAACAGAAGGATGGAAAAGGGCTGTAAAGAAACAAATGTTACCTTGGTGGTGTTGAGAGATGGCTATGAAAAAAGTCCTTTCCAAACAGAGAGAATTGTATTGTAAAAGGTAAAGTGGAATTAAAGGGCAGGAGATTTTGATTCTGGGGGTGTGTTTGAAGATGCTGAGCAGGGTAGTAGGACCATCAGATACCTCATTTGGAAAGAGAATGTTGCCTGCAGTTTAGAGTTATGATCGCCTAAGCGAAGTGTACAAACTCAGGCAGAGAGGAGTAGGGGCCAAGATAACCAACTAGAGTTGATTGATTTTGCTTCAATATCTATAATTTCAAGCGTGTTGTTATTTTACAGTGTTCATAATATTTCAGTACAATAGAACAGGTATATACATTATACATCCATATGTATTGGTACGGTGCATACACCTGCTTTTGACTCTTCAATTTCTCCCAAACACCTCAAACCTGATACTAAAAATAGTGTCAAGGCTACCAGTACCAGCAACAGTACCAGCAACAGCCCCATCTTTGTCTTAGCTGAGATTAGAAACAGCTGGCTTGGAGATAAATAGATAGGATCAGGTGGAGTTAGAGAAATGCTACTATTAATCTCAAGCTTGTAATACTTTGAAGAAGTGGAACTATAAGATATGGTCAATAACTATATGTAATTAAACAGGTGAAGAAGGTGGAGACCCTGAGATGATCTCAACGGCTGAGGCATGAATCAAATTGGTATGCTATGAATCAATAAAAAAAAATCAAAATAGGAAGGAAATCAAGGGGGAAACTATGAATCACTAAATTACAACTCCCCAAAAAACAAATAATCCATATATTCTCTTTAGTCTCTTCATCACAGTAATTTGAAGGACAGAGCAAATTTAATTAGCTCTGTGAACAGTATTATGTTTCCATCCACGTACCAGGTTATTCTGCTCAAGTAAGACAGCTGGATGAAGATGGATAACTCTGGCTGCAGTATATACTTCCAATGGCTGTAACTTGTTCATGCTGCAGTTCATACATAGAGCAGGGGAACAGTAGCTTTCTATTAGTAAATTGAAATAATACCAGTATGTACCACAAGTTTACTATGAGAACTAAATGAGTTAATACACATAAAACACTTAGATGAATCCACAATATATTATTCAGACTCACATAATAGCAACTATTATTAATAATTATTTACAATCAAATTACCTATGTTAAAATCCTGATATACATATAATTTTTTAAACCTATGATAAACTGCACCTTTTCTTAAGCTCAATTTTTCACTGAAAAATGAACATAAAAACATTATTGTTTAAAACTTGTAAATAAGGCAAAAGTATGACTTTGTGTCATTTTGTTGTCATACGGGAGCACTGTTGACTGGGTCACCACCAAACAAAGTATGAATTTGTGTCATTTTGTTGTCATACGGGAGCACTGTTGACTGGGTCACCACCAAACAATGACTATTAATTCTAAAGGAAAATGTACCTTAGTTTTACTTTGTATTTATATGTATTAGAGTCCAGGTTGTAGAAAATTTCATGTTAACTTGTAGATTTTTGTATGTTAGAGCTTTGAGAACACTACCAGTTTTGTACTATTTATTATCTCTTGAATTTGTGCCAGTATTCTTTATATCTGTGTATATACATAATCTCTTGAATTCTTTTTAACCAGCTTTAACATTTTGTTTTTCCCCTCATTACTAGAATAAAGATTTACCTGTGTTTACTATATATTTGCATGAGAGTTATTTTTAAAACATTTTTAGAGAGGATCCTTTTAAAACTGTTAATATTTATTGAGTGTTAATTGTTATGTACAATTATTAACTCGCTGGTTTCTTAAAACAATAATATGAAATGGGAAAGTTTATAATCCATATCTTACAGATAGGGAAACTCATGTGATCAGACAGCCATTGATTAGGTAAATGTCAAACTAATGAGAGGTGTACCTTGCCCTGTGATTTACCATTTTTCAATTACTTCCATCTTTTGATTAAAGAAATTTAGGACATACTGCCACAGAGCTAAGTTATCCTTTTGTCCACCAAAATCCCGTGGCTAGCAGATGAAGGAGAATATTCAGTACATTTATTCACTGAGGTCCTTAGCCTATGAGTTACTATTTTCTCCCTTGATTTTTTTTCTGTATTCTGCACCTTAATTCAAGTTAAACAATCCACCATTTAGGTACATATTTTGAAATTATCTCAGGATCCAGATTTCCTAGGTATATAATAAAAAAAAATATCATATACAATGATTCACAAAATTCTATAACTTTTACCTCTATGAAGTGGGAGATGATACACAGTAACAGGCTATTTAACATCTGATGCTTCTGCCGTTGAAGTTTCTGGCTGAACTCCCATTCTCCCCAGTCTGAGGCGCACCCTGACCCGGTCACCTCTGACCTCACTGGGGCAAGGCATCACTACTGTTACTGTTGCTCTTGAGGGTTTGAGTCACTTAGAAATTGAAAAAAAAAAGTACATGCATATGTATGCATATTGTATGTTTGTAATGTTATTCATGTTCTGCTACTCTGAACTTTATACACCTTATAGAGCAAACATACTTGGAAATTAAAATTAATGAGCAATGAATAAAAGTTAAAATTAAAAAATTTCTTCCCTAAACCGCTGTTGCTTGTCTGGCATCCCCCCTGTCCCACCAAGATGAGCACATACCACATATCTCTATATTACTGCCAAGATTATATTCCCAAAAAGTGATCTGATGGGCTCACTTTCCTGCTCAGAATCCTCACACACACATTATGTCAGAGACCGTCTGAATCCTTTGAGTCCTTGATTCGAGCAGTACGGGTCGCTCTATTAGTAATGCCTCCTGTATACCCACCTCTCTTCCTATTCCCCTACCAAGTCCTGAACATTCAAGCAATACTATGTGTTCCAGAGTATCACTCTCTCTGCTCTAGCTCCTCTCATCCCGTTCCAAACCTTCTCTCGTCTTTAGATTTTCATATATCATTTTTCTATCCATGCTTGAGCCTTTAGACAGCTTTCCTTGTGTTCTAGGCAGAATAGGCCTCCACAACCCCACACAAAAGAAAAGACATCTACTGTGAATAAATCACCTTACATGGCAGGAGGGACTTCCCAGATGGGATTCAAGATCTTAAGATGGGACGATTATCCTGAATCCTCCGGGGGGGCCCGATGTGATCGCAAAGGTTATCTGAGGGAAGCAGGATGGTCAGAAAATGAGACATGATGACAAGCAGACAGAGAGACTTAAACATGTTTTGCTGCTGACGTTGAAGACGGAGAAAGGGGCCAGGAGCCAAGGAACGCAGAGAACTCCAGAAGCGAAACATGGCAAGGAAATACATGTCCCCTTGAGCCTCTGGAAGGAGCACAGCCTGCCAACCCACTTTATACTTCGGGAGCCCAGAACTTCGAGGTAATGAATCTGTGCTGCTGTAAGCCCCTACACGTGTGCTCATCTTTCACAGCAGCAGTAGGAAATTGATGCAGCTCATACTGAGTGATTAAAATAGTCTTCCCCTCCATATGGAAAGCTCTAACGGACAGACTATGGCTTAGTCTATCTTGTTTCCCACTGACTTCTTTGAAAATTAATAGATGCTCAATTAATATTAATAGAAAAAAGCCCTGGTCTGTTTGGCTCAGTGGTTAGAGAGTCGGCCCGTGGACTGAAGAGCTGTGGGTCGATTCTGGTCAAGGGCATGTACCTCAGTTGCAGTTCGGTCCCTGACCTCTGGTCGGAGTCGTGGAGGAGGCAACCAATCGATGTGTCTCTCTCACATTGATGTTTCTCTTTCTCTCTCTCCCTTTCTGTCTGAAAATAAATAGAAAAATATTCTTGGGTGAGGATTAAAAAAAAAAATATATATATATATATATATATATATATACACACACACACACACACACACACACACACATATATGTATATAAATATATATATTTATAGAAAAGATGGCTCTTTGAGAGTAAAACAGTTTAATTCATCCTCACTTAAGCAGGATTTTATCCTCAGTTTGGTTAGTCTATAAGGACACGATTTATGGTCTTAAATAATTCTGAATAGTTTTTTATACATTTCATTAGACTGAGATGATAATTGCCAAATGTACCTATCTCAGTTCTGGGTAGTCTGTAGGTTTATTTATGGACCATGTCATTCAGATACCAAATGGAAAAACAAAACTCCACATGCCTCCTGTATGTATGTTTCAAGAAATAAAATTGAGATATATTTCTATAGTAAATCTAAATATCTTCTATATTATCAGGTTCAAAAAGGTTATGTAGCTAAGATATTACATCATTGTTTGAAGCACATTAGTGCTTTTGGAGCCCACTGCCTTCAATCTCCATCCTCATAAAAAAGAGCAACCACAGTCTGTGCTTTTTCTAATGGCTTTAAAATGTATGTTAACTTAGAAATTCTGATCCACACTAATGTTTGTGTACCATAATATAGACTATTAATGGAAAACATAAAGGGGAGAAAGTCTTTACAGAATAGGGCAGAAGGAGAAACTTATGTTTCTCAGATTGTTTTTTGTTTCAAAATTCCCTTTGGCAATGAATATGTTTTTATAAAAGTTTCATGAAGCAAAATTACTAATAAATGTGTGTACATAGCACACAATGTGAGAACAGAATACAGCCATTGATTTGGAGAAACTTTTCTACATGAGAAAAGTTTTGACCTTGTAGAGCTGACTTCTATGACCTCTCATTAAGGCCTGCCCTTGTGTGCACAGAAAGTTGGTGTGCACAGGTGACAGGCGCTGAATGTTAGTGTGTTATCTGAATATACCACATCTGAGCATTCTTCTGGCTTCAAAACCAGCTTTACAGGAAATATTGGTAGCACATCTGTTTTATGTGATCTCTATCGTCCTGGTTCTAAACCCCCGCCTGGATTACAGAGCAGTCAAAATGCAAAACCCAGCCTAATAGCAAAGTACATTTTTAATGTCCCTCAAGATACAAGACTGGAAATGTACAGAGAGAGGATGACAACAGTGATGATGTTGAAGAAGATGATGATGATTAGTTACTCATCCTTGACTCATTTTGGCCAGATAAATACAGAAGAACTTCCCAATAGTAGGAAGAAGCTTTTCCTATGTTACAACCAGAGAGCAAATTAGCACAGGTGTCCCTAACAATGTACTGCCTTTCACCTACCACAAAGAGGCAATGAGCATTTCTTAAGTGGCTGTCCCTTACCCAAACCAGCAGGGAGGTGACACCTACAAGCATACTTGGGCACCTAATGTCTAGAAATGGGGTTAAAGGCTGCATTCAACTGTGTCAAGCCTGAAGAAAATGAAGATTTTGTTAAAATGAAACATGATGTTGGGAGGTTGGTGGCTGTCTTGACCCTTTGTCCCCCTGCAGAGCTGAGCAGTAACCTCAGTGTCTTTGTGAGCAACAAGGTCCCCTCTTGGCCCTCCTGCTGGTGACAAGGAGTGTGTCTGCCAAGGTATTGCTCTAAAAAATATTTCTCTTCAGTGGAGTCTGATTTTCCTCAGTTAAAAATCACTTGATTCTTATTTTTAAACATAAAGTGTAACTTCATTGTTAAAAGGAAGTTAAATATATAGATTTTTTTTTTAAACCTTTGAAGATATTTTGAAAGAAAGTTACAACATTACCCTGTAGGAAAGAGCATGTATATTATAAATATATAAAAAGAAGAAACATTGAGAAAATTTTGCTTGCTTACAAATTTATATAACGTTTTGATAGATAGGCATAGTTGAATAAAAAATGTAAAAGCGTTTATGTGTTTGATTTTTTTAGATTCAAAATGCATTGTTTACATCTGCTGATATTTTATATTTACAAAGGTAAAGTCACTATCCAAATTAATTGTAGTAATTAGCAGACTGGGTTTCTCACCACATGCAAATGTCAGACTTTTAGAGTTACAAATGAGAATGTAAGGGTTGAAGTAGGTAGTATGTTCTCTGAGAACAAAATGATTATTTAACATAATATATAAAGAATGAGATATTCATATTAATTCTTAATTTAAATTATATAAGTAACTTCTTCATATTCCATTTTATTTAGTATTAACTAGCCTGTGAAGAGTGCTTCTGAGAAGTTTTTATTTGGGAATTTTGCTTGACTTCTATTCTGTTGTTATATGGTATATGAATCTAACTCCAGTGAATTTAGCTGAAAAAGTTTCTTAATAATTAATTATTATAGTTATAGATTCAGAAACTCACTTTGTTTGACCTAAAAGATAGCTTTAATATTTAATTAATTGACATTCCCTAATATGATAAGATCTGAATAACCGTTTGTGGATTATACTGATGGATGGAAAAGTAAGTGAAGAAAATCAGCTCACAGAACTATCTTTGATATTTGATTTACTGTATTTATAAGATTACCTTTGACAATATATTTTAGGGATCTTGCTAAATTATAATATTTTGGAGAAATTAATTAGCCTATTGAACCCCAGTATAATAGATATAGTATTAACTAATATGTTTATTTGATTTGTAAGGAAATATGCAAATATACCTTTATCTGGGGAAACATCAAAATTTTGCTTACTTCATTCCTGCCCCTCATTCTCTAAAACATATATACAAATAAGTTCTTAGGAATTTAAGAACCTAAATTATTGTAATGACTTATTTTGAAATAATTTTAAATGCCAGAGAATATGTAAGAATATTACACAGATTGTTTATTACATCAGCTAACATTTTATATTTACAAAGGCAAACCACCATCCAAATCAATGGCAGTAGGTGAAGTTGACAGAATTAGCAAAATATATATGTATATGTAAATTTTTATGTATATACATAATATATAGATGTATATATTTTATATATACATAATGTATATATGTGTGTATATATGTACATATATGTATATATTTGTATATATGTATATATGGCACTCAATTAAATGTTAGTTGCAAATAAACAACAAATAATTTATTTAGAATGAATGTCACTGCCATATTTGGAACACACTTATCTTAAAGATAATTTTTTATCTAAAATCCAGTGTAACTAGGTGTCCTGAATTTTACTAGACCCCCTACATATTCTTCAGCCAGATTCACTAATTGTTAATATTTGCCACATTTCTTTATCATTCTCTTCCTCTTCTCTGTCTCCATATATGTGCACAACATACACACACATATGCATAACTTTTTTTCTGAACCATTTGAGGGTTTGGACACATCATGCTCCAATTCTATGTTTCTTTTCTAAAAACAGACCTATTTTCTAACATAGTCACAAAAAATTGTACAAATCATAAAATTTAACATTGAATAAATGCTATTAATATTAATATTAATGCACTCCATGTTCAGATTTCACGATTTGTCACAATATTGTTCTTTAGATAATGGTCCAGGGTCCAATTCAGGATCACACATTGCATTTATTTGTCATGATTTTTTATTCAGCTGTAATCTTAACCATTTCTCAGTTTTTTTATATCTTTTATGGCAATGTCATTTTTGGAGGAATTTAAGCCAGTTATTTTGTATAATGTCCCTCAAGCTGGGCTTGTTTGATGCTTCCGCACAATGGGATGAAGGTTGTGCACTTGTAGCAGGGATCTCGCAGAAGTGATGCTGTCCTCCTAAGTGCAACATACCATGAATCAAATGATGTTTTTTCTCTACACTGGTGAAGTCATCTTTGACCACTTGATTAGGATGATGTCTATCAGATTTTTCACTTGTTGTAAAGTGAGCATCTTTCTTTTTGTAATTTAAAGAGCATTTATGGTGGAAAAATTTTGAAACCATGTAAATATCCTAGTCCTCACCTAATTTTCACCTGCTCATTTTGGCCTATTGTCTGAATAAATTATAACTATGATGGTTGAAACCTGATAATTTTTTAACACAGTTATTCCTTCTGAATTTATTACATAGTATTCTACAGTAAGAAAAAGATCTTTTCTTGTTTTTCATTTTTCTATGCTTGAATTTATGGATGCATTTGTGTGCATGTATCACAGTGTCTTGATAATGTTACATACCCATGTTTACTTTTTGACCTCCTATAACACTTATCAATAAGCAGCATCATTCTCGTTCCTTTATCCTAAATTATAGTTTGTTCTAAGTTATATTTTATGTGACATTATAATTTATTTCTTATGGTCTTTTGGTTCATACTTTTGGGGAATAATGCATTAAACTTTATTATGGAATTTTAGCTTTTTGTAAATGTCCCCTCCATTTTAAAGCACAGTTTATTATAAAGTTCATCTGCTGCTTTTATCAAATACTGAATTTCCATATGTATTTGAGTTTATATATTGACTTTCTAACCTAGTGCCCAATTCTGTTGGTCTGTCCATGCACCAGTATCAAACTATTTGAATTATAGAGAACTTACAATAACATCTGGTATTGCTTATCCCCTCATAGTTTTTTATTATTTTTATTGCTATACTTAGAGGGTTTTTTTTTTCATATGAAGTTTAGTACTCATTAGTCTAACTCTATGAAAACCAATTGCTGTTATTTTTCTTTTAGGCAGTTACTGAGTAAAAATTTTGAAAATAACTTGGACAGTACTGGCATCTCTGTAATGCTGAGTTACCCTATCTAAGAATGGGGCACATGCTTCCATATGTTCAAGTTTACTTTTATGTCCTTCAGAAATATTTCAAACTTTTCCTCAACTCGTCTTCTAACTGGTTCTATTCATTTTTGTATGTTCATTATATATCCTAATAATGTACTTTTTTTTAAGTTAGTTTCATCATTGATTCTTTAGAATCTTCCCAATAATGTTCACATCATTGATTCTTTAGAGTCTTCCCAATGATGTTCACATCAGCTGGAAAAAAAAAAAAAGATAGTTTTACTTCTTCTTTACCTATTTTTCTGCCTCTAAGTTATTTCTTTTGATTAATTACATTAATAGTTGCATTAAAATGCTGGTTAGTAGCAGAGATTGAGGGCATACTTTCTTAGTTCTTAGTGGAAATATACTATTGTTTTTCATTAAACAAGACGGTACTAACTTCAGAAGACATGTAGTGTGCACACGTGTGTGTGTGTGTATATATACATGTAATGTATATATGTACATACATATATATAACATTAGTGTACACATGCGTGTGAGAAGTATGGAAAGTTTTCTTAAGTTAGAGCAGCAGTTCTCAACCTGTGGGCCACGACCCCTTTGGGGGTCGAATGACCCTTTCACAGGGGTCACCTAAAACCATCAGAAAACACGTATTTCCAACGGCAATTCTTAACAGTAGGAAAATTACAGTTATGAAGTAGCAACGAAAATAATTTTATGATTGGGGATCCCCACAACATGAGGAACTGTATTAAAGGGTCGCAGCATTAGGAAGGTTGAAAACCACTGGGTTAGGGTTTTAAACATTATTTCTGTTGCATTGTTTTGTTTTATTCCTTAGGAACTAAAATATTAAGAACATCATTCCTTCTTTCCTGTCTTCCATTTCCACTACTTTCCATTTTACTCTTTTTACTTCTTTTTTATTCATTTTTAATTTTTTTATCCTCACCCAAGGATATTTTCCCATTCATCTTCATAAAGAGGAAAGGAGAGAGAGAGAGAGAGAGAGAGAGAGAGAGAGAGAGAGAGAGAGAGAGGGAAAGAGAGGGAAAGAGAGGGAAAGAGAGAGAAACATCAATGTGAGAGAGACACATGGACCAGCTGCCTCCCGCACGACCCTGACCAGGGCCAGGGACGAACCACAACCAAAGTGCCTGCCCTTGACCGGAATCGAACCTGAGACTTCACTTCTTTTCTAAAATCTCACATTTAGTCTTTTGTTTGCTGTCCTACCTTTCTTCAATGCCCATAATTAAATTTAATTTCAATCAATTCTTCCTTGGACATCTTGTAATTCATTACCTATTTTTTACATCGTTTTGTCTTTTTCTTCCATTTCTTTGTTCAATTAACTCTATAACTGGCTTTTGTTTGTTGTTCATTTCTGTTCTTAGTTTTTGGATTTATGAATGAAGACGGTTTTTCATATTGGTAAATGCTTTTATGAGTATATTTAATTCCATTTTAACTGTTATTATACAGCTTACTTCTGTTTTATGATTATTTTTCCAGGTGAAATGTTTGTCAGTTGATATATGTTGACTTCATATTTTTCTTGTTCATTTTTGCTGTAGTAAACTGTTCTTACAACATTTCTGGCTTAATGGTCCCCTGCTCTGTCACTGTTGCAGTGGCCAGCTACTTAGAGGACGTTCGTCTTTGTTCTAATGCTGTTCGTGAAATCAAATACAAAGTTTATTTCCCAACACATGTTAACAATGCTGAGTGTTACTTCATTCCAGCTGGCTCTAAAGATAATACGTATTCTGAATTAGCGATGCTTTTAGATTAAAATTTTAATAACTGAACATTAATACAAACTATACGTAATATAATAATAAAAGCTCCTTTTCCATTTTTTGTATTAAAAAGAACTTAATGTGATGGAAAATATTTCTGTGTTCATTTAATGTTTAAATTAATATCGATGCGAAATGTTACAGATAAGTTCACGGAGCCCGTGACGGAACTCAAATTGGAATATGGGCCAGAATATAATTTTCAGAGGATAAGTTCCTGTAATGTCAAGTTCCTGTAACAACAGCAACAACGTTTTTCTGTTTGTCCTGATGAACCCTAACAGGAAACTGATGCTAAACTCAGTCGGGTACTGAGGCACTCCTGACCAGGACGTGGGGACCCGCGAGGACATCCACACGCCGGGGCGCCACGCTCGGGCCTGCGCCACGCGAGCGAGCTGCGCTGCCTCTTCTCGAGGGGACGGGTGTCTGAAACCTGACGGAGTTGCCGAAGAGAGAGTGACAGTCAGCAGGAGCTGAGGCCAATGGAAGAGCACAATCTAACCAGGTGAGTTGGTAAGGATGAAGCCAGGTTATAAGTATACTCCTCCCTTTTCTGTCCCTCAATGCACTCAATTTGCAGAAATATTTTTTTTTTATCCTCATCCGAGGGCATTTTTTTTTTCAGATAGAGCGGGAGGGAGAGAGTGGGGAAGAGAGAGAGAGAAACATCGATGTAAAGAGACACATTGAGTGATTGCCACCCACATGACCCCAACTGGGACTAGGGACAGACTGCAACCGAGATACGTGCCCTTAGCGGGAACCGAACCCGGGACTCTCTGGTCTGCGGGCCAACAGTCTAACTGCTGAGCGAAACCGGCCAGGGCTGTAGAAAGATTTTGACTATTTATTATATTTAGCCTTGTATTTAATGGATATATTTTTATTACTGGTTAATTTATCTTTTAAGTTTAATAATTATCAGTATGTCATTTTCCCTTAAAATATCCATATCACTTTCATTTTCCTGTTTTTTCTCAATATTTGTATGATAGATGTATATCTTAAATATCTCTCCATTAACTATTATTCTGTTATAAATTTAAATGTTTTTCTTAGTTTGTCATTTTAGCTTTAAATTTTCACAGTGTCTTTGATGTACCAAAGATATATTTTGTGGGGCTAAGTATACCAACACTTGTTATTTCTTCTGGAGATTTTTAAATATTAGAAATACCTTCCTTATCTATTTATTAGCCTAACACAGGTATAGATTGTTTTGTAATATCTATAATTTAAGTATAAATGTAAGTATAAATTTTAAATTAGCTCAGAATAATTTTTTCATTGGAGGTCTGATAAAAATTCTAAGGTGTGTGTATGTATGTGTGTTTGTGTGTGCTTGTCTATATACCTAATTCCCTCAATGATTTTTTTTTTAATAATCCATTCCTGTTCATTTTATTATATGCATCACCTAAGACTCTCTTTAAGGACTAAGCAAATTGTTTCATTGATCTGTTTATGCCAGCATCACACTGTTTTAATTATTGTAGATGTATCATTTTTGGCTTCTGCTAATGAAAGTCAGTTTGAAGTCTGTTTCTGCTCACTGATGCTCATCTTTTACACTGAATCCTTCATTCCATTCCATCAATCTTTTCCCACTAAGAGAAAGTAACCCCATCGGCGATCCTGTGTTGAGAAGTCTGGGGTGTAGAATAAGAAAACAACAATTTGCAGAACACTTTATGCAAACTCAGAAGTGCACTTTGTCCAATTTGGCAATATAAATACCTCCTAAATTGCATTTATGTAAATTGCGAAGGTGGTCAAATCACCTGTAAACGTCTTTGAATTGTCATTCATAAAGGTAAAGTGGCTTTATACCTGTCAGAAAATGTATCTGAGTAATTGTTTGGTTTGATTTCTGTGTGTTTCTAGTCAATGTGATACAGTGTTGAATTGAGAGTTAAAAGCAACCTAAATCAGAGAGAAAAATTATTACCCAGCTTCAGCTCTGATTCATATTAAAGCAGGAGTTATTTCCACAGTTTCATAAGTAAGTGCTTAAATGTCCAGAAGCTATGCCTGCTTTCAGTGATGAGCATGTCCCCTCGTTGTACCTTGGGGAGCCCGGCTCATGAATGCACGATGCTCGTCAGCCCTCTCAGTCTCTGGGCCACCTGCTACTTTGCTGTAAGCAACAGACTCGATGATGATATTTTTGTTTCTTCACCCTCTAAATTACCTTCATGCTCGAAATGTTCTAATTGGTATTCTGTTCCTCAAAGCACCCATAGTTGATTTTCATGAGGAAGTGAAAATGATGAGTGGGGTTCTTGCCCTGAGCTGTCACAGGTAGGTACATTGTGTGAGGCGCTCACTGTCCACACCTCTGCTGGAAAGTGAGCACCTGATGGGGCGCTTACATGAATAACCACAAAACCCAATTTAATTTTATTAACTATCCTTCTGACAAATCATTCGCAGTCTCCACCTTCACCCCCCCTCCACTTGCGATACCTTTTATGAACTCTGTTGTGAATAAATTTGATAATCTACAGGACAGGATTTGTCATTCTTATAGTATTGACAAAAAAAACAAAACCCCAAACTGGATTTAAAGATGAAAGTGGCTTGAGGAATGAGGAAAGGCAGAAATGAAAAGGAATGTTTAAGATGCGGAGAGACACGTGCAGTTAGCACGGATCAGCTTGGCAGTGCCCGCCGCAGGGCCCTGGTTCACATGCTGATTGAATGAGCCAGGAGAGTCTCATTTAAACCAAGTGGGAAATTATAGTTACCAAATCGACAATTACTTCTTTCGCATATATATGTTTCATTGCTACGTTTCCATCATTGCATGGGTCACTTCTGGCCTGAGGACTCTTTCAATTCTTGATTTCATTAGTGTAAAAAATATGCCCTCTGAACACTGACTGGCATAACGTCCAGGCAGGAAAATCAGCTGTGTGAACCAACCAGAGCATTTTCAGCAGCCTCTGAGCTGCTGTGCCATGGACTGACTGTGCAGACTGCTAATGCTTTTCTGGGATTCCTTTCAACATAAAAACAGTTTGATACATCAGCTTTGAAGTGATGTGATATATCCACACTCCGAAGAGCCAAGTGGCCACACCAGGCTCACATTACGTAAAGACACAGCTTCTGCATCAGCTCCAACCGTCTCCACACTCCGAGCTGGTCCTCCTGGTATAAGCCAGGACATGCCCTGTTACTTATAGGAAGCTGAGGTCTCTGCCCACTTGCTTCCTTGCCTCATCTGTGCTGCTTGTTAAAGCAGCTTGTGATCCATAATGAGTCTGATTTGTTCAATGACTCATTTACCCAAATGTTTGTGAGCATCAGTTACAGAGAAGTCTTGGTAATGGGTGGTAGAATTTAAAGGAAAAACAGCATGGTTATGTCCTGAACTTTTCTGAGCTAAATATCCTGCAGGGCATACAGTTACATTAAATAGGAGTTGCAGTCATGGCTGATGAGCACTGTGATAGAATTTGAAGGGGCTATGAGAACATGGAGCAAGATCACCTAACCTAGTCAAGTGGGACCAGATAATGTATTTAATAAGTACTTGTTGGGCACCATTAAATGAGCAAGATAACATTTATGCTGGTGCCTGAAAAATCATTTGGATTGGGTTCAGTAAAAAGGTGACAGTTTAGGGGCAGGTATGAAGATCAAGAAGGCAGGGGAACAAGTTACAGTGCTCATGGGTGCCTACTAAAGAAGAGATGACTTTCTATGGTATTATTAAAAAACCCAAAGGAATACATTTCTGAGTACTAAAAGAAGGTGTCATGTGGAAATGCAAAGACCCAGAAGGCGCTCAACAAGTGTTCATTGATTCTGAAGTTGAATGAATTTGCCAAATAGAAATTATAACTTCCTCCATTGTAATGATTTTGTAGTACATTTGTGAAAATTTCCTTCTTTGTCATCTTAGCAAATAATACTTTTTATCTATAAAAACAGTTTTTTACTTATATGCATTTATGCATATCAAATGACATAGACAACAATCCTATGTTGGGGGGAGGCAGGATCAGGAGGAGGGTGTGTGGGGGGGGGAAAGGAGTAACATCTGTAACAAAAATAAATTGATAAAAACAGAAAAGACTATTACATCAATCAATAACTACAAAAAAATGAAATGAATAAATAAAAACAGGTCTTTACAAACCTTTGGTGAAAGCTGAATTTCAAAAAAGCTTAAAGGCCCTGAAATATTTGATTGCATTTTTCCACTGCACTGAAATATAATTATGAGCACCTTGAATGGGAGGGCTATAAATAAAAATAACTCATCAGGTTGCTTTTATAAGCTAAGCAATGCAGAGTAATTAAACCGAGAAATTAAATTCTCGAAAATTAAAAATGCAATTTTATACATCAGATTTAGCAATGATTTTTCAAGAAACTGATTTGACATCACAGTTTTGAAACAACCTAGTTTGGTCAACTGTAGTTCAGAGACTAGTGTGTCTATTTTAAAAGTTGTCTTTCATTAGCAAAATCACAACTGAAATTTTCAAGTACAGAGATTCCAAAATGGCAACAGAGTGAACAGAAGCTACACAGACCGTCTCCCAGGACTAAACTGGAATTACAAGTATAACACAGACAAATTGACGGAAAAAAACAACAACAGTAAAGCAGCTTGAGAGGACCATATAAACAGGGACAATGAGTCAATCCTGGTAGGATTGCGAACACGCGAGACGGGTGCTGGGAGCCCACAGACAGCAGCGGCCTCAGCTGGGAGCAGCGCCCTCGGGTTACACTCCCAGGCGGCTGCACAGCGCAGAGCTGGGACAGAGGCGAAATTACCAGCAGTCACTCACCTTGGGCTCAGACAGAGGGAGGGCACACTGGACTGGAACTGTGTGGGGACACTCGGGATTTGGAGGGCGCTAAGAACTTTTGCTGAGTTGCAGCCACACAGGACGGTGGCCATATTGCTCCTTCCCAGGGCTCTGAGGAGAGGCAGCAGCCCCTCCCTCGGAGATCCAACCCCACCCTGTGGGCCACTGAAGTGATAATTGAGGCTCACAAACAACCAGCATCTGCCCCTCCCTCGGGAAATCCCCTTATGCTGAGCACCTGAGGGAGTTTTTCAATCAACCTACAACCCAAAACTCTTCAAGTAACCTGGACTTCTAGCCCCCAGGCAAAGAGCTAGAGAATAACAGTACCATTCCTGGGCTAGCAACTCTAACCAGAAAAGTAAGATTTGACAGTGGTGTTTAACATGGGTCCTCCCTCGCTCATCTAAACCCAGGAGAGGGAGCCACAAACAGCAGAACACCAAACCCACAGGGAAAACTTGGCAGGATCCAAAGCCCACTGTGATAGCCAAAGTGGTGAAACACAGAAACAAAAGACAAATGAAAGAACAAGAGACCTCCATCGAAGATGATATCAATGTGGAGCAGTTAGGCAAGTTAACAGAGCTAGAATTCAGAACCACGATCTTCAGGAAGCTCAACAGCACGAGTAAGGACATAGAGATGCTGAAAAGAAACCAATTGCAAATTAAAAACCACCAAGAAGAGATCAAGAGTGACATATCAGAAATAAAGAACACAATGGAAGGTCTAAAAAGCAAAGTAGAGGAAGCTGAGGACCGGATCAGTGAATTAGACAGGGTAGAAAGAATCAACCAATCAGAAAACCAAAAGGAAAAAACGATTAAAAAACAGAAAGACAGCTTAAGAGAACTGGAACAACTGGAAATGTAATAATATTTGCATCATAGGAGTTCCCAAAGAAGAAGAAAATGAGCAAGGGTTAGAGAATATATTCAAAGAAATAGTCACAGAAAACTTCCCTAATTTGGTGAAGAAAGAAGGCATTCAAGTTCAAGAAGCACAGAGAGTCCCATGTAAGAAGAACCCAAACAGGCCCACACCAAGACACATAGTAATTAAAATGCCAAAAATTAAAGACAAAGAGAGAATCCTAAAAGCAGCAAGAGATAAGCAAGAGGTTACCTACAAAGGAAACCCCATAAAGCTCTCAGCTGACTTCTCACAAAAAACACTACAGGACAGAAGGGAATGGCATGAAGTAATCAAGGTCATGAAAAACAAGAATCTGAATCCAAGACTACTCTACCCAGCAAAGCTGTCATTCAAAATAGAAGGTCAAATAAAGAGCTTCCCAGACCAAAAAAAAAAAAAAGGCTAAGGGAATACATTAGCACCAAACCAGCACTGCAAGAAATGTTAAAAGGACTCCTGTAATTAGAGGAAGAAACAGGAAGAAAAATATAACCAAACTAAACAAAAATGGCAATAAATTAGTACATATCAATAATCACCTTAAATGTAAATGGACTGAATGCTCCAATAAAAAGACACAGAATAGCTACAGAATTCACATTCTTCTCAAGAGCACATGGGACATTCTCAAAGACAGGATAAGAAAGCATGACTCATCTATATATTGTTTACAAGAGACCCACCTCACAACAAATGACTCACATAGCTTGAAAGTGAAGGGACGGAAAAAAATTTTCCAAGCAAATGGAAAGGGAAAAAAAGCTGGGGTAGCAATACTCATATCTGATAAAATAGATTTCAAAATGAAGACCATAACTAGGCACAAAGAAAGCCACTAAATAATATTGAAAGGATCTATCCAACAGGAAGATATAACCTTGATAAACATATATGCACCCAATTTAGGAGCACCAAAATATATTAAAATCTTCTGGAGGACTTCAGAGGAGAAATCGACAGCAATAAAATCATAGCAGGGGACTTCAATACCCCATTGACACCACTGGATAGATCCTCTAGACAAAAAATTAGCAAGGAAACAGAGACTCTAAATGAAGCACTAGACCAAATGGATTTAATAGATATCTACAGAAAATTACACCCCAAAACTACAGAATTCACATTCTTCTCAAGTGCACATGGGACATTCTCAAAGAAAGACCACATGATAGGACACAAACTAAATCTCTACAAGTTCAAGAAGACTGAAATCATATCAAGCAAAGATCAAAATGGCATGCAACTAGAAATCAATTGCAACAAGAACATGCAAAGACATTTGAACACATGGAGGCTAAATAGCATGTTATTAAACAATGAATGGGTTACCAAGGAGATCAAGGAAGAAATTAAAAACTTCCTGGAAACCAATGAAAATGAACACACAACAACACAAAATCTATGGGATACAGCAAAAGCAGTTCTGAGAGGGAAGTTCATAGTACTACAGGCCTACCTCAAGAAACAAAAAAAAAATTTCTAATTGACTATCTAACCTCACAACATAAAGAATTTGAAACCAAGAAAAAAAAACCCAGAGCAAGTAGAAGGCAGAAAATAGTAAAGATCAGAGCAGAAATAAATGACATAGAGAACAAACAAAAAAACAATTCAAGGATCAATGAAACAAAGAGTTCATTTTTTGAAAAGATAAACAAGATTGATGATCCCTTAGCTAGACTCACCAAGAAGCAAAGAGGGAGAACCCAAATGCACAAAATGAGAAATGAAAGAGGAGAAGTAACAAATGGCACCACAGAAATACAAAAGATCATTAACAGCTACTATGAACAATTATATGGCAACAAATTCGACAATCTAAGTGAAAAAGACAAATTTCTAGAAACACACAGTCTCCCAAAACTGGACCAGGAAGAGATAGAAAACTTGAACAGACCAATAAGAACTAAGGAAATTGAAGAGGTAATCAAAACACTCCCAACAAACAAAAGCCCAGGCTCAGATGGCTTCACGAGGGAGTTTAACCAAACATTCAAAAAAGAACTAACACACATTCTCCTCAAACTATTTCAAAAAATTCAAGAAGAAGGAAGACTTCGATACTCGTTTTATGAGACCAGCATAATTCTAATTCCAAAACCAAAAAAAGACACTGCAAACAAAGAAAACTACAGGCCAACGTCCCTGATGAACATAGTCACCAAAATCCTGAACAAAATACTAGCAAATCAGATCCAGCAATACATCAAAAAAATTATCCATCATGACCAAGTGGGATTCATCCCAGGGATGCAAGGCTGGTACAATATTCTCAAATCAATAAATGTGATACACCACATAAACAAAATGAAGAATAAAAACCACGTGATCATACCAATAGACGCTGAAAAAGCATACGACAAATCCAGCACCCATTTCTGATAAAAATGCTCAGCAATGTGGGAATAGAGGGATCATATCTCGACATAATAAAGGCCATATATGAAAGACCTACAGCCAACATCATACTCAATGGACAGAAACTAAAAACATTTCCCTTAAGAACAGGAACAAGACAGAAATGTCCACTTTCACCACTTTTATTTAACATTGTACTGAAAGTCTCAGCCACAGCAATCAGACATGAAGAAAAAATAAAAGGGATCCAAACTGGAAAGGAGGAAGTGAAACTGTCATTATTTGCAGATGACATGATATTATACATAGAAAACCCTAAAGACTCCATCAAAAATCTACTAGAATTAATAAATGAATTTGGCAAAGTAGCAGGATACAAAATTAATGTCAAGAAATCGATGGCATTCTTATACACAAATGATAAACTCACAAAAAGAGAAACTGAAAAAACAATCCTATTTATCATCGTGGCAAAAAAATTAAGATCCCTAAGAATAAACTTAACCAAAGAAGTAAAGGACCTATTTGCAGAAAACTACAGGACATTGAAAAAGAAATAGAGGAAGATATAAAAAAGTAGAAGCACATACTTTGTTCATGGATTGGAAGAAATAACATCATTAAAATGTCCATATTACCCAAAGCAATCCATAGATTCAATGCAATCCCCATCAAAATACCAATGACATATTTCACAGAACTAGAACATATACTTCAAAAGTTCACATGGAACCAAAAAAGAGTCTGAATAGCCACAGCAATTTTGAAAAAGAAGGACAAAGTAGGTGGGATCACAATACCAGATATCAGGTTATACTACAAAGCGAGTCTAATCAAAACAGCCTGGTACTGGCACAAGAACAGGCATATAGAGCACTGGAACAGAATAGAGAACCCAGAAATGGACCCAAGGCAATATGCTCAATTAATATTTGACAAAGGTGGCAAGAGCACACAGTGGAGTAAAGGCAGCCTCTTTAATAAATGGTGTTGGGGAAATTGGACAGCTACATGCAGAAAAAAAAAAAAAAATGAAACTAGACCATCAACTTACACCATACACAAAAATAAACTCAAAATGGATAAAAGACTTAAATGTGACCCGTGAATCCATAAAAATTCTAGAAGAAAATGTAGGCAACAAAATTTCAGACATCATACACAGCAGAATTTTCACTGACATATCACCTAAGGCAACAGAAACAAAGGAGAAAATGAACACATGGGACTACATCAAACTCAAAAGCTTAGGCACAGCAAAAGAAACAACCATCAAAAAGGAAAGGCAACCTACTGTATGGGAGAACATCATTGCCAGTGATACATTAGATAAGGGGTTAATTTCCAAAATATATAGAGTACTCATACAACTCAACAAAAGGAAGACAAAGAACCCAATTAAAAAATGGACAGAGGAGCTGAATAGACACCTCTCCAAACAGGACATACAAATGGCCAAGAGACATATGAAAAAAATGCTCAACATCAGTAATCATCAGAGGGATGCAAATTAGAACAACAATGAGGTATCACCTCACACCTGTCAGAATGGCTACCATCAACAAACCATCAAACAACAAGTGTTGGCGAGGGTGTGGAGAAAAGGGGACTCTAGTACACTGCTGGTGGGAATGCAGACTGGTGCAGCCACTATGGAAAACAATATGGTGTTACCTCAAAAAATTAAAAATTGAACTTCATTTGACCCAGTGATCCTGCTTCTAGGAATATACCCTAAGAAGCCTGAAACACCAATCCGAAAGAATATATGTACCCCCATGTTCATAGCAGCACTATTTACAATAGCTAAGATCTGGAAACAGCCCAAGTGTCCATCAGTAGACGAATGGATAAAAAAGCAGTGGTACATGTACACAATGGAGTACTATGCAGCGGTAAGAAAGAAAGATCTCTTATCCTTTGAGACGACGTGGAGGGACCTGGAAAGTATTATCCTAAGTGAAACAAGCCAAGCAGAAAAAGACAAATACCATATGATCTCACTTATATATGGAATATAATGAATATAACAGTGAGGAATAGGGTAGACCCAGAAACACGGAAGTAGAGCACAGACTGACAACCCTCAGAAGAGGGGGTGGTGGGGGCTGGGAGGAGATAAACCACAGAACTTATATGCATGTAGGCATAACCAATGGACATGGACAACAAAGCCAGGGATGGGGTTAGGGGGATGGGGTGGTGGGTATCAATGCGGTAAAAAAGGAGAAACATCTGTAACAAAAGTAAATTAAAAAAAAAAAAAAGAAAGAAAGAACCAGACCAGAACCTGCAGCCGCAGGGCAGGTGGGAAGATGCCCCCTTGAGTCTCCAGGTTCTGTGGGTACAGGTGGGGCTCTGGGGCCAGCGGAGCTCTGTGACAGGGGCCGGGCTCCATAGACTGCTGCCTCTCACTTCGGGGAGGCCTTCAGGACTTGAAAGGAAGAAAACACGAAGTCCTTAGCATGGCACCGCGGTAGTAGGCCCTCGAGATCAGGCTGTCTGTGCTGGTGATCAGGATTTCACTAAGAGCACCCCTTCTGCTTTGCATAGCAGCTCACCCAGAGGGAGAACCTGCCTGGCAAGGGGTGATCCCCATTGTCACACTCTTTTTAGTGTCAGGGAATAAGTCCGATACTTCTGAAATAAAACCCACTTGTAATTAAAAAAATTTCTTTCAAGTACACTTGAATGATCCAAACATTTAAAAAGTGTGTGTGTGTGTGTGTGTGTGTGTGTGTGTGTCTGACAAAGAGCTTTATCAGAGTGAATCTCATTTAAAACATCTCACAGTATGATTTGTACTATAAAATAGTCTTCATAGTTATAAAAATAGAGGCTATTGCTGCTGATAAAGTATTTGTGCTATTCTACTTTAAAACACTCTTGTTAAACAATTATAAACTGTGAAATACATATACAGCATTTTTTCTATGTGTACATGTAGAACACTATCCAAATACAAGTCTTTATATGTAAATACAGAGGGAATTATAAACTGATTGTAATTATTCATAAGAAAATAATACTATTTTTATAGTGTTCCAGATATTTTGTTAAATATTTTCTTACAGATTTCTTAGCATGTATTAACAATCAACCCATATTAATTTCTACATATGAAGGAAAACGTCATTGCTTTTAGCCTCTTCTCCATGTCTCAATGTATCTTGAAGAACGCACGTGTTATTTTTCAGTATTTTTTTTTTTTTATAGAGTGGGAGGGAGAGAGAGGAAGGGAGAGAGAGAGAGAAACATCGATGTGAAGGGAACACATCGAGTGGCTGCCACCTGCACGACCAACCAGGGTCGGGGACAAACTGCAACCGAAGTACGTGCCCTTAGCGGAACCGAACCCGGGTCTCTCCAGACCGCAGACCGACGCTCTAACCACTGAGCCAAACTGGCCAGGGCATTTTTCAGTATTTTTAAGGAGAACTCTAAAACTACTGAAAAGTTTGTTTTGGAAAATACATTTGCATATACATATAACTCTGCACACACATACATCAGTTTATTTCCATAGGCAAGGACAAAAGGAAGACTGTCTTCCCTCCTCCACTTCTCTTCCAGTTAAAATGCTCTGTAACATGGAAGGCTGGGAGCTAAAAAGGGAAGTAGCTCTTTCCTTACAGCTGTGCTCTCCTTGTTCCTTCAGGAGAGTCAAGCCTAGAGAGGCTAGAGAACATCAGTCTTCCTATTTCTCCTTGCCCTTCTATCCTGTCCACACTTCTATGAATAATTCCTTTAACAAACTATCCTCCATTGTATGTCTTCTGTCCCTTGTGAGAACCTTGAAAGATACAGTATGTGGTACCAGAAATAGTCAGGAAACAAACTTTCACATGGAATTCTGAAATGGGTTGTTCATATTTTTGAGGGGTATAGGAAAGGGGTACAATGTTAAAGCACAGAATAGGTTAGCATGTCATGATTATTCAAATTTGCCCTGGGGACGACAGGAAATGAGCTAGATGAAGTTGGAAGAAAAGATGCAAGCGATTATGTGGTCGTGACATTTAGCAGCTATGACACAATTAGTAATGATAATAAAAACAAGGTCAGCAGGCTACTTCTGAGACCTGTAGAAGATGTACAAGGATAAAAAGAGAAATTGAAAACCAAGACTTTTCAATTTAGAAAACAAGTGGAAAATGAGAAAGTCTTGATGGCAGCTTTGAAGGAACACCTTCATCTCCTACAGTCTTGGGTTAAAGGTGGCTGAACACCAAGCCCAGCCCAGGACATGATTTTAAGTATTGAAGAATGCTATCCATCTCCCATCATCCCTGGACTTATAGAATAACTTATCTACTACCATTTCATCCCATACAACATTGCCTTAGCCCAGGGGGACACCTTTCATAGCAAAGAGGTTCAACAATAAGTCACTCTCATATAAATCACTGGACTTAATATATGCTCCAGTCTCTGAAGCCAGTTGAGAAACAATGCTTTTCAAGGTCCCATGCAGTACTGAAGAATATGGTATAGTCCTTAAAGCAGCAGTCAATCTATTGTGCAGAAATCTATGGGTCCAAAACCAAAGGTGAAAGTAGGAGTGTCCTCATCACTGTTATATTAAGAAATACACTTGATGAATTCTTTCTTTGTCTGGAAACACTGCAATTGAAGGGGTTTGAAAGACCTACTGTCGCCCAGCCAGTGACAGTCAGTGGTTGAGCACTGACCCATGCACCAAGAGGTTGCAGGTTCAATTCCTGGTCAGGGCACATGCCCAGGTTGTGGGCCAAATCTCCAGTAGGGGGCATGCAGGAGGTGGCCAATCAATGTTCTCTCTCATCTATGTTTCTATCTCTCTCTCTCCCTCTCTCTCCAAAATCAATAAAGAAAACATAGAAATAAAATAAAAACAAAGTCCTACTATCAAGACAGCAATATTTTCACCAAAGAATGCAGTCAGATGTTGACAGAGTTGAACAATGAGGCAACTCTACAGCCATTTTGAGGTTCTCATGTGCTGCAAAAATAATAAAATCAGTCAAGGACACTGATTTTATTACCAAGGGGAAATTGCGTTGCAGCTACCAATGATGGGGGGAATGTGTGCAAATGAAAATGTATGTAGAATCCAGAGGTTTCAATGGGATGCCTCTATGTACACCATTGTCCAATAGTCATGGTCAATGAGAAACTGAGGCAACTCCATGAAAAGCAGGAACACCAAAGGTTGTTTTAGAAATGAAAGTTTGACTCATCTCTCAAGGAAAAGAATGTCATTAAGTCAAACGGTGATAGACAGTAAGTAAAACTCAGAATAAGTGATGGAAAAATAAAGTTCTGATAATTAACTTTGTCTTTCTGATGTGCTATATAAATGGGGAGTGTACCAAAAATGTCCGTTGTTATTGTTAACTGCCCCCCTCTTTGTATTACAGTCGCTTATATTAATAGCAATGATGTAGTTAAAATTGTAGATTGACAGATGGGAACATGTTCTAATTGATATTTCCTCAAGATGTTACATTATCTAATCAAACATGTGAATTCACTGTTGAGTGCACAAATTTTCCACCCATATAATAATCAAGAGTGGATATAAAATGCTCTGGCCGGTGTGGCTCAGTTGGTTGGAGCATCAATTCCCAGTCAGGGCACATACCTGGGTTGCGGGTTCAATCCCTGATTGGGGCACATATGGGAAGCAACCAATTGATGTTTCGTTCTCTCTCTCTCCCTTCCTCACTCTCTCACATCAATGAAAACATATCCTCAGATGAGGATTTAAAAAAAACAAAAACAAAAAAAAAAACGAATGAATATAAAAGACCAAAGTGACAGATCATACTACGTATCTTCTACTAACCTATCTAACATTGAGCACCAGCTGGAGATCAGAGGCAGGAGAGGAGGTCAATGGCTTTATTCTCTGGCTTCCTTACTGTGGGGTCATCTTCAGTTGGCCCTCCACCAACGCCCAAGCTCCTTTCCATGTCGCTACCATCCCTGGGTCTCCTCAAGTGGAGGGGCAGTCAAGAGTCCCACACTGTTGCTAAGTCTGTGGCACTGAATTATTATTTGTTGATTTTCCTAAACACTGCCCACCTCTTTGTAATTTTCATTAACTTTCCTCAATTTTCCTGTTTGTTTAATTGAAAAAGGTAGCTAAAGGTAAAAGCATAAAATAGTTATATAGTTGAAACATAGTATTCTAATTTTTTTTTTAATCCTCATCCGAGGACATTTTTCCATTTTTTTTGTACAGACAGAGTAGGAGGGAGAGAGAGGAAGAGAGAGAGAGGGAAACATCGATGTGAAAGGGACACATCAAGTGGCTGCCACCCGCACAACCAACCAGGGCCGGGGACAAACTGCAACCGAGGTACGTGCCCTTAGCGGGAACCAAACCCGGGTCTCTCCGGACCGCAGGCGGACGCTCTAACCGCTGAGCCAAACCGGCCAGGGCAGTATTCTAATTTTAAAAACACAAAAGATTTTCCAATTGGTTAAAAGAGGTTTACTACTTTTTGTTTTACATTATCCTTCTTAAATAAACTATACTCACAATGCATTATTTGTTTCTGGTTTCAAGTTTTTAAAGTGGAATAAGAACATCAAAACAGTTGTGAAAAATATCTTAATACAGAATTCTAGATCTTTATTATTCTTAAATCAACAGGAAAAAATTTTAATGATTTTCTATATCAGGTCTTTCCAATGCATTCAATGTGATTTTTACAGAAACAACTCTATATTATTGCATGAATTTCTTTTATTTGGCATAATATATAACTAAAATACACAAAATAATATGTCCCACTGGCCCAATAGGTTTGGGAACAAAATCCACTGACCAAGGTGAGCATATCATCCTACTGGTAGGAAGAAAAACAGCAAATGCAGCCTACCACACACGGTGGTCTAGCATTCTACAGAATCAATGGAAATGTTTCACTGAGAAATGGCGAACATCAGTGAAGCCAGCACATCGGTTAAGCAGAGCCTGCTTAAGAGACTTACTCCAAGTGCTTCTATGGAAGGGCACGAGAGTGTCTGGGAAGAGTGTGCCAAGTGTGATGGAAAGGGGTTAGGACGGGACACAGGAGCACCAGAATATGAAGTGTGTCAAGAGAAGGAGCTGAGAAAGAAGACTAAGGAAACGAGGTCTGAAATATTGGAGACTTACCAGAAATTACTTATTACATAAAAGGGCATCTTTCATATTCTAATGCAGTTAATTCACAAATTATTTTTTTGTTTGTTTTCATTAATCTTCACCCGAGGATATTTTTCCATTGATTTTTTTGTTGTTGTTTTTTCCAATAATGTGGAAGGGAGAGAGGGGGATAAAGAAAAAAACATCAATTCGAGAGAGACACATTGATTGGTTGCCTCCCGTATGACTGATGACTCTCACTAGGGCAGGGATCCAACATGCAACCCAGGTACGTGCCCTTGACCAAGAACTGAGCCCACAACCCCTCAGTCTGAAGGTTGACACTCTAACCACTGAGCCAGACCAACCAGAGCCACAAATAATTTTTTATTTATCTTAGCTTGCCTGCTTTCTGCTGATATGTATGGGAGCGTTTGCTTCTCAGGGAGCTTGGTGTTTTGGAATGAGCACAGGATTGTAAATTAAAGAGCCATGGCTGTGAACTCTGCTTCTGATTCTGATATGTCACATGACTGTGTGTCTCTGAGCCTCATTCACTTTAACTGGAAATGTGAATAATTATAATTTAGAGAGCAACCATGAGGATTGTGTGTCTCCCACAAAACTTACTCTTCATAAGTGCTCAATAAATGTGTATTTCCTTCTTCCTCTTCAGTATATTATCTCTAGGATATACTGCAAAGTGGTTGAATACAGAGAAGGAAATCCAAGCCATCCTTTCACAACATATATGTGAATTGCTGGCTCATTTGCTTCATTCTTAATCTGTGCCACTTACTGACAATTTCTCTACAACTGAGGGAAAATGTTCTGCTTCATAGCCCAGAATACATGCTTTGTGATTTCCTGATTGATTTTATTGATTTCATTTCCTACTTCTTTGGTCATATTTCTCAGTTTAGATGTTCTTCCCTGCCACGCCATTCCAATAGTTTATTTGAGCTCCTGTAGAGTTGTATAATCTCACAGCCCTGGTTAAAACCCAGTTCTCTTCAATAGGACATCTTCCTGTGAGGGGTCCTAGAGCTAACATAGGTGTCCGTAAAAATATGTGGTATAGAAACAGCACTTCCTCCAAGGGTGCAATGGAGGAACTCTACTCTGGTCAACATTATAGGCCATGAGAATAAGTTAAAATATGGGGATAGTGTATTAATAAATGAATAAAACCAATGTAATCCTTTATGTAATCTAACAGTTATATTTAGGCACAAAACATACAAATATTGTGGAAGGAAGATATAAAATGACAATTTTCTATCTCTGTCTCCTGTATCATTATAAATCTAAGAATCTAAGACCTTCCTACTCATGGTTTGCTCACAGTGTTTCACTGGTCAACGCATCAGATCTATGGGATTCAATCAAGCCAGACCAGCTTCAGAGATAGCAGTGTGGCCAATGCTACCTGTACACATTAAAAATTCAGGAGTTGAGCTACTGACATGTACCAGGATAGAGTATCTATATTCAATTATTATTGTTCTTAAAGAAAATTTGGTAGATAGTGCATGATGATTATTTGTATCATGACAGACCCTGAGATTTATCAGATTTCAACATATTTTGAAATCTATATTCATTAAAAACTCTCCAAATGGATAAATCATATTCAGATGCTAACTTTTAATGTAATTAATGGGATTATTCAGCTCCAACACCCCAAGCCACCCAATAATAGACCTTACAACTTCATGTTGATATTGAAAAGAAATAGAGCATATCACTTGAAGAATAATATTTTAATGGCATTTGGGAAATTTTTCAAAATATTAATAACATATTTCATCAGTCAGCTAAATATTTTCAATCTTGTCTTTTAATTATATTTTTAAATCTAAAAATAAACTGCGTGTGTTCACATGTGTGTATGTGTACAAAGTCTTGTTACTACTGGTCTTTTAAATTGAGACACCAAGATGATTAAAGAATAAAATATATATGTGCATGAGAAAATTTTCTAATTTAAATTTAAATAATTCCTATATCTCACCAGCAATCTCGTTTATGAGCACACACGCTATGATCTGCAGTTGTTTCATCTCACCATAAGTATGAGACCAGACAGACTCAGTTCTTGACAGTCACCTGGGGTTGGACATCAGTTTGGGGGCTGGAAACACTGTAGATAAAGTTTTCCACTCTGCAGGAATTTTTGCTTTTAATCACCCTGTAGAAAATCTTCTAAACAAATGCACTAAATAATTAAATGAAAAGTACAACAATTTATAGGCATATGGCGCTGATGGGAATTTCGTCTGGGAAGAACCCCTGCCGAGGCTAGCTGGGTCAGCATTCTTACACCCTGCTGGAATCTTGGTGACTCCGTATGCCGGTGACACAAGAGCTTACTTCTGCTCTTCAGTTTTCATTCATTTGAAACAGTCTTTTCTGCAACTCTCCTTTCCTACATTTCCTGTATGCTCTCTGTGGACTTTCTGTCTCTTGTTTCTTTGCTCAGCTCCTGAAATCTACTGTGAATAATGTATTTCAGGGACACTGCATGTACCAACTGGTTTTCTTTGCTGAGGTTTCTCTAACACAAAATTCACCATTTGTTTTTATGAAAGCATCCAACTTCAAGTCTGTATACTTCTTGAAAGCCCAGTCATCTGCACTTCGTCCCTGACCAATAGCCTTCCTGCATGGTGAGAAAAGACCATTTTCTTCAGGATCTTATGGCTTAGAGCAGAAAGTCATGAGTAGGGTCACCTGCCCTTAAAGGGAAAAATAACCGTCTGAAAACACCTTCTTTCTATGGCACATCCATTTTTCCACACTAAAGTGGGATATCAGAAATTACAGTAGCCTGGCATAGTTGCTACCTTGGCCCTTTTAAAAGTTCACTCCTGAAACATGTATTTGAATACCACTAAGACATTTGACAAAACTTTTCATTTGAACTGACAAAATGGTAAAATGTGGATTCAATGCTCTTTAATGACTTTGCATTTTAATTTATCTACCATTTTCCAAAGCTACTGGATTGATTTCTGCCATGAGTGACATTTACACTTTATGACAGAACTCTGGTCAGTGGTGTTCTGTTCAGCATTTTTATTGATTACTCAATTAGGATACAGAAAGAATACTTACAAACAAGAAAACACAAGAAAAAATATCTTAAAGTTTACATTATGAACTGGGTTTACTAAAATCATTTTTTGAGATAGGTTGATGTAAAATATTACAGCTAGTAAGCAATCAGCTATTTCTCTACCTTGATTTCCAAAATTTTACATTACTTTCAAAGACCTGTTCTTATTGCTAACAGTTGTTGACCAATGAACTAGTTAGTTCATATTACTCAAGGGGTAGGTTTTGGGAATCAATAGCTCTGAAGTAAGACTGCGTGAGTATGAATTCTGGACTCCATTCTTACCAGCTGTGTGACTTTATTTAAGTTATTCAACCTCTCTGTGCCTTGAGTGATAATACTAGTATCTATCTTACATGGTTCCTGGGAGAAATAAATAACATAATGAATGCAAATCATTTGAGCAATGCCTGACAGATGGTATGTGCTCAGTAAGTCCCAGGGATTATTATTATCTTTTCTTATTATCTTTTCTAAATAGATTTGCAAATGGAATATGTTTTCTTCTAAATTCCGGCTTAAATTTTATCTTCAATAAAAGTGATTTAGTAAAAGAAATCCTCAGTTACCTTAAACTCATTTTAAATTTTTATTTGAATGTTGGTTTATGTATTCACACAGTACTGAAGAATTGGGAGGTTTCCTTAAATGAGACAGCCCACACTTCAGCAGTATGAAAAGAAATGAGCAATTCAAGAGAAAATTAGATTAAAGCCTTAAATTAAATTCCAGATTAAAAAAAGATTCTAGTAGAAAATGTACCAGTATGGCTTGCTATTAAGATCTAATATTTTCCCCATTGTGTAGTAATGGGAGTTAGGGGAATATCCCTTAGGCATTATCCTGAAAAGATTTGGATAAACAGCTTAAAAAGACAGTGTGTGAGGCCGCCTCAGTAATGTCAAAATTACCTCCAACTTAATTCTGCTCATTCAAAGAAAGACATTACTTTATTTCTAAGTTAATAGGAAGTTCGTTTTTAATGTAATAATTGGCAAACAATATTATTTGGCTTGATATGTAATAATCCTAAATGTACTTTGAGGGTTATTAAATCAGTGGGATCTTCAAAGCCACAGAGAAGAAGAAGATACAATTATTTTCTTTTTCTCATGCTTTCCTCTGTGACTTGAATTTCCAGATTTTATTTACAGAGTGAGTTTTGTATTGAAAAGATAATAAAAAAAAACAACATGATTTTACCCAAAAGACTGTGAAATAAAGTTAATACAGTAAAATAAAAATGAACCAGAGTAAGATGTTTTATTGCCATTTCATCCACTTCCTATCCCTCCTATACAAGAGGAGAAATATGGATATTTACATTGACTATCAGAGAGTTTGACATGTTCTTCTCTAAATACGTCTGCAGAAGAACATTTTCAGAATTCTTGTATAAACATCGCCTGTGAACGCTTCCCTAAGGCTTATTTTTAACTAAATCTACGAGCTCTGTGAGAGGGAGACACTTTGCCTTCCCGGGAAGACGCCTCACTGAGCGCTCAGCTCACGTGAAACGGCTCGTCGGGAAAACCCGAGCTGCTGGACAGTTTGGCCAAAGAAATATGGAGGACTTTAAAATCCTAAAGAATACTGAATACAAATACATATATAGGTACAAAGTAATAACAATATTTTAGAAGCATGAATTCATCTCCGATCCTAAAGAGAACAAAATGAAACTCAAGAAGGGTCCTTTAAACTAAAATGAGAGTCATACATGCTGCCCTGCGAAAAAAATAGCTATGCACACACCACCCTTCGTCACGTCGCCTCGGTGTGTCACTTCCCAGTGTATGCCTTCAACATTATGCACCGTCTCTAACTGCCCCACCACCTCTCGCTCCTCTACATTGCTGCTAACTGAACTTTTATCTCCCTGTGTATGATTCTCATTATTCTACTATCACTTCTCTCAGGGCAAACAATGCCCCTTGCTCCAATTAATGTCATTTTCCTCTTCTCTGTCCTTATTCGATTTGTCCTCTCAGCAGGAAAACATAGAGGCTGTTCTTTTTTGAGCATCCCCTGCTCCTGGTCTCCCCAACCTTCTGTTGCCTCATTTCCCTTCTTGCAACTGCTCTTACACACAGAGAGAATTCGTTATAATTCTTTGTAGGTCACTTGCTAAAGCTACTTATTAGTCCTGCCCTGGGACCAAGAAACGCAGAGAAAGTGTAGTGAACTAGCTCTGGTAAAGAATGTGAAGTCGGAACCAACTGAGCTTATATCGTCAGCGGGTTAAATATTCTCCACACAAAAAAAGACATGTTTTCAACAGAAAGAAACTAAAATGTTGGTGTCAAAAATGCTGTGTTTTCTCAGAGAAGGGGAGTCCTCAAGAGTACTTGGTTCTATTCGGACCAAGTTCATTTTGCCCACCCTGGTCATACACTGAAACAATGACGGAATGCTCCGGACAGGGCAGTATCTCCTCGTGCCTGCCCCCTCCCTGTCTCTCACCTCCTGTACAGACCTACCCCTGCCTGTTTCTCCTTCTGCTCATCCCCCCGAGCCAATTTCTCCCCTGTGACCTCCTTGGCCGCAGTCCTGTCCCTTCTGCTGATTCTCTTACTGAGCCTTTAAGTCTCAGATTATCTGTGGCTTCTTCTGGGGAACTCCCTAGACCAATCCTTGGGTCAGGCTGCTTCTCAACGCTACGCTAACACCCCATATGCTTGTCTATGGTTGTACTTGTCAGACTTCATTTTTTTTTTTTTTTATCCTCACCCGAGGACATTTTTCCATTTTTTGTTCAGATACTGTAGGAGGGAGGGAGAGGAAGAGAGAGAGAGAGAAACGTCGACGTAAAAGGGACACATCAAGTGGCTGCCACCCGCACTACCAACCAGGGCCAGGGACAAACTGCAACCGAGGTACGTGCCCTTAGCGGGAACTGAACCCGGGACTCTCTGGACTGCAGGCCGACGCTCTAACCACTGAGCCAAACTGGCCAGGGCCATTTTTTTTTAAACTCATCCGAGGGCATTTTTACATTTATCTTCAGACAGAGTGGGAGGGAAAGAGTGAGGAAGAGAGATTAAGAGACATTGACGTGAGAGACACATCGACTGGCTGCCACCCACACGACCCCAACCAGAGCCGGGGACAAACTGCAACCTAGGTACATGCCCTTAGTGGGAACCAAACCCAGGACTCTCTGGTCTACAGGCCGATGCTCTAACTGCTGAGCCAAACCGGCCAGGGTGGGGCAGAATTCATTAAAGCCCTCAAATTCCATGTTGGTTTCTCCCAGTGCTGTGAGCTCCTGGGGGCAATGGTGGCCTCCTATTTATTTTTTTGTCCATTGGCCTGAGCATAATGTGTGACAGAATAAATAAATGCTCAATAAATACCTGAATCCATAAATAGATGGACAAATGAAAAAATATTGGTATTATCCTAAAACTCTTCATCAATGAGATTAAGTTTAGTAAACACATAATACATTTTTTGGACCTCAAAAATTGTCCACCATAATCTCATTAATGCATACTTCTATGTTCTTACTATTGTTACTAAATAATCAATTTTACACATTGATCTTCTTATGGACTGGTTTACTGCACACATGGTGTCATTTTGTTTGCAAAGTCTCAAAGAAAGATTCCGTGAACAAGGTCACACATCCCTTCTCTGAGAGGGTTTGATAAATCTGAGCACTCTCAGAACAGAGATAATAAAATACCCGTAGAGGTGGAATGATGAATCCAAATTAAGGGCAAGTCACTTTCTACTTCGCTAGATAGTAAATTTCAACAGCTGCACTATTATATCAACTTAGGTGCCATTAGAAGAAGAAGAGCAATTTTCAAAGTTTAGTTTTATCGCTGAAAAAAATTCTATGTGTTTTTTTCCCAGTATGTAAACTTAGGCAAAGTAATCCCATTTATCTCAACAACTGTATTAAATGGGCTTGTGACTCAGACTAATCTATAAAAATATATAGCAATGTGGATTACAGTAAAAAAGAGGAGAGATGCATGGACAGTCTTCCTCATTACTGAGCTCATTACTAGAACAGGATATTGGCAACTTACTAAAAATTTTATTGGCACTTATATTCGAAAAGCCTCAATTATCTTACCACTTGAAAATATAATTAATAATGTGAAAGAGATCTGATACAATAAATATGGATTGTAGTCATAAGATTAAATTCCACCTTCAAATATCTTCTTTTTTCCTTGCCTATGTTCTATAAAAGTTTTTTTCTCAGGCAACAAAGAAAAAGACCAATTTGGTCAATGCAGGTATCAGAGTGTGGATATTTTTAAACAAAAAATGTGTTCGTACCTTAGTCATCTAAGCAATTGCCTCAAATATCATATTGTTTTCTATTTGCTGAGACATTTGAACACAACTTGTGTATCTCAAACTGAAGTTGCAGGTCATCTGTATCTAGTCTGTTGCAGAACCTGAACAGCGATAGAACGGAGACCATTTCATTATCAAGAAGAAAGATTTGATACAGTACTATAATCAGCAGTGACTCAAAGAAGAGTTTGTTTCATACTTACTAAGGAGGCTTATATTTATAATTGCTGGATTGAGTTTTTTCCCCCAACCCAATCATTTAAAGGTTGCTGTCTTATATTTTCCTAATCATTTAAAATCGGCTGTCTTGTCATAAATCATTTACTTAGGACCAGTAATGTATGACCTCTTAATGATTTCTTTTTTGGGCTGATACATTATTTTGTAGTGATAAATATAAGATCATGATTTTATATCTTTTCATATTCTATATAAGAAAATAGTCCTTAGAGGAAAAAAGAAGAAAAAGAAAGGATTGATTGGGTATAAAATGCAAAGTGACTGCATGCATCATGATTTGAACATGTTCATTAAATGTGCTCATGGCATAATTTGGTTCTTAATGAAGTAATAGAGGAATGCAATGATAAAAGAATATTGGGTGAGATGGAAGAGGGAGTGTTATTTAGATCTTATCCTCATAATCAGACAGACAACTCCTCTACACATGAGAGAACTGCATCTTGTAACAGAATCAAGTACAAAATATTCTGACTTGTTGGGTCTTGTTTTGTTTTGGCCCGTTGCAAAAAAATGACTGATTTGTTTAATTTTGGCAAAACAACCAATCTTAAATTTTGTATTCCTCTTTTGTAAACAGGTAGAGTAGTAGCATATAGCTCACCACACCAATTGGAATGAATCACAAACTGCACAGATATTGTTAAAGATAAAAAAAATATTGCATCCCCGTGAATAAGAGAAAAGGTGCATCATCTACAGAGTTATGCCAGCAAGCTTTAACACAGTTATATGAGTAATGAATTTCCCTTTATTCGGTTAAAAACAAAACAAAAATCTATAATTGTATATAAAAAGGACATTTTCTTCTTAATTGTATAGAAGTTTTTTATAAAACATGATTTAATCTACTTTTTAAAAAAACTTAATGGTTGAAAAGGTTTTATGTTAAAAAAAAAAAAAGAAAAGAAAATTTCAAAATTAAAAATCATTCTAAAATCTCAGTATCCATATACTATTACTACTGTCAGAGAGAGAGAGAGATGTATACATAATGCTGATATATTTTTAAAATGGCATCATAGTAATGCATTACAACAAATAATTGTAACTTTTTTCTACTTAATATTACATAATGCCCTTATTTTAAAATCAATACAAATAGGACCACCTGCTTTTTTTTCAAATTGCTAGAATGATAGCCATAGTAATTTAGTTAACTAATATCCTCATAATGAAACTTTTGTTGAGTCCAATATATTGCTACCACTAACAATATCATAACAGATATCTTTCTATATGCTCACATTGTATGTGCATTTTAAAATTTCAGAGATTGTCAAATCAGTAATATGTATGAGATTACTTTTTCCTCCACATTTTGTCATCACCAGGAATCTTTAACTAACTTTAATCTTTGCAAATTTGATAAGCTAAATCAATGTCATGGTATTCATCTACATTTATTATTAGGGAGATCAAATGAACTCTTTTTTTTTATCCTCACCTGAGAACATTTTTCCATTTTTTGTTCAGATAGAGTGGGAGGAAGAGAGAGAGAGAAACATCGATGTGAAAGGGACACATCGAGTGGTTCCCACCCGCACGACCCAACCAGGGCCAGGGACAAACTGCAACCAAGGTACGTGCCCTTAGCGGGAACCGAACCTGGGTCTCTCTAGACCGCAGGCCGACACTCTAACCGCTGAGCCAAACTGGCCAGGGCTCAAATGAACTTTTAAGATAATGTTGGGATTCCTCTGCCAAATCATCAATTGGTCTGGTCATCATTTTGCTTATTTTTTTAAAGTATTTTAGATTTATGCATTATATATCATTTATAGAATGCATGAAATCTTATGAGGAAAAGTATTGCTATGGACTAAATGTATATCTCCCTGCAAAACTCATTTACTGAAGCCCCAACTCCCAGTATAAATGCATTTGGAGTAAAGAAGTAATTAAGGTTAAATGAGATCATAAGGGTGGGGCCTGATTCAGTATCATCAATGTCCTTATAAGAAGAGACATAAGAGAGCTCATTCAATCAATCTTTGTGCACACACACCAAGGTAAGGCCATGTGAGGACACAGCAAGAAGGAAGCTTTCTGCAAGCCAGCAGGAGAGTCCTCACTGAAGACCAAATTGACCAGAACCTTGGTGTTGCACTTCTAGCCTCCAAAACTGTGAGAAAATTTTTTTCTACTGTCTAAGTCACCTAGTGTTTTATATTTTGACAAGTATTTGGCATTTTTATCTTTTAAGACCACTGAGATATTTTTGGATCATAATTAGGTCAAAATTGGTGAGCATATCAGCTTTCTATACTACACAACATAATACCACAAACTTACCATTTTAAAACTACAATCATTGCCCTGGCCAGGTGGCTCAGTTGGTTGGAGTGTCATCACATACAATGAAAGGTTACAGGTTCAACTCCTGGTCAGGGTGAACATGGGAGGCAACTGATGGATGTCTCTGCATATCTATCTATCTATCTATCTATCTATCTATCTATCTATCTATCTCTGTCTCTCTGTCTCTCTAAAATCAATTTTTAAAATTTTTTTTAAAAAACATCTCTTTAGCCCTGGTCGGTTTGGCTCAGCGGTTAGAGCGTCGGCCTGCGGTCCGGAGAGACCCGGGTTCGGTTCCCGCTAAGGACACGTACCTCGGTTGCAATTTGTCCCCGGCCCTGGTCGGTTGTGCAGGTGGCAGCCACTCAATGTGTTCCTTTCACGTCGATGTTTCTCTCTCTCTCTCTGTTCCTCTCTCTCCCTCCCACTCTACCTGAACAAAAAATGAAAAAATGTCCTCGGGCGAGGATAAAAATAAATAAATAAAAACATCTCTTTAAGTGAGGATTAAAAGAAAAAAAAACTGGAAGTCGGAAAATGGCAGTGCAGTGAATGGAAGTTACACAGACCATCTCCCAGGACCAAACTGAAATAAAGACAAATCATTGGAAAAATCCAACAGAAAAGTAGCTGCAGAGAACCAGTATAACCAGGGATGGAAAGAGGACACCAAATTGAGCCTGGTAGGAACTACAGAGGCTCAAGAGGGAGGGCTGGGAGCCCACAGACAGTAGCTGAGGGCAGTTTTAGCTGTGAGCAGTTCCCTTGAGGTTAAAATTCCAAGCCAGCTCCACAGTGCAGAATTCCAGGACAGAGCACTAAATTAGCTATAGCGATTCACCTTCGGCTCTGACAGAGGAAGGGCAGACTGGACTGGAATGGTATAGAGAGACTCGGGAGTTTAGAGAGCTAGGAGGGCACCAGAAGTTTTGTGCTGAATCCCTCCCTCATAAGACAGTAGCCATCTTACTCAAAGAGCCCTGGGGAGAAGTAACAGCACCTACCTCAGGAACTTAACACCACCTGACCAAGTCAGAGAAATACAAATTAAGGCTTATTAACAGCTAGAGATGGCCAGCAAGCATCTGCCCCACCTGCTGGAAATTCTCTTACCCTGAACACCTGAGGTATTTTTTCATTCAGCTGAGGGCTAAAACCCAAGACTCATAAAGTACGTAACTGAAACTAATAGCCAACAGGCAAAAGCTAGAGGAAAACTGAACCTCTGAGTGGCCTGCAAATCTACCCAGGTAAGTTAGATTTGACAATGGTGTTTAACATGGGTCCTCCCACACTCATACAAACCCAGAAGACGGAAACACAATCATCAGAACACCAACACCCACAAAAAGAATTTGGCAGGCGCCAAACTCACTGAGATAGCCAAAATGGTGAAACAAAAAACAAACAAAAAAATTTCAAAAGAAAGAACAAGAGAATTCTACAGAAGAAGAGATAAATGAAATGCAATTAAGCAAGTTATCATAAGTAGAATTCAGAGTAATGATAATGAGGAAGCTCAATAGCATGAGTAAAGAGCTCAACAGCATGAGTCAAAATATAGAAACATTGAAAATCAACCAACTGGAAATAAAAAACCACCAAGCAGAAATGTAGAATGACATAGCAGAAATAAAGAACACATTGGAAGGAACAACCAGCATAGTAGAGGAAGCTGAGGAGCAGATCAGTGAATTAGAAGACGATAGTAAAACAATCACCCAATCAGAGAACCAAAAAGAACAAAACAATTAAAAAACAGGAAGACAGCTTAACAGAACTGTGGGACAAAATGAAGTGTAACAACATCTGCATTATAGGAGTTCCAGAAGAAGAAGAAAATGAGAAAGGATTAGAGAATATATTTGAAAAAATAGTGGCAGAAAACTTCCCTGACTTAGTAAAGAAAAAAAGGCATACAAGTTCAGGAAGCACAGAGAGCCCCAAGTAAGAAGAACCCAAACAGGCCCATACCAAGACACATCATAATTAAAATGCCAAAATTTAAAGACAAAGAGAGAATCCTAAAGGCAGAAAGAGATAAGCAACAGGTTACCTACAAAGGAACCACACATAAGGTTATCAACTGACTTCTCAACAGAAACCTACAGGCCAGAGGGAATGGCATGAAGTAATTAAGGTAATGGAAAACAAGGATCTGAATCCAAGACTACTCTATCCAGCAAGGCTATCATTCAAAATAGAAATTGAAATAAAGAACTTTCCAGACATATAAAGGTTAAGGGACTATATTAGCACCAAACCAACACTGCAAGAAATGTTAAAAAGACTGCTGTAACTACCAAAAATGGCAATAAATAAGTACATATCAATAACATTAAATGTAAATGGAAGAAACATTCTGATCAAAAGACCAGAGTAGCTGAATGGATAAGAAAGCATTACTCGCCCTGGCTGGTTTGGCTCAGCAGTTAGAGTGTCATTCCATGGACCAGAGAGGCTCAGGCTCAGGTTCAGTTCCCGCAAAGGGCACGTACCTCAGTTGTGCCTTGTCCCCAGCCCTGGTTGTGGTCGTGTGGGTGGCAACCACTCAATGTGTCTCTCTCAGATCGATATTTCTCTGTCTTTTTCTCCCTCTCTCCCTCCTGCTCTGTCTGAAGATAAATGCAAAAAATCATGTCCTCGGGTGAGGATAAAAAAGAAAGCATGACTCATATATATGTTGTATACAAAAGACCACCAACCTCACAACAAAAGACTCACATAGGTTGAAAGTAAAAGGATGGAAAAAATTTTCCAAGCAAATGGAAAGAAAAAAAGCTGGGATAGCAATACTCATATCTGATCAAATAGACTTCAAAATTAAGGTAAAAACTAGAGACAAAGAAGGCCACTACATAATATTGAAAGGATCTATCCAACAGGAAGATATAACCTTGGTAAACATATATGCACTCAATATAGGAGCACCAAAATACACTTAAAAACTTCTGGAAGACTTCAAAAAAGAAATTGACAGATACATTAATAGCAGGATACTTCAATACCCCACTGACTGGATAGATCCTTGAGACAAAAAATTAACAAGGAAACAGAGACTCTAAATAATGCACTAGATCAAATGGATTTAATAGATATCTACAGAGAATTACACTCCAAAACTACAGAATTCCCATTCTTCTCAAGTACACATGGGATATTCTCAAAGACAGACCACACGTTAGGACACAAACTAAGTCTCTACAAGTTCAAGAAGACTGAAATCATATCAAGCATCTTCTCAAATCACAATAGCATGAAACTAGAAATCAATTACATTAAAAACACTCAAAAACATTCAAACACATGGAGGCTAAATAGTATATTATTAAACAATGAATGGGTTACCAAAGAGATCAAGGAAGAAATTAAAAACTTCCTGGAAACCAATGAAAATAAACACACAACAACATAAAATCTATGGAACACAGTGAAAGCAGTCCTGAGAGGGAAGTTCATAGCACCATAGGCCTACCTCAAGAAACAAGAAAAAGTTCTAATTGACTATCTAACCTCACATCTTAAAGAACTAGAAAGTAAACAAAAAGAAAAACCCAGCGCAAGTAGAAGGAAAGAAATAGTAAAGGTCAGAGCAGAAATACACAAATAAAGACAAAAAAAAATTTTTTTCAAAAGATAAATGAAACAAAGCTGGTTCTTTGAAAAGATAAACAAGATTGATAGACCCTTAGCCAGAATCACCAAGAAACAAAGAGGACCCAAATAAAATCAAAAATGAAAGAGAAGAATTGAAACCACAGAAATAAAAAGGATCATTAAAAAGTACTATGAACAATTATACACCAACAGATTGGACAATCTAGGCAAAATGGACAAATTTCAAAAAGCACACAGTCTCCCAAAACTGAACCAGGAAGAGATAGAAAATTGAACAGACTAATAACAATTAAGAAAACTGAAGATGTCATCAAGAAACTCCCAGCAGCCCTGGCCGGTTTGGCTCAGCAGTTGGAGCATCAGCCTGCGGTACAGAGAGACCCGGGTTCGGTTCCCGCTAAGGGCACATACCTTGGTTGCAGTTTGTCCCCGGCCCTGGTTGGTCGTGTGGGTGGCAGCCACTCGATGTGTCCCTTTCACATCGATGTTTCTCTGTCTCTCTCTTCCTCTCTCTCCCTCCCGCTCTATCTGAACAAAAAATGGAAAAATGTCCTCGGGTGAGGATAAAAACAAAACAAAACAAGAAACTCCCAGCAAACAAAAGCCTGGGCCCAACCAGCTTCACAGGGGAGTTTTACAAAATATTCAAAGAAGAACTAACATCCATTCTCCTCAAACTATTCCAAAATTCAAGAAGAAAGAAGACTGCCAAACTCACCAACTTATACCATCCACAAAAATAAACTCAAAATGGATTAAAGGCTTAAACATGACTAGTGAATCCATAAAAATCCTACAAGAAAATGTAGGCAACAAAATTTCATACATCAACTGCAGCAGAATTTTCACTGATAGAACATGTAAGGTAAGAGAAACAAAGGAAAAAATTAACACATAGGACTACATCAAACTCAAAAGCTTCTTCACAACAAAAGAAACAAGCATCAAAATGGAAAGGGAATCCACTATATGGGAGAGCATAACAATGATACATCAGATAAAGGGTTAATTTCCAAAATATATACAGTACTCATACAACTCAACAAAAGGAAGACAAATAACCCAATTAATAAATTGACAGAGGAACTAAAGACACACCTCTCCAAACAGAACATACAAATGGCCAAGAGACATATGAAAAAATGCTCAACATCACTAGTCATCAGAGAGATGTGAATTAAAATGACTATGATGTTTCACCTCACACCTGCCAGAATGCCTGCCATCAACAAATCGTCAAACAAAAAGTGCTGGCGAGGGTGTGGAGAAAAGGGGACTCTAGTACACTGCTGGTGGGAATGCAGACTGGTGCAGCTACTATGGAAAACAATATGGTGTTTCCTCAAAAAATTAAAAATCGAACTGTCATTTGAGCCAGTGATCTATATCCTAAGAAGCCTAAAACACCACTCCTAGAACTATATCCTAACACCAATCAGAAAGAATATATGAACCCCTATGTTCATAGCAGCGTTATTTACAATTGCTAAGATCTAGAAACAGCCCAAGAGTCCATCAATAGATGAGTACAGTCATCCCTCACCACTTCGCACTTTAACTTTCGTGACTTCACTGTATCGCGTTTTTTTTTTAATACAGTATAGTATAGTATTTAAAATAAATATAGTATAGTATTTGAAAAGAATGCAATAGAGTGAAGCCACAAAAGTAGAAGCATGAAGTGGCAAGGGATGACTGTATATAAATAAAGAATCCTACTTTGTGGAAATTCATTCATCGCGGTAGAGTCTGGAACTGATTAACTGTGATAAACGAGGGCCAACTATAGATAAAAAGGCTGTGGTATATATACACAATGGAATACTATGCAGCTGTAAGAAAGAAAAATCTCTTATCCTTTGTGATGACATGTAGGGATCTGGAGAGTATTATGCTAAGCTAAATAAGCCAATCCGAGAAAGACAAATAAAACATGATCTCACTTATTTGTGAAATATAATAAGCTGATGAACAAAATAGACCCATAGACATAGAAAGCAGTACAGTTCAGACTGACAAACCACTGAGGAGGGGGTTTGGGGGAACTGAAGTGATAAACCAAAGAACTTGTATGCATATATGCATAACCAGTGGACATAGACAACAATGCTGTGAGGAGGGTGGGATCGGGAAAAGGGTGTCGGGGGGGGGGGGGGATGGAGAAACATCTGTAATTAATTAATTTTTTTAAAAAACTACACTCATAGGGCAGAAGTTCAGTCACAGCTTATCTGGGTTCTTTGCTTCAGGATCTCACCAGGCTAAAATCCAGGTTTCATCCAGGACTGTGGTCTCCTCAGATACTTAAATAAAGAAAGATATGTTTCCAAACACCCAGGATGCTGGCATAATTCATTTCCTTGCAATTATAAGATTGAGGGTGTCTTTTTTTTCTTTCTGACTGTCAGCTGAGTGTCATTCTCAGCTTCTAGAGGCTACCCATGGTTCCTTGCTACATGGCACTCTCCACAGGACCTCTCTCGATACAACAGCTTAATTCTTTAAAGCAATGATGGAGAGAAACAGTTGCTCATCTCAGGGAGAGTTCAGTTCCTCTTTGCGGTTTTTCATTTGATTAAGCCAGACCCACCCAGGAACATCTCCCTTCTGATTAACTTGAAATCAACTGATTTAACACCTTAATTGCATCTGCAACAATCCCTTCACCTTTTCCATATTCTACTGGCCAGAAGCAAGACATAAGTCCCACCCAGACTCAATGGGAGAATTTCACAGGGTGTGGACATAAGGGGAAGCAGAAATCATGGAGGATGCCCTAAAATCTGTCCATCAGAGTGAGCATTTTGTGTTTTCCTTTAACTCTAAAACCAATTTTTTTTTTCACTAACTTTGACAATCTTTACTAGGAATTCTAGGAACAGAGGAAATGGCGGTCATCCAGGAGCTACAGGGGGAAAACCAGGAAGAATATAGCAAGAGGAAATGAGAAGTGACTAGAGAATGGGAGACATGTCCATGCAGCAGAGTGTTGAAGAGTTATTCTAAGCAATGAATTTATGTGAAAGAAAAGACAGAGATGAGTTTTAGCTCTTTTGTACCATATCAGTCTGTCTTACCATGTGAGAGAATTACACATTTTTCTCAATTTTATGTTCCTCTCTGTCAGTAAGGCACCAGTTTTTCTTGCCAATGACAGTACCATCATGGTACCTCTTACTCACCCCTTATGCCTCGCTGAAATGAGAAATTATACTCTCTGACACCAATTCGCTTCTTCTTCCCTTATAGTTTGAGGAATGAGCCTCGTATGTATAAATCAGAGAATCACTGGGTCTCCCCTGCCCCTTGAGATTAGTGCAAATCCCTGATACTACAACTTGGGTTAGTACAGAACCTTCTCCAATATCTGCACAGACATTAAATGAGTCATTCCTAGGTCCTCTCCGCCTGAAAGTTCCATTGAGCTTTTCTGGATTCTATCTCCTTTCACAGCACCCTCTGCAAATCTCTCCCCACACATCATTCTGAGATTACTAATCTTTAGGGTGGAGAGAGAGAGAGAGAGAGAGAGAGAGAGAGAGAGCATTTTCAAGGTGGAGATAAAGAGCATGCTTACATAACAGGGGTTTACACAATTTGATATTAAACATGAAGATTCTCTTAAAATGTTTGATAGCTTCCCTTCATCTCACCTCCCTCTCCCACCAACCCTCACACAACATAATCTCGCCGGGTGTCTTTTCTCCATGTCTCTTCTCTCATTTATAGCTTTCCCCATTTCAAATGAGAAAGAAGAAGATAAAAGCATCAAAAAGTTATCTGATTTCCTCATACTGGGTAGCTCTTATGGGGATTGGGAGTTGTGGACGCTCATATCCTGGTGATTTCACCTCCCAGCTCATGTTGTCTATCAGTATATTTCCCTTAAAATATTTCTTTCCTAAATGGAAGCCTCATGCTTGTTAAGATAATAAAAGTTTACACACTGGTGGCATATTTATCCTATTCCTATACCAGAGCTGCTGGAGGATGCTTATGCAATTTGTTTTTTTCATCTTAGGAACACCCACCCAAACCCTGTGTCCAACAGGTCTTCCATATGTATGTGCTGTTGCATTGATCACATGAAAGATATATTAAAACTTAGCAAGTTCACACAGTAAATTCTCTATGAGTGTAACCTGGGTTCCTTGTTAATTTGCAGGGACTTATATTTCCTTCAGTGTTTGCAGGACTTCAGGAACATGGAACTTCAAAAAACGTAGCCTAAAATACAGCATTATACCACACTTCCAGACCTACTGTCTCCAGTACACCACACTGTATATGACTTGTCACGTCTCAGAGCACACTATCTACAGACCACATACACAATTCCTACTGTATTACATAGTACCCTGAACACATTCCACAGCATGCACACGTGCACGTACACACACACACACACCACCTCTATTATCCTAGCACACCACAGAGCACAAACATACTATATACCCCACCCTCAACATCTACCATCCTCAATAGACCACATTATACTAACCACACAACAACCATGCCATTTCCAATACAACACAGCACACAATTACCATCACAACATACCATATCAATCCATGCCACACCAAACATGCAAATATAAATTATTTGAATGCTGTGTACATTTGGTGCCAGCTCAAACCTGAGTGAGATGAGGAAATGCTAAGATTCAAAAATATCTCATCTACTACTGTTTTATGCCATTATAATATTGACCAACATACAAATTATTATGGACTTCAGGGAGAGATATTTATATCCATATATAAAATACAAAGACACAGAAAACTGGAGATATGTAAGTAAACCAGAAAACTGGAATAGGAGAGGGAAAAAATAAAGTTGAATCCTGATAATTTGTGGGTGTTCAGGCTTTTAAGATAATGTATTGGTTTGTCCACCAATTACTTTTCTCAGACTAATAGCATTTATCAATATATTATAAATATTAACTTTTCTTGTCTTATTTTCCAACCTACTTGATAAGGACAGGAACAAACCAAAAATTCACTCAGAATTTTTCCCAGCACCTGGCACACAGTAGACATTCAAATGATTCTTATTGAATCACAGCTTTGAAGAGGGGTATTGACTTGTTATTATGAAAGTTATAAAAACATAATTTCAAGATACATATATTCTAAGTGTAAAATATTAAATAATATTGTTAGGAGACCCTTCGAGGCCTTGCTCCCTCTTTCATTCTCATCCCCTTTCAAGTTACGGGAAATTTTAGGGCATTCAACTTTAAGGAGTTGTGTAACAGATTTCAAATTGAATAAAAATAGATTTCCCTGTGATTTAAAAGTGGATATATTTCAAAAGCATTTCCCTTAAGAACAGGAACAAGACAAGGATGCCCACTTTCAGCACTCTTATTTAACATAGTACTGGAAGTCTTAGCCACAGCAATCAGACAGGAAGAAAAAATAAAAGGGATCCAAATGAAATAGGAGGAAGTGAAACTGTCATTATTCACAGATGACATGATACTATACGTAGAAAATCCCAAAGACTCCATCAAAAATTTACTAAACTAAATAAATAAATTTGGCAAAGTAGCAGGATACAAAATCAATGTCAAGAAATCAATGGCATTCTTATACACCAATGATGAACTCACTGAAAGAGAAACTAAAAAAAATCCCATTTACCATTGCAGCAAAAATATTAAGATACCTAGGAATAAACGTAACCAAAGAAGTAATGGACCTATTTCTAGAAAACTACAGGACATTGAAAAAAGAAACAGAGGAAGATATAAAAAAGTGGAAGCACATACCCTGTTCATGGATTGGAAGAATTAACATCATTAAAATGTCCATACTATCCAAAGCAATCTATAGATTCAATGCAATCCCCATCAAAATACCAATGACATATTTCACAGAACTAGAACAAATACTTCAAAAGTTCACATGGAACCAAAAAAGACCTCGAATAGCCACAGTATCTTGAAAAATAAGAACAAAGTAGGAGGGATTACATTACCAGATTTCAGGTTATACTACAAAGTGACTGTAATCAAAACAGCCTGGTACTGGCACAAGAACAGGCATATAGACCAGTGGAACAGAACAGAGAACCCAGAAATGGACCCAAGGCAATATGCTCAATTAATATTTGACAAAGGTGGAAAGAGCATACAATGGAGTAAAGACAGCCTCTTTAATAAATGATGTTGGGGAAATTGGACAGCTACATGCAAAAAAACATGAAACTAGATCATCAACTTACACCATACACAAGAATAAACTCAAAATGGATAAAAGACTTAAATGTGACTCATGAATACATAAAAATTCTAGAAGAAAATGTAGAGAACAAAATTTCAGACATCATACACAGCAGAATTTTCACTGATACATCACCTAAAGCAACAGAAATAAAGGAGAAAATAAACACATGGGACTACATCAAACTCAAAAGCTTCTGCACAGCAAAAGATACAACCACCAAAATGGAAAGGCATCCCACCGTATGGGAGAGCATAACTGCCAATGATACATCAGATAAGGGGTTAATTTCCAATATATAGAGAGTGCTCATACAACTCAACAAAAGGAAGACAAACAACCCAATTAAAAAAATGGACAGAGGAACTAAATAGACACCTCTCCAAACAGGACATACAAATGGCCAAGAGACATATGAAGAAATGCTCAACATCGCTAATCATCAGAGGGATGCAAATTTAAACAACAATGAGGTATCACCTTACACCTGCCAGAATGGCCGCCATCAACAAGTCATCAAACAACAAGTGTTGGCGAGGGTGTGGAGAAAAGGGGACTCTAGTACACTGCTGGTGGGAATGCAGACTGGTGCAGCCACTATGGAAAACAATATGGTGTTACCTCAAAAAATTAAAAATTGAAATTCCATTTGACCCAGTGATCCCACTTCTCGGAATATACCCTAAGAAGCCTGAAACACCAATCAGAAAGAATATATGTACCCACATGTTCATAGCAGCACTATTTACAATAGCTAAGATCTGGAAACAGCCCAAGTGTCCATCAGTAGACGAATGGATAAAAAAGCAGTGGTACATATACACAATGGAGTACTATGCAGCTGTAAGAGAGAAAGATCTCTTATCCTTTGAGACGACATGGAGGGACCTGGAAAGTATTATCCTAAGCGAAACAAGCCAAACAGAGAAAGACAAGTATCATATGATCTCACTTATTTGTGGAATATAATGAACATTACAGTCTGAGGAATGGGGTAGTCCCAGAGACGTGGAAGTGGGGTACAGACTGACAATCCCCAGAAGAGGGAGTGGGGGGGATAAACCACAGAACTTATATGCATGTATGCATGAACAATGGACATGGACAACAAAGCTGGGCACAGGGCAGGGAGGGAGGAGGAGGGGGGAATCAGTGGGGGGAAAAGGAGAAACATCTGTAACAAAAATTAATTAATTAATTAAAAAGTGGATATATATCTAATCAATTATGCATATAGTTCTCTTGGCTTGTCCCTCACAGGGTAGATTTTCTAATGGTGTTTAAAGTTGGGAAATCCATGAAGAGTCTTTCCACCATATGCTATCATTTTCTTTAATTACAGTCCTATTTGGTTTCTTAATGAAGTAAAAATAAAATCCAATATATAAATGTTATGACATTTAGGGATATCTAATTCTTGTTCTCATCCTGTGATTGATTTTCCTTGATGAAGAATTAGAGTGGGTTAAGGCCTATAAAACCAAATATATTCTAAACCCCTCAACATATCAGTTTGCAAATAATTGTGTTTTTTTTTTTCCAAAGCCATTCAAGTACGGCATTTTATAGCTCCTGTGAGGGCATCGTCTTGAGCACAGGTATCTTCATGAAAATGCAATCAATGTAATTTATCATGCACTTGAATTTGAAAAAGACCAGTTCAAACTGCACATTAACTCTGAAGGCAACTACACTGATTCTTATTTATTATGAGCATACTTTTTCTGTCACCTCATTGGGTTAATCTTTATCTTATGAGTTAGTTAATAGAAAATGAGACAGAAAATGTTACAAAATATCTTCACTAAACTGTAACATTTGAACCTTATATCATCTAATATTAAACAGCGATTGTTAACTATTTTAGTTTGAGCAATCATATATTAGAATATAGGTTTGAAATTTTATACACTTAAGGACATTTTCATACAAAATCATAGTTTGAGAATATTTTAATACACAAACTGGAAGTGAGGTAATATTGTTTTTGTGTTGTTACCCTTGATTTAACTTTTCCAAATATCCTTGGGAATGGTGAGTGAAACCAATCTGTATGTGTTTTTCCCTCTATGTATTGTGCCTTAATAGACACATCAGTAGGAATAGCAGACAGAATTCTACAATTACTCCCTATGACCCACACCTTTGTATAGCCCCATCCTGTTGAGAGTGGAAGGTACTGAAGAATATGACAGAATATGATTAAGTTGTGTTATATGGCACAGTTGACTTTTAAAAAGGGCGATGATCCTCCCTGGGCCTGACCTAATCAGATGAGTTCTAAAAATAGACAAGGCTTTTCCTGGTAAAAGAGATTTAAAGTGGGAGGGGGGGAATTCAACTTGAGAATCTGTTGCTGGCTTTGAAGATGAAGGAAACCACATGAAAAATTTTCTCAAAATACCCAGAACCTAAATGAAAGAGCTAAAACTGAAAATATTTTTAAATGCTAGATAGGAGAAAATATCTATAATCTGAGTTATGCAAAATCTTCTTAGATACAACACTGAAACATCATCCATAAATTTAAAAATGAATCAATTGAAGTTTATTAAAATTAAAGACATTTGTGTTTTAAAATATGTCATTAAGAAAATTTAAAGACAAGCATCAGATTAGTAGAAATTATTGGAAAATCAAATCTCACATAAAGGACTTGTATTTAAAAAACTATAAAGAGCCTGGCTGATGTGGCTCACTGGTTGAGTGTTGACCCATGCACCAAGAGGTCACTGGTTCAATTCCTAGCCAGGGCACATGCCCAGGTTGTGAGCCCAATCCCCATTGTGGGGCATGCAGGAGGCGGCCAATCGATGTTCTCTCTAATCAATGTTTCTATCTCTCTCTCCCTCTCCTTTCCTCTCTCTCTAAAAATTAAAAAAGAAAAAAACATTTTTTAAAAAACTATAAAGAATTCTTAAACCTAAAAATAAGAGAACTTAGTTAAAATGAACAAAAATATTGAATTGACATTTTACCAAAAAAAGATAAATGAATGATTAATATGCACATAAATGACAGTCAACATCATTAATCATTAGGGAAAGGGAAATTAATACCACAATATAACATCACTTCACATCCATTAGAATGGCTATAGTTAAAATACATATTTTTAAAAAGAGAATAAATTTTAGAAAGAATGTGGAGAAAATGGAATACTCACTTAATTGTGGTAGGAATGAAAATAGTGTTGTTACTTTGAAAAAGAGTTTGGTTGTTTCTTTAAAAATCTACACATAAATTTCCCACATAACCCATCAATTCTACTTCTAGAAATCTGTACTTGGTTAATGAAACCATATGTCCACACAAACACTTGTAAATTAATATTGCCAGTAGCACTATTAATAATAGTCAAAAAAAGTGAAAACAATCAAAATATCTTGTACTGATGAATGGATAAATAAAATGTAGTACATCCATATAGTGGAATACTACTTAGCAATAAAAAACTAATGAACTATCCCTGGCCAGTTTGCTCAGCTGCTTGGAGTGTTGTCCTGTACACAAAAAGGTTGCAGTTCAGTTCCCAGTCAGGACACACACATACCTAGGTTGTGGGTTCAATCCCCAGTTAGAGTGTGTGAAAGAGGCAACTGATCGATGTTTCTCTGTCATATCAATATTTCTCCCTCTCTCTCCTTCCTGTTTCTCTAAAAATCAATAAAAACATATTCTCAGGTGGGGACTAAAATAAAAATTACTGATACTGCTCCATGCAAAACATAGATGAACCTTAAAAGTATATTGCTAAGCCCTGGCCATTTGGCTCAGCAGTAGAGCATCGGCCAGAGGACCAAAGAGTCACAGGTTCAACTTGAGTCAAGGGCACGCACCTCAGATGCAGTTCGTCCCTGGCCCTTATCGGGGTCATTCGGGAGGCAACCAGTAGATGTGCCTCTCTCACGTGGATGTTTCTCTCTCTCTCCCTTTGTCTTCCTCTCTCTGTCTCTCCCACTCTATCTGAAGATAAACAGAAAAATACCCTCAGGTAAGGATTAAAAAAAAAAGTATATTGCTAAGTGAAAAAAGCCTGACACAAAAGACCATACATTATATGTTTCCATTTATAGGACATGTTTCCATTTATAGAAAATGTCTTAAAAAAGAAAATCTATTGAGACAGAAAGCAGATTCTTGTTTGCCTGGGACTAGGAGTAGAAACTGAGATTGATTCCAAATAGGCATGAGGAATCTTTTGGGGGAGACAGAAATGTAAAATGATGTTGCTGTTTTTAAAACCTGTACCTTTGCCCTGGCCGGTTTGGCTTAGTGGTTAGAGCATCGCCGGCAAACCAGAGTGTCCGGGTTTGGTTCCCGCTAAGGGCATGTACCTCGGTTGCAGTTTGTCCTTCACCCCAGTTGGGGTCGTGTGGGTGGCAGCCACTCGATGTGTCTCTCTCACATCGATGGTTCTCTCTCTCTTCGCCCCTCTCTCCCTCCCACTCTGTCTGCAGATAAATGGAAAAAAAAAAAAGTCCTCGGGTGAGGATAAAAAAACAAAAACCTGTACCTTTATTTTAAATTATTGTACATATAAAATGGATAAAACTTATGGTATGTGTTTATGATATGTAAATATATCAATAATGCTGTTTTTTAAAAATCACACAGGTAGTAGGTGTTGCGCAGATAGTAACTTGCAAATGTAGGCATTTCTGTCTTCACAGCCAAGGCTACACTATATGGCTTCCCTAAATATGTCAAGATCCATTAAATCTATTTTTGGCCTTGGAGTTCTCTAAAGTGCTTTCCTTCAGCCGAAGCATTTTGTATTTCTGCTGGTTGTCACAACAACACAGCTGGGGTATGCCAATGAAAGCACACTGCACTTGTTGGTAGTGGTGTTAATAGTAGTACTTAGGGGTATGGTGCTCGTGCTTAAAGACTGATTTCTGGCTAATGGCCAGCGATGGGAGAACATTTGGATACTGAATCAGACGTACAGTGAAACTTCTATTATTAACATAAGCATAGTCAATAACAAGGAACGCTGCCAATGAAAACAGTTGGTTGAGATAAGGTCACTGATCCAAAATACAACATGATTTTTACAAATACACTTACATGGCTATTAGAAGCATTTTGTTTTTCTGAGAGGTACTAATAAACATTGTCGGTCCTATATCAATGGAAATATTAATTAGACATACATTAGTTAATTTGCTACAAGTTTCTCTTTCTCTTGGACTTAACCGGGCAACCTCTGACTATTCTGTTTTTATTATTATTTTTTTTTATCCTCACCCAAGGACACTTTTCCATTTTTTGTACAGACAGTGTGGGAGGGAGAGAGAGGAAGGGAGAGAGAGAGAGAAACATCGACGTGAAAGGGACACATCGAGTGGCTGCCACCCGCACGACCAACCAGGGCCGGGGACAAACTGCAACTGAGGTACACGCCCTTAGCGGGAACCGAACCTGGGTCTCTCCGGACCGCAGGCCGACGCTCTAACCGCTGAGCCAAACTGGCCAGGGCTATTCTGTTTTTAATTTATGCTGAAAATATAAATTAGGTCTGATTGAATAACACTAAATTGGAAAGCATAGTTTATAGCTTTCAAAATCATATTTAGCTTTCTTAATGTGTCCCTAGAGCAAATTCCCTTCAGGGCATATTAAATTTACATGACATTTATATAATGGCTTGTGAATTGCAAACAACACATATCTGTATCAGAGAAGAAAGCGCGACATAATATTGAAATCATGTTAGATGAGACAACGTTTCTCTGATTTTCGGAAACTACTCTCATTTTTTTGTTGATTCAAAGAGTAATGAAATTAGTTTAATGCTTATAAATGAATTGCCTGTGTTTATCTGAAAACCTGTTCTCTAAAAATAGAAATTCATATAGGGTATATGGTTTTCAGTCTTTTCATTTTAACATTTTCCTTTAAATCAACTCATAATCAAGATACAATAAACAAAAATCATGTTCAATACTTGATACTGAAACATTAAATTTAACTAGAATTACTATATCTTAAAGAAAAATTAAAATGTAAATGAGTTTGGTTAAAGATAGGAAAAATTTTTGTTTCTCCTATCTCAAAAAAAGATTATTTTGAAATAAAAATGACAAATATTTTAGTAGTGTACAAAAACCTGATAAACTTGATATAAAATATGATACAAAACATTTTTAAATTTTAGCATACAGCATATGGCAATAAAATATAGAAAAGCAGAAAATATATTAGATTCCTAAAACATTAGAAGATGACAATAAACTGTCTGCAGTCTAGAAGTAGGGCTTTGTTTCAAAAATAATTTCTCTTGATATGGTGTCTAAATGTACTACCTGTAACAAGGATTTCACCTATCTTTATCTTCTATGTCTGAAGAGACATGCTTTTTCAGAGATTCTTATTTTAAAGTTCTTCATACCAATCTGAATTAGATGTGTCAAGGTATTGAAGAGACTACTGATTAAATATCTTACTCCCCATCTGATCTGGTTCTTGTCATAGGCAAAGAGTAAAGTTATTTTGACGCCATCTCTTACTGTTGATTTCCTGATTACGTGCAATGATTGACCCAACAGGTTCTGTTTTATCAACAGGAACCATTTCCTTCTGCGTGGAAGGAATCTGTAATCTGTGTGCAGATAAATCATGGAAGAATCTATTGGAGACATTTGTCAGACACTGGTGATAAAACTCTCGTAGGGTCCTACTGGCCTTAGAACTAAAGTGTCCTCGAGATATACACTCATACTAGGTAATGTAAATATACAGTCTAAGTATAGTTCTTGACCTAAACAACTGTTATGTAGAATGTAGACAAGTATAATCCTGTATTGTGTGCTCAGCATAACGAATCTCTTGCTGCTGCCACGGTTCTGAATTGAAGTTACCAAGCACGTCTACAACATGGAGGGACGTGCCCTGGCCCGTTTCTCAGTGGTTCGGGCCTCGGCCCAGGGACTGAAGGGTCATGGGTTTAATTCTGGCCAAGGGCACGTATCTGGGTTGCAGGTTTGATCCCCAGCCCAAGTCAGAGTCATGTGAGAGGCAACTAATTGATGTGTCTCTCTCACGATGTTTTTCTCTCTCTTCCCCTCCTTCCCTCTCTTCCACTCTCTCTAAAATATCAATGGAAAAAATATCCTCAGGTGAGAATTAACAAAACAAAAAAATGAAGGGACTTACTGATGTTCAAAGTTTCTTTCAGCTATAAGTGTTAGTACTCAATTCAATATTACTCAATTTAACATTCAATTCAATATCATTCCATTTTAAGCACTTATAAAATTAATTGGACAGAAAGTCAGAAGTTTGAATAACAGTGGTGGGTAGATGGGTTGGTGAAAACTTTGATGGGTCATACAACACCTATATCTCACAGTTTTAACTACAAGAACTTAAAAATAAAACTACATGTTTATACATTTGTCTAATAAATAATTTTGTAGAAATCCTGCTGGCAGTGACCAGCCTTACCTCAATTAGAACAACCTTCTTATTGAGAAAAACTAGAAAAACTGAAAGAATAAAATTACAAATTTATGTGTGAAGGCATCAAAGAATTAATGAGAGTAAAAAGTTAGCATGTGGAAGTCTAGCACTAGAACCTCAGTGAGATGAACCCAGCACTAAGGCTGGCCAATGTACCATAGAAATGTGCTGGTTTTATTTATTTTTTTTATTTATTTTTTTTATCCTCACCTGAGGACATTTTTCCATTTTTTGTACAGAGTGGGAGGGAGAGAGAGGAAGAGAGAGAGAGAGAAACATCGATGTGAAAGGGACACATCGAGTGGCTGCCACCCGCACGACCAACCAGGGCCGGGGACAAACTGCAACCAAGGTACATGCCCCTAGCGGGAACCGAACCCGGGTCTCTCCGGACCGCAGGTGGGCACTCTAACCGCTGAGCCAAACCAGCCAGGGCAAAACGTGCTGGTTTTAGAAGCGGCTGCGAGGCTGCAAAGCTCACCAAAGCTTCTGACACATTCACAAATTTAAGAATACAAACAAATGGAATTAAGGAGCTTCCAAGTAGAGAAAGCCTTGGTAAACCACAAAGGATTCAACTTGGAAAGCAAAAGACCATACCCTAGGAGAAGAATAAGCTGGAGATACATCAGTCTTCACAGGACCAATGATTGCTAATGATCCTACCTTCCATGCAAAGCAAACTTAAAACCTCTCTGGAGAAAAAGTATATTCTTCTAGGGCTAGGATTGTTTTGAAAATTTCTTTTATTTATTTATTTAAATGTATTTTTATTGTTGAGTGTATTACAGATGTTCTTCATTTTTTCCCTATTGACCCCCCGCTCCTGCCTTTCCCCACACTGTTGTCTGTGTCCATGGTTATGCATATATGCATTTAAGTTCTTTGGTTTATCTCTTCCCACAACCCACGCCCCCTTCCCTTTGAGATTTGTCAGTCTAACAACCAATTTGTACTTCTTTTTTGTTGTTGTTGTTCACTTAGTTTTTTTTATCCTCACCTGAGGGCATTTTTCCATTTTTTGTTCAGATCGAGTGGGAGGGAGAAAGAGGAAGAGAGAGAGAGAAACATTCACGTGAAAAGGACACATCGAGTGGCTGACACCCATACAACCAACCAGGGCCGGGGACAAACTGCAACCAAGGTACATGCCCTTAGCAGGAACCAAACCCAGGTCTCTCTGGACCACAGGCCGACGCTCTAACCGCTGAGCCAAAGCGGCCAGGGCCAATTTGTACTTCTTAATCCCTTCACCCATTCCCCCAATCCCCCTCCCATCTGGCAACCAACAAAATGTTCTCTGTATCTATGAGAATGTTTCTGCTCTGCCTGTTCATTTTGTTTGTAGATTCCATTGTTGATAGATATGTATTCATTGCCATTTTGTTTGTTCATGTTTTTTATCTTTTTCTTCAAGAAGACCCTTCAACACTTCATATAATAATAGTTTGGTGGTGATGAACCCCTTTAGCTTTTTCTTGTCTGGGAAATTTGTTATATGGCCATGATTCTAAATAACAGCTTTGCAGGATAGAGTAATCTTGGTTGTAGGCTCTTGCTTTTCATCACTCTGAATATTTCTTGCCATTCCCTTCTGGCCTGCAAAGTTTCTTTTGAGAAATCAGCTGGCAACCTTATGGGAACTCCTTTGTAGGTAACTAGCTGCCTTCCTCTTGCTGCTTTTAAGATTCTCTCTTTGTCTTGAACCTTTTGCATTTTGATGATGATGTGTCTTGGTGTGGGCCTCTGGGGGTTCATCTTGTTTGGGACTCTCAGTGTTCCCTGGACTTGTATGTCTGTTTCCTTCACCAAGTTGGGAAATTTTCTGCCATTATTGTTGCAAATAGGTTTTCAATTTCTTGTTCTCTCTCTTCTCCTTCTGGCACCCCCAAGATGCGAATGTTGGTATGCTTGAAGTTGTCCCAGAGGCTCCTTACGCTATTCTCATTTTTTTGGATTTTTTTTTCTTTTTGCTGTTCTAATTGGATGTTTTTGCTTCCTTATATTCCAAATTGATGGTTTGCTTCTTGGCTTTACCTACTCTACTACTGAATCTGTGTAAGTTATTCTTTATTTCAGTTAGTGCCTCCTTTATTTCTGACTGGTCCTTTTTTATGCTCTTGAGGCCCTCACTAAGTTTACTGAGGTTCTAAGTTCATTGAGCATCCTTATAAGCAGTGTTTTGAACTCCTCATCTATTAGGTTGCTTATCTCCATTTTGCTTAGTTCTTTTCCTGGAGTTTTGTTCTGTTCTTTCATTTGGAAACTGTTTCTTTGTCTCCTCGTTTTGGCTGCCTCCCTGTGTTTGTTTCTATATATTACTTAACAAGTGGTATGGGGCTAGCTGAGACCAGATGCTGCTTGTTTGAAAGAATTTAGGAAAACCTGAAGCAGGATCCAAGACAGGTCAATCCTATGGTAAAGCAAGTGGCAACAGCTTGGGTGGGCCTGAAAGTTGGGTGGGGCGAGGCCTCAGCGAATCACCAGGGTGGGGCTACCAGTGTGAGCCAGGTTGCTGGAGTCCCAGATATGGCGGCTGTCTGCTGCCCCAGGGAAGGGCTCACCAAAGGAAAAAGGCCTCTGACAGCACATCTGTCCAGGAAAAAGCCACCTCTCCAGCCCTCGCTCCAATGCCAAACAGCTCAGCTCTTCCCTGTATGTCTCTGGTGCCCCTCAATCTGCCTCCCCAGGCTGGAGTCTGGAGGGTGCTAGTCTGTGCACAGGCCTTTTAAGAGGAGCTGCCAGGATCTCCAGCCACCTCAGCCTCCCTGAGTCTCAGTTGCTGCTGGTTTTATAGCCAGAAGTTATGAGGATGTCTCTTCCTGGCACTCCAACCCTGAGCTAGGTGCCTGGTGTGGGATGGGGACCCCTCAGTCCTCAGGGAGGACCTTCCCAGCCAAGGTGTCCTCCTGATTTTTATCCGCCACACGTGGGTGCGGGACAAGCCCGTCCCCCTACGCCCCTCCTACCAGTCTTGATGTGGCTGCTGCTTTAATTCCGTAGTTGTAGGACTTCCACTCAGCTTGATTTCAGGTGGTTTTGAATGATGGTTGTTCTGTAGTTAGGTTGTAACTTTGATGTGGTTGTGAGAGGATGCAATACCGCATTTACCTACGCCACCATCTTGACCAGAAGTCCGAAAATTTCTTATTCACAATACACAGCACTGAATTTTTAAGAAATGACTGCTCACAGATGATACTAAATGACACAAAATCAAGAAAATAACAGAGAATGCAAATAAACCCAGGTAATAGAATTGTCATGAATTTTTAAATAACTGCATAATATACTGTATTTAAGGAAATAAACATCAAATCAAGAACTTTGGCAGAGAACAGCAAACTATACAAATATAATTTATATAATGGGAAATGATCAATTATTGAAACTAAAAACAATGAATGTGTTTAACAGCATACTGTACATAGCTGAAGGGAGAAATCAATCATTGAATAAAACAATCAAACTAAATAAAAGAGGAGAAAAGAGAAAAAAGTAGGGTATAAGTTACTTATGGGATGAAAAGAACTTACTCTTATTGGCGAACTGAAGGTAAGACTAGAAAGAAGGTAGCATAAAAAAAAAATGGCTGAGAATTTTGCAAAACTGACAAAAGATACCAAAGTACATATTCAAGAAGCTGGGAGGGGAGGGGAACAAAACAGAAACAGGCTCATAGACATGGAGAACAGACTGACAGTTGTCAGAGTGGAGGGAGTTGGGGGGAAGGGATTAAGCATAAAATAATTTTTTTAAAAAAACAGACAACAATATGGTGATTGCGAGAAAGAAAGCCGGTTGGGTGGAGGTGGCAGAGGGCAAAAGGGGGATAAACTGCGGCAGAAAGAGACTTGACTTTGGGTGGTAAGTGCAGGATACAGTGTGCAGATGATGTGTTACAGTTGTGAAACTTGTAAAGTTTTAATAAGCAATGTCACCCCAATAAATTCAGTTTAAAAATGTATGGCTCAAAAAAAAAAAAAATGGCAGCAGGCAGGACGGGAAGAAGGGTGAGTTTGTGAGAGAGTGAGTGAGTGTGTGGAGAGCTTGAGTGGATGTGAAGGTGGATGACCACACCCGAGGAGTGTAGAGATGCAGAGCAAAGGGTTCCTGTGCTGTGGATGGAGCAGCTGGCTACCGTGGTAAGCAGCCCTTCAGGGCTCTTCTTTCTGCACCAAGGGGAGGTCCCATCATTTTGGAAGATTCCAGGTTTTCCCTGGGAGGAGGCAGTGGGAGCAGCTAGGGCCCAGCAATCTGAGCCCACTGGCACACCTGGAACCATCAGAACAGTGGACACTCTTGTCAAGACAAACTGGTGGACAGTAGTGTAGCTACCAAAGTGCCAGTCGCAGAAGCCGCAGACAACCCGGAGCCCAGCACCATCCCCCATAGTAGCAGCCCAATCACAGTCCAGACATACCCCAGCAACAGAGGCTGGGGAGCAGACATTCATCCCCAAGCAACAGAAGCACAAACGAGCAGCTGAGACCCATCCCCAACAACTACAGCAAAAGCTGAGCAGGAGTTGAGCCCCACAGGGCAGCAGCACTCTCCAGCTGCCAGAAGCGGGACCTGGGGCTCCACAGAGGCCTGTGTGGTCCAGCGGCTCACAAGAGCAGTGGGAAGCTGAAGCCCTACAGAGACTGGTGCGATCTAGCTGCCCGCCCGTGGGACCTGCAGGGTTCAGGGGCACCAGAGAGGCCTGTGCGACCCAGCAGGGACTGTGCCATCCAGTTACCATGGAACCTGCGGGGTGCTGAATCACCAGAGAGGCCTGTGCAACCCAGCAGCCCATAACATAGGCATAGAGCTGGGTCCCCAAAGGGACTGTGCGATCCAGTTACCCGCGGGACCTGCAGGATGCAGGGGCACCAGAAAGGCCTAAGTGACCCAGCTGTGCACAAGATAGGCATACAGATGTGAAAATGGAGGTGGAGTGAATAAAAGCTATGCAGATGATTTCCCAGGACCATACAGAAATTACAACTAAAATAAAGACGAATCCTCATAAAAAAGCAACAGAAAAGCAGCAGGACAGGACCATATAACCAGGGACACTGGTAGGATCTGCAGAGGTGCAAGAGGGTGGCAGGCTAGGAGCCCACGGACAGCAGCAGTCTTAGCTGTAAACAGCACCCTTGGGGAATAAAGACCAAGTCTGCTCCACACCACAGAGAGCGGGGACAGAGCACTAAAAGAGCCACAGCCACTCACCTGAAGACTACAGCAGAGGGAGGGCAGACTGGGCTGGAACTCTGTGGGGACACCCGGGACTTGGAGGGCACTCAGGGTTTTTGCGGAGTTGCGGCCACAATAGACAGTGGCCAGTGTGCTCCTCCCCAAGCTGTGGGGAAAAGCAGCAGCACCCCACCCCCGCAGAGATTCAGCCTTTCCAAGGTGAAGCAAAGAAAGGCAAATTGAGGCTCATTAACAACCAGCATCTATTCCACCATCTGGAAATCCTCTTAGGCAGAACACCAGGGCTACATTCCAAGGCACTGAGTAACTGAGACTACTAGCCACCAGAAAAAAGCTACAGGATAACTGAACCTTTCATGGCCTTGCAAATCTACCCAGGAAAGTAAGATTTGACAGTGCTGTTTAACGTAGACCCACGCAGGCTCATCCAAACCCATTAGAGGGAGCCACAAACAGCAGAACACCAAAACCCAAGGCAAAATTTGGCAGGCTCCAAAACCCACTGAGATAGCCAAAATGGTGAAAAAAAGAAACAAATCCTAAATGAAAGAACAAGGGAACTCTATCGAAGATAAGATCAATGAAATGGAGCTAAGCAAATTATCAGAGGTAGTGTAGAGCCATGATCTTGAGGAAGTTCTAACAGCATGAGTAAGGACATCAGCACCATGAGTAAAGATATAGAAACACAGAAAACCAACTGAGTGGAATGAAGAATGACACAGCAGAAATTAAGAACACATTGGAAGGACTAACCAGCAGAGTAAAGGAAGCTGAGGCCCGGATCAGTGAATTAGAAGATAGGGTAGAAAAAATCGACCAATCAGAAAACAAAAAGGAAAAACAATTTAAAAAGAAGACAGCTTAAGAGAACTGTGGGACAACTGGAAACGTGATAAAATTCACATCATAGGAGTCTCCAAAGAAGAAAAAAACGGGCAAGGGTTAGAGAATATATTTGAAGAAATAGTGACAGAAAATGTTCCTAACTTGGTGAAGGAAGAAGGCATTCATCTTCAAGAGGCGCAGAGAGCCCCAAGTAAGAAGAACCCAAAGAGGCCCATACCAAGACACATAGTAATCAAAATGCCAAAAACTTAAAGACAAAGAGAGAATCCTAAAGGCAGCAAGAGATAAGCAACAGGTTACCTACAAAGGAAACCTTATAAGGCTCTCAGATGACTTCTCAACAGAAACACTACAGGCCAGAAGGGAGTGGCATGAAGTAATCAAGGTCATGAAAAACAAGGATCTCAATCCAAGACTACTCTATCTAGCAAGGCTATCATTCAAAATAGAAAGTCAAATAAAGAGCTTCCCAGACAAAAAAAAAAGGCTAAGGGAATATATTAATATCAAACCAGCACTGCAAGAAATGTTAAAAGGATGGCTGTAATTAATAGAAGAAATAGGAAGAAAAATATAACCTTAATAAACAAAAATGGCAATGAATAAGTACATATCAATTATCACCTTAAATGTGAATGGTTTGAATGCTCCGATAAAAAGACACAGAATAGTTGACTGGATAAGAAAGCATGACTCACATATATGTTGTTTATAAGAGACCCACCTCACAACAAAGGACTCATATAAGTTGAAAGCGAAGGGATGAAAAAAAATCTTCCAAGTAAACGAAAAGGAAAAAAAAGCTGGGGTAGCAATACTGATGTGTGATAAAGTAGATTTCAAAATGAAGATGATAACTAGAGACAAAGAAGGCCACTACATAATATTGAAAGGATCTATCCAACAGGAAGATATAACCTTGGTAAACATATATGCACCCAATATAAGAGCACCAAAATATATTAAAAATCTTTTGGAGAACATCAAAGGAGAAGTCACCAGCAATACAATCATAGCAGGCGACTTCAATACCCTGCTGACATCACTGGATAGACCTTCTAGACAAAAAATTAACAAGGAAACACAATCTTTAAATGAAGCACTAGATCAAATGGATTTAATAGATATCTACAGAGAATTACACCCCAACACTATAAAATTCACATTCTTCTCAAGTGCACATGGGACATTCTCAAAGATAGACCACATATTAGGGCACAAACTAAGTCTCTACAAGTTCAAGAAGATTGAAATCATATCAAGCATCTTCTCAGATCACAATGGCATGCAACTAGAAATCAATTGCAACAGGAACATGCAAAGACATTTGAACACATGGAGGCTAAATAGCATGGTATTGAACAATGAATGGGTTACTGAGGAGATCAAAGAAAAAATTTAAAAATTCCTGGATACCAATGAAAATAAACATACGACAACACAAAATCTATGAGATGCAGCGAAAGCAGTTCTGAGAGAGGAGTTCATAGCACTACAGGCCTACCTCAAGAAGCAAGAAAAACTTCTTTTTTTTTTTTATCCTCACCTGAGGACATTTTTCTATTTTTTGTTCAGGTAGAGTGGGAGGGGGAGACAGGAAGAGAGAGAGAAACATCGATGTGAAAGGGACACATCGAGTGGCTGCCACCCGCATGACCAACCAGGGCCAGGGACAAACTGCAACCAAGGTACATGCCCTTAGCGGGAACCGAACCCGGGTCTCTCGGGACCGCAGGCCGACGCTCTAACCGCTGAGCCAAACCGGCCAGGGCAAGAAAAATTTCTAATAGACTATCTAACCTCACAACTTAAAGAACTAGAAAGCAAACAGAAAGAAAACCCCAGAGCAAGTACAGGAAGGAACTAGTAAAGATCAGAGCAGAAATAAATGACATGGAGACCAAAAAAAACAATTCAAAGGATCAATGAAACAAACAGCTGGTTCTTTGAAAAGATAAACAAGATTGATGGACCGTTAGCTAGACTCACCAAGAAACAAAGTGAGAGAACCCAAATACACAAAATCAGAAATAAAAGACGAGTAATAATACGTGACACCACAGAAACACAAAGGATTGTTAACGAAAATGATGAACAATTTTACGGCAACAAATTCGACAATCTAAGCAAAATGGACAAATTTCAGGAAATACACAGTACCCCAAAACTGGACCGGGAAGAGATAGAAAATTTGAGCAGACCAATAACAACAAAAGAAATTGAAGATGTAATCAAGACTCTCCCAGCAAACAAAAGTCCAGGCCCGGACGGCTTCATGTGGGAATTTTACCAAATATTCAAAGAAGAACTAACACCCGTTCTCCTCAAACTATTTCAAAAAATTCAAGAAGAAGAAAGATTTCCAAACTTGTTTTACGAGGCCAGCATAATTCTAATTCCAAAAGCAGAAAAAGACACTACAAAGAAAGAAAACTACAGGCCAATATTCCTGATGAACATAGATGCCAAAATTCTGAACAAAATACTAGCAAATTGGATCCAGCAATACATCAAAAAGATTATTCACCATGACCAAGTGAGATTCATCCCAGGTATGCAAGGCTGATACAATATTTGCATATCAATAAATGTGATACACCACATAAACAAAATGAAAGATAAAAATCATATGATCATATCAATAGACACTGAAAAAGCATTCAGCTAAATCCAGCACCCATTTCTGATAAAAACGCTCAGCAATCTGGGAATAGAGGGATCATATCTCAACATAATAAAGGCCATATATGAAAGACCTACAGCCAACATCATACTCAATGGGCAAAAACTAAAAGCATTTCCCTTAAGAAAAGGAACAGGACAAGGATGCCCACTTTCACCACTCTTATTTAACATAGTACTGGAGTTCTTAGCCACAGCAATCAGACAGAAAGAAAATATAAAAGGGATCCAAATTGGAAAGGAGGAAGTGAAACTGTCATTATTCGCAGATGACATGATATTATACATAGATACCCCCAAAGACTCCATCAAAAATTTACTAGACTCAATAAATGAATTTGGTAAAGTAGCAGGATACAAAATTAACATCAAGAAATTGATGGCATTCTTATACACCAATGATGAACTCACTGAAAAAGAAACTAAAAAAGCAATCCCATTTACCATTGCAGCAAAAAAATTAGGTACCTAGGAATAAATTTAACCAAAGAAATAAAGGACCTATTCGCAGACAACTACAAGTCATTGAAAAAAGAGATAGTGGAAGATATAAAAAAGTGGAAGCACATACCTTGTTCATGGATTGGAAGAATTAACATCATTAAAATGTCCATACTGCCCAAAGCAATCTATAGATTCAATGCAATCCTCATCAAAATACCAATGACATACTTCACAGAACTAGAACAAATACTTCAAAAGTTGATATGGAACCAAAAAAGATCTCAAATAGCCACAGCAATCTTTAAAAAGAAGAACAAAGTAGGAGGGATCACAATACCAGATTTAAGGTTATACTACAAAGCGACTATAATCAAAACAGCCTGGCACTGGCACAAATACAGGCAGATTGACCAATGGAACAAAATAGAGAACCCAGAAATGGACCCAAGGCAATATGCTCAATTAATATTTGACAAAGGTGGCCAGAGTATACAGTGGAGTAAAGACAGCCTCTTTAATAAATGGTGTTGGGGAAATTGGACAGCTACATGCAAAAAAATGAAACTAGACCATCAACTTACACCCTACACAAGAATAAACTCAAAATAGATAAAAAGACTTAAATGTGACTAATGAATCTATAAAAATTCTAGAAGAAAATGTAGGGAAGAAAATTTCAGACATCATACACAGCAGAATTTTCACTGATACATCACCTAAGGCAACAGACACAAAGGAGAAAATGAACACATGGTACTACATCAAACTCAAAAGCTTCTGCACAGCAAAAGATACAATCACCAAAGTGGAAAGGCAACCCACTGTATGGGAGAGCACCATTGCCAATGATATATCAGATAAGGGGTTAATTTCCAATACATATAGAGTGCTTATACAACTCAACAAAAGGAAGACAAAGAACCCAATTAAAAAATGGGCAGAGGAACTAAATAGTCACCTCTCCAAACAGGACATACAAATGGCCAAGAGACATATGAAGAAATGCTCAACATCACTAATCATCAGAGGGATGCAAATTAAAACAACAATGAGGTATCACCTCACACTGTCAGAATGGCCACCATCAACAAATCATCAAACAACAAGTGTTGGCAAGGATGTGGAGAAAAGGGGACTCTAGTACACTGCTGGCGGGAATGCAGACTGGTGCAGCCATTATGGAAAACAATATGGTGTTACCTCAAAAAATTAAAAATTGAACTTCCATTTGACCCAGTGATCCCACTTCTAGGAATATACCCTAATAAGCCTGAAACACCAATCAGAAAGAACATATCTACCCCCATGTTTGTGGCAGCACTATTTACAATAGCTAAGACCTGGAAACTCCCAAATGTCCAACAGTAGACAAATGGATAAAAAAATCTGTGATACATATACACAATGGAATACTATGCAGCTGTAAGAAAGAAAAATCTCTTATCCTTTGAGACGACATGGAGGGTCCTGGAAAGTATCACATTAAGCGAAACAAGCCAAACAGAGAAAGACAAGTATCATATGATCTCATTTATTTGTGGAATACAGTGAACAAAACAGTCTGAGGAATGGGGTAGTCCCAGAAACATGGAAGTGGAGACAGACTGACAATCCCTAGAAGAGGGGGTGGTGGGGGAAAGGTAAACCACAGAACTTATATGCATGTGTTCATGAACAATGGACATGGACAACAAAGCTGGGGATAGGGTGGGAAGGGAGGGGAGGGGAGGAATCAGTTGGGGAAAAATGAGAAACATCTGTAAGAAAAAGAAATAAATTATTAAAAAAATGTATGGCTGGACATGTTTTTGTTTTTGTTTTTTAGAAAAGCAACAGGTGAAGAAGAGTTTCAAGTGGGTTACTATAATTACTAACCAGTGTGAGTACAGAATACGGGCATGAAAGAAAGAAATGAGAACTCTCCAGTGTAACATTCCAAGAGGGAAGAGATGGGTTGGTCTTCCTAACCAGCAGTTACTGATAAATTCTACATCAATTTCACAACTGCTATGGAGCTCTGAAACATTTTGTAACTGTCATTTGGCCTTCAGACTATAGAAACCCCCAAATTTCTGTCTAAAAGTCTACCTCCTCTAGGAGTTGTCATCCTTGGCTAGATAGACTCTCTCTCCTAAACTGAAGAATGCTTTTCCTGCTTCACTCATTCCATTTCATAGCTCAACATACTTATCCTCTCCATACTTTAGGCTAAGAGTAAGGAAAATTTATTCTAAATTTGAGAAAACATAGAGAGAGACATTTCTTATATCTTAGTTAAGGAAAGCAAGCTATGTTGCTTACAGTTACACCCTATGAATTTATTTACTTGCCTTCTCTAGTTGATGTCTTCAGCATCATAGCAAAGTATCAAATTTAAAGTATTTGATCTATATAATATTACTAATTATATACAACCATTTTCAAAGTGTATAAACAACAGCAACAATCATTTTATAGCTACTAACTTTGTATTTTCAAATTAAAGATAGATGATAGATAGATTGATAGATGATAGATAGATAGATAGATAGATAGATAGATAGATAGATAGATAGATAGATAGATATGAGGGCAGTGCATTTGCTCATTGTCAGTGATCTCCATTAGACAAATATGTTGATTTTCATTTTCTTTGTTAATCATACTGGCCAATGTTTATAACAAGCTACAGCTTGAGGCTTTGCTAGAATAGTTGTCACTGCTTCTCCAATTAGATACGTGATTACTAACAGTGCTTGGGGATGTTTCTTATGTCTTAAGCTAATTGTGCTTGATATATCTAATTACAAGTAAATTATTATAATTTTATTTTTTAATTATTATAATTAAATTATAATTTCAAAACAATGAAATATAAGGGAGAGATGATACCTGTTTCTTCCAAGAAAAGTAATTTGAATGCTTTGGAAAGACTCAATAAAGGAACATAATGTAAAATGCTTATGAATTAGATAGGAATGACAGCTCAGGGAAAGTTTAGGAACATAAAAAGAAAAAATTTTCTCTTAAATGGCTACACAAGGCTCTTCAATATCTTACTTTACCTTTTTTTAAAGCACTTGGGATGGGGAAGAAGAAAATTGTTGTTTAACAGGAACTGAGCTTCAGATGTGCAAGATGAAAAATTCTAGAGATCTGTTTCACAACAATGTGAATACACTCAACACTACAGAACTATACACTTAAAAAAAAAGTCAAACCAGCCTTGGCTGGTTTGGTTCAGCGGTTAGAGTGTTGGCCTGTGGTCCAGAGATACCCAGGTTCGGTTCCCGCTAGGGGCACGTACCTTGGTTGCAGTTTGTCCCTGGCCTTGGTTTGGCCCTGTGGGAGGCAGCCACTTGATGTGTCCCTTTCACATCGATATCTCTCTCTCTCTCCTTCCCACTCTATCTGAACAAAAAATGGAAAAATGTCCGTGGGTGAGGATAAAAAAAAGTCAAACCAGCTATCATAGGTAATAGAATTACAGACATATTTTTCCTTAAAACTGCAATTAGTTGAACACTGCCCTTTAAAAAAGGATTGTTTCAATATGAAAATAAATTATGTACATGCATGTGGTTTTGAGCAAACATAAAACATCAGGTTCACATGAGTGACTGTTCTTATGATTTTCCTCTTTAACCAATAAGGTTGTTCAATAAGTTTGTGGTGAATGTTATTGTACATAAGACATTTGTGGCTATTAAATCTGAGAATGCTGTTTTTCTAAACCTTGGTATTGGAGTTTTCAAATCGTGTTTCCCTAGAGGGCTGTTTCTGGAGCTGTTGTGGGTGAGGTGGCAGTGGGGAGGAGGAGGGAGTTGAGAAGTTGGGGAGAAGGTTCAGAGGGGGAGTAGGGAGAGAAACAGACTCAAGACTCCAGGAAGCCAAATCCAGCACGTCAATTCCTCTTCAACCAAGAAAATGCTGGTTTCATCTGCTATGTGTTGGGTTCTAAGTGAGAGTTCAACAAGAAAATAAAAGATTCTATGGGTTTAAAAAAGTTTGGCAGCCCTGGCCAGTTTGGCTCAGCGGTTAGAGCATCGGCCTGCGGTCCGGAGAGACCCGGGTTTGGTTCCCGCTAAGGGCACGTACTTCGGTTGCAGTTTGTCCCCGGCCCTGGTTGGTCATGCGGGTGGCAGCCACTCGATGTGTCCCTTCACGTCGATGTTTCTCTCTCTTGCTCCCTTCCTCTCTCTCCCTCCCACTCTATCTGTACAAAAAATGGAAAAATATCCTCGGGTGAGGATAAAAAATAAAAAATAAAAATAAATAAAAAAGTTTGGCAAACATGGTTTTAAATAGCAAAATGCAATGAGAAGGAATACCATGTACTTATGTGTCAGGAAGTACGGTAGACCTTTTTAAAACGTAAATTTGTTTGTTTGTTTGTTTGTTTTTAATTTTTCAGCAAATTTAAGAAGAGTTGCTATTATTGAATTTTACTGAGGAAAAAAATATGCCTCAAGTACATTAATAAACCACACTGTTTATAAGAAAAGTCAGGTATTTGACAAACAAGCCAGTTTCCATGCTGATCTACTTAGTTTTATAACTATTTTCTGTAGCACCCTTTTGTAAATATAATTTAATATATTTTACCAATGTTCTTCACTAATCAGCTCTGATTTCTCATCATCAGTTCTGAGGAGTATCTCCTGTATTTTTCTAATCCCTTTTGTTTTGACTTCAGCAGGTCCTTTGTCTCTTGGATGTCAAGAATGTATCTGTCTCACTCAGTAATATATACATGCATGAATATGTGTTCTTGGAACACCATATGTTATTAACAATTTATTTCTGAAAAGCATTTAGTACTATGTCTGCAGGAAGTAGAAACCTAAATATGACTATAAATAACTGGAAAAATTTGAAAGCAACAGTCTGAGACAGGTGATGTGCCCAGAGAAATTCAGAAAAGGAATCGCAGGATGATGATACTACCATCCGGATTTAGAACACACTGCATTTCACTTTCAATTCTTGAACTCATAGAATAAAAAATAATTAATATTAAAAAAAAAAAAGTACTGAGTAATTTGGGTTCTAGCATCTCGACACCCCCATGAAAGGTACAATTCAAAAAAGGCTTGATCCACGTATGGTCTGTGCACAGTTCATTGCAACTGTGTCAGCTCTTGTTCTGAAATAAGTCATCCTGAATGAACAAGTTCGCAGCAAACCCAGGAAAAAGTACTTCTGTTGCTAGCTAGGAAATATATTTTTAGCTAAAGGAAACTCAAGTATTCATTTCACTGACACAAATTTACATAAAAACAACATTTTTCTTTATAATTTAGTTATTTTCTTGATGACCTTCCTTTGACTACATGGAGATGAAAGGAGTGCAAAGGGCATTGTTGAAGTCCCTGGTACAAGTTAGATGATATTTAGCTTTTGTATTTATTACAGGTTTTATAGCCACGCATGCAGTTTTCTCATAACAAATTCTTATACAAAGTATCCTTTTGTAAATAAATTATTCAGAGACATAACCCTTATAATTTAATAAGCTTATGTTTTTGTTTCTTTTGCGCAAGTTATAGAATCACGATCCTGCTTCAGCTCATTCCTACATTTCTATTATCTGATAACTCTCCCCTTTTGAAAAAACAATTTGAAAAAAAAAAAAAATTGGCCTGGTGGGTGTGGCTCAGTGGTTGAGCGTGGACCCATGCACCAAGAAGTCACCAGTTCGATTCCCAGTGAGGGCACATGCCCAGGTTGTGGGCCCGATCCCCAGTGGGGGCATGCAGGAGGCGGCCAATCAATGTTCTCTCTCATCCATGTGTCTATCTCTCTCTCCCTCTCCCTTCTTCTCTCTAAGAATCAATAAAGAAAAAATAATTTTTAATTGAAATAACAGAAATATAAAGGACACAATGCAACAAGAAATAGTCACGTGAACCTTAAATTTCTTTTTTCTATATTGCTGTGCAATCAAGGACAGGACTTTTTTTTTGTTTTTTAATACTTGTTGAATAACAATACCAATATTCGTGATTTTCACATTACAATGATGAGACAAAGGTAAGGGGAAAGGGCAATCTCAAATCAATTGTACATTAAAGCAAAGAATTGTAAAAGTATTGCTTTCCCTTGCAGTCTCAGATAGGCACCAACAAAAACACCATTTGTGGTAGGGGGAGGTTGTTTTAAGAAAAGAAAATCCTTTTTCAAAGGCTGTTTATTGCTTTAAATGTTGTTTAAAAGCTTTTTAAAAAGCAACTTTTTTTCTTCTCTTTAGGCATCAACAGGGGATAATTGCCTTAGCATGCTTTTAAATAATCCTGTTTAAGACACACGGTAGCATGGAAGCTAATGCTTGGCAAACTTTTTACTTAACTGGATTGTGTGGGTGTGGATCTGGGGTCAGCCATGTAACCAATCTACAAATAAAGACACTGCATTTTCTGTTAGGGTGGTTGTTTTTTTTATTGTCATATAGTAAAACTGATTTTATTTTATTATTTTTGGTTTACAAATCTATGAATTTTAACTTATGGATAGCTATGCAACTACCATCACAATCAGGATACAGAATAATTCTATCCCCTTTCCAGTCACACTTTCCTCTTTCCCATTAAGCCCTGGAAACCACGGGTCCATTGTCATCACACTTTCGTGTTTTTGAGAATGTCGTACAGTCTGCAACACATTTTGCCTGTGACTAAGAAAATGAGCAGCTTAAGAACTGCAGAGGGACCTGTGACTTCTGCACAGAAGATGAACTGAGGCAATGAAATCAGCTGTAAAATACGATTCCTGAGCTGTCTGTAGCAGTTGCTCACCCAGTGTCCTTTAAATGCTCTAAACCAAGTAGTCTGTAATCCCAGAAGGATATAGTGGGATTTGGGCACATTTGAATGGCTTTAGTCTTTCTGCAGAGGAGGAACATTCAAATTCTGGACTTTGAATGGTAATGTCAGGACCAGAAGCACCAACCCATTTTCTTTTTAATCTCACATTAGTAAGTAGAATAAACTCTTAGGTATGTTTATCACCCCAAAGTGAACTGAGCCCTCTCTCATCTGCAGCTTGTTATAGAGCCACATGGGTATGAAAGGAAAAAAAAAAAAAAAAATCAAGCAGCTTCATTTCCATCTCATTTAAATATAATTGACCCTAGGGTTTATTAATCTTACATTGTATTTCGAAAAATTTTAAGGAATTATATAAACCTAAATTAGCCAAAGATATTCAACTATTTCTTAAACACAATTAAAGAGCTATTTGGTTAGTTCCATAGTATTTTATGACTTGAAATTGAAGACATTTTGGATTCTATTTGAGATATGCTTCCCCACCCTCACCCCAAAATTTAATAGTATGATGATTCTAACTAGAGTGCATGAATTTTAGCACTGTAAAATGTTATGCATTTCTTGTTTTAGATTGTGCTAGGAAGCAGATGTTCAACAATTTGAACTCTGTTTAGAATCTTCCTACCTGCTGGGTTTAATTTCAGAAGCAAGCAACACTCCTGATGATAGACAAAATGTTATTTGTTCTTTTACCCATGTACCACGTTGCACTAATTTTCATCATTTCCAGCTCTGTTTATGGCAGGTCATTTCTAGAATACATAAAATCTAATTGTAACCTCAGAAGGAATGGATAAATTTGCTCCTGTGTCTGGTAAATAAAATATTATAAAATCATTTGAGATATACAAAGAGTACATACTAACGCCTGATTCTCAGTTGAAAATAAAAATCCCTAGATTTTCTACTGAATTCAATAAATGTTAAGACCTTAGGAAAAGTGTTTCTTCACCTCCTTTATAGGTTTTAAAATATCAAATTAAATTATTTTCTATTAATTATATATAGTTAGATACCAGTGTATTCCAATTTTCTGTGCTGAGATTGTTGAAATAATCTCTGTGTGCACATTCATTTTAACAATGAGTAATGACTGGTTTCCTCTTTCTTACTTTGTTCACTTCAATGTCTGCATTACTCAATTGGTTGAGTTCTCCGTTACTATGTTGAATAAAATGCTAATAGCAGGATTCTTTGCTTTATTCTCTTTCTCAGAATGAAGTCATTCACTATTTGAACATTAATGATTATTTAGGATTTTGTAGATTCTATATATTAAGGAAGCTCCCTTCCATTGATAGTATGCTAAATGTTCTAAACATAATGAATATGTAATTATTAAAAGATTGTTATTCATGTATTGAGGTACTAATTTGACATTTCTCATTTATTCTGTTAATGTTTGATTTTATTTATTAATTTAAGACTGTCAAGTCAACTTTGCATTCCTGGAATAAATTTTACTTGTTCATGATATAATGTGCTATTTATAATCACTGAATTTAATTTCCTAATACTTTATTTAGAATTATGCATTCACGCCCTGGCCGGTTTGACTCAGCACTTAGACCGTCAGCCCACGGACCAGAGAGTCCTGGGTTCGGTTCCCACTAAGGGCACGTACCTCTGTTGGAGTCATCCCCAGCCGGTTGGAGTCGTGTGGGTGGCAACCAGTCGATGTGTCTCTCTCACATCAATGTTTCTCTCTCTCTCTCTTCCTCCCTCTCTCCCTCCTGCTCTATCTGAAGATAATGCAAAAATGTCCTCGGGTGAGGATAAAAAACAAAAAATTATGCATTCATGTTCATGAAATATATTTGTCTATACTTTTCCTTTCTTATAATATTCTTGTTGGTTTTGGTATCAAAGATATACCAGATTCACAAAATGATTTAGGAAGCATTTCCTCCTTTTCTTTTTAATGGAATAATTGATATACAAGTTGCAATATTTCTCCATTGTATATTTTTTAAAACTCACTGGTGAAACTATGTAGGACTAAAGACTTTTTGCCAAAGATTTTTACTTAGGGTTTTAATGTCTCTGATCATTATTGCACATTCATATTTCCTTCTTGTTCTGGTTTTAGTTTTGCACATTGTATTTTTCCAGAAATATTCTGGAAAATTTATTTCACTTGAATTCTAAAATTTATTGTCATAAAGTTATCCATAATATTTTTTCATGAAGTTAAAGACATTTCCATAATTAGTGATAAACTGTCTTTTTTTTCCAAAGGAGATTTCACTTTTTATTTATTTATTTTTATTTATTAATTTGTTTTTGTTACAGATGTTTCTCATTTTTCCCCCAATGACGCCCTCCTCCCCTTCCCCCACCCACCCCATCCCCAGCTTTGTTGTCTATGTTCATTGGTCATGCATACATGCATGTAAATTCTGTGGTTTATCTCTTCTCCCACAAACCCACCCTCCTCTGAGACTTGTCAGCCTGTACCCCACCTCCATGACTCTGGGTTAATTTTGTTCAGCAGTTTGTTTAGTTTATTATATTCCACAAATAAGTGAGATCACGTGATATTTGTCTTTCTCTGCTTAATTTGTTTTGCTTAGCATAATACTCTCCAGGTCCTTCCATGCCATCTCAAAGGATAAAAGATCTTTCAACATCACTAATCATTAGAGAGATGCAAATTAAAACAACAATGAGGTATCACCTCACACCTGTCAGAATGACCACCATCAACAAATCATCAAAGAACAAGTGTTGGCGAAGGTGTGGAGAAAAGGGGACTCTAGTGCACTGCTGGTGGGAATGCAGACTGGTGCAGCCACTGTGGAAAACACTATGGTGTTCCCTCAAAAAGTTAAAAATTGAACTGCCATTTGACCCAGTGATCCCACTTCTAGGAATATACCCTAAGAAACCTGAAACACCAATCAGAAACAATATATGTACCCCCATGTTCATAGCAGCACTATTTACAATAGCTAAGATCTGGAAACAACCCAAGTGTCCATCAGTAGATGAGTGGATTAAAAAGCTGTGATACATAGCCCTGGCCAGTTTGGCTCAGCAGTAAAAAGCTGTGATACATGTACACAATGGAATACTATGCAGCTGTAAGAAAGATAAACTGTCTCTTAATAAACTTTAAAGAATGCTAAGGTAACATGGTAAATAAAGGAAAAAAATATCAAGCCTTATCTATATAAACGATATCCTTGAGTAACCAAATAGTTGACAAAGGAGATTTTCTTATTTTTAGAAATATTTTAATTAATGTTTGAAAACAGAATAGTATAGAATTAGAATATCACTATTTTGGGTAGAGATGGAAGAGGACATAAAGGAGATAAACAGTGATGGAAAAAATAAATTAAAAGAATATCACTATTTGCATATGGCTGATATAACATGAGAGAGAGAGAGAGAGAGAGAGAGAGGACACAAGACCTTCTTTGAAACAATTTTTGCCAAAAAGTTATATCTTGATTTTTATCACACCTATAGATCTAATTTTTAATTAATAGGAACATAGACAATGAAGGAACATGCTAAATACCACCAGAAAGATACACTATTCAAAATCAAAACTGGAAAACACTACAGAATAAATGACTGGTTCCTTCTATAAGTAAGTTTAATGGAAAGAGACATAGAGACAGAATTTGTAGATGAAAAGATATTTAAACAATTTGTAATACTTGAATCTTACTCGGATCTTGAGACACACAGTTAAAAATTACATAAGTGGTGTAATTCAAATCTTAGCAAGGTATTTTGTGGATATAGACAAACTAATGTTTAAGGTTAGAATGAGAAGCAGAAGAGCCAACATTATATTGAAGGAGAACAAAGTTGAAGGACTGACACTACTTGACTTCAAGACTTACTATAAAATTATAGTAGTTAAAATAGATCAGTGGAACAAAAAGGAGAGCCCTAAATAGACCCACTGAATGATGTCAAAGGATCTTAGATAACGGAGCAAAGGAATAGAATGAAGAAAAGTTAGTCTTTTCAAGAAATGGTTCTGGAACAACTGGATATCTACATACCAAAAACCTCTCTAGAATCTAACACAGACCTCACACCCTTCAGAAAAATTAACTCAAAATGAGTCACAGACATAAATGTAAAATGCAAAACTTTAAAACTCCTAGACGATAACATGAAAGAAAATCTAGATGACTTAGGGTACGGAGATGGCCTTTTTAGATATAACAACAAATGCATAATCTATGAAAGAAATAATGAGTAAACTAGACTTTATTAAAATAAAGAATATCAAGAGAATAAGAAGACAAGCCACAAACTGGGAGAAAATATTTGCAAAAGCCATCTAACAAAGGATTGTTGTTTAAAATATAAAAAGAACTCAAAACACAACAATAAGAAAATAAACAACTTGGTTAAAAATGAGCACAAACCTTAATAGACACCTCACCAAATAAATTATATAAACAGGAAATAAACATAAAAATGTTTAATATCATATGGCATCAGAGAAATGCAAATTAAAACAATAATGCCATACCACTACACACCTATTAGAATGGCCAAAATCCAGAACACTGACACCACCAAATGATTGAGGCTGTGAAGCAACAGGAACTCTCACTTACTTCTGGTAGGAATACAGCCACTATTTGTCAATTTCTTACAAAACTAAACATAGACTTCCGGTCAAGATGGCGGCGTAGGTAAACGCGGTATCACGTCCTCCCACAAGCACATCAAAGTTACAACTAAACTACAGAACAACCATCATTCAAAACCGCCTGAAATCAAGCTGAATGGAAGTCCTACAACTACGGAACTAAGGAAAAAAAAGCAGCTACATCCAGACCGGTAGGACGGGCAGCGTGGCGGCGAGACCGGCTGGTCCCACACCCAAGTGTGGCGGATAAAAATCAGGAGGCTCCCGCGGCTGGGAAGGTCCTTCCTGAGGACTGAGGGGTCCCCGTCCCACACCAGGTGCCCCGTTCAGGGTTCCAGTGCCAGGAAGAGAAGTCCCCATAACTTCTGGCTGGAAAAACCAGCGGAAACTGAGGCTCAGGGAAGCTGACCTGGCTGGAGCCCCAGGCAGCTCCCTAAAGGGCCCGCGCACGGACTTATTGGACTCTCTCCCTCTAAGCTCGGAGGGGAGGCAGCTCGAGGGGCACCAGAGACATACAGGGAAGAACTGAGCTGTTTGGCACTGGAGCGAGGGCTGGAGAGGGGGACAAATGTGCTGTAAGAGGCCTTTATTCCTTTGGTGAGCCCTTCCCGGGGGCGGCAGACAGAAGCCATATCTGGGACTCCAGCAACCTGGCTCACACTGGTAGCCCCGCCCTGCTGACTCCCTGAGGCCCAGCCCCACTCCACACAACTTTCAAGCACACCCAAGCTGTTGCCACTTGCTTAACCATAGGATTGGCCGGTCTTGGATCCTGCTTCAGGTTTTTCCTAAATTCTTTCAAACCAGCAGCATCTGGTCTCAGCGAGCCCCATACCTCTCATTAAGTAATACACAGAAACAAACACAGGGAGGCAGCCAAAATGAGGAGACAAAGAAACAGGTCCCAAATGAAAGAACAGAACAAAACCCCAATAAAAGAACTAAGCGAAATGGAGATAAGCAACCTAACAGATACTGAGTTCAAAATACTGCTTATAAGGATGCTCAATGAACTTAGTGAGAACCTCAGTGAACTTAGGGAGGGCCTCAAGAGCATAAAAAAGGACCAGTTAGAAATCATGGATACACAGAATTAAAGGAGGCATTAACTGAAATAAAGAATAATTTACACAGCTTCAATAATAGAGTATGTAAATCCAAGGAGCAAACCATCGATTTGGAATATAAGGAAGCAAAAAATCCCCAATCAGAACAGCAAAAAGAAAAAAGAATCCAAAAAAATGAGGATAGTGTAAGGAGCCTCTGGGACAACTTCAAGCGTGCCAACATTTGCATCTTGGGGGTGCCCGAAGGAGAAGAGAGAGAACAAGAAATCGAAAACCTGTTTGAAACAATAATGGCAGAAAACTTTCCTAACTTGGTGAAAGAAACAGACATACAAGTCCAGGAAGCACAGAGAGTCCCAAACTAGATGAACCCCAAGAGGCCCACACCAAGACACATCATCATCAAAATGCAAAAAGTTCAAGACAAAGAGAGAATATTAAAAGCAGCAAGAGAAGGGCAGCTAGTTACCTACAAGGGAGTACCCATTAGGCTGTCAGCTGATTTCTCAAAAGAAACTTTGCAGGCCAGAAGGGAGTGGCAAGAAATATTCAAAGTGATGAAAAGCAAGAACCTACAACCAACATTACTCTATCCTGCAAAGCTGTCATTTAGAATTGATGGCCATATAAAAACTTTCCCAGACAAGAAAAAGTTAAAGGAGTTCATCACTACCAAACCGTTGTTATATGAAATGATGAAGGGTCTTTTTGAAGAAAAAGATAAAATGTATGAACAAACAAAATGGCAATGAATACATATCTATCGACAATGGAATCTACAAACAAAATGAACAGGTAGAATAGAAACATTCTCATAGATACAGAGAACATTTTGTTGGTTGCCAGACGGGAGGGGGGTTGGGGGAATGGGTGAAAAAGGTGAAGGGATTAAGAAGCACAAATTCATTGCTAGACTGACAAACCTCAAAGGGAAAGGGGTTGGGGGGGTGGGAAGAAATAAACCAAAGAACTTATATGCATAACCAATGGACACAGACAATAGTGTGGGAAAAGGTGGGAGGGGGGCGGGAGTGGGGAGGAGGGGGTCAATGGGGGAAAAATGTGGAACATCTGTAATACATTTTACATCCAAAAATAAAGATTTGAAAAAAAAAAAAAAAACTAAACATAATCTTACCATATAATCCAGCAACCATATTTCTTAATATTTACTCAAATGAATTAAAAACTTAGGTTCACACAAAACTTATGTCCTACAATATGGATGTTTACAGCAGTTTTATTTGTATTTACCAAAACCTGGAAGCAATAAAGACGTCTTTTTGTAGCTAAATGTATAAATAAACTAGTATATCCAGACAGTGTACCAAACACTAAAAAGACCCTATAAAGAAATGAGCTACCAAGCCATGAAAAGACATGGAGGAACCTTAAATGCATATTACTAACTGATAGAAGCCCATTTGAAAAGGCTACACACTGTGTAATTCCAACTATATGACATTCAGGAAAAGGCAAACTATGAAAAGAGCAAAAAGTGGTGATTTCCAGAGGTTTGGGTGGGGAGGGATAAGTAGGTGCAGCACAGAGAATTTTTAGGGGAGTAAACTACTGTTTGATACTACAGTACTTGATACATGTCATTATACATTTGTCCAAACCCACAGAAGATACAGTGCCAACAGTGACCCCTAAAGTGAACTATGGACTTTGGGTGATGATGTGTCAATGTAGGTTCATCAAGTGCATCAAAAGCACCACCCTCGTTTGGTCTTGAATCTGGGAGGTAGAAGGCCTGGAGGACATCCGTGTCATCTTGCCAATGTCAGGCCCAGACTTGTATGTAAATTCCCTTAATAAACTCAATGTAGTGATGGAGTTGTCTTTCCTTGGTCTCTCAGACTCAGGAAATTTTACATAAGACTGGTTCTAGATGATGACGATAGTGAGGAGATTGGGGGGAGGGACCAAGGGTATATAGGAAATCGCTGTACCTTCTGCTCAATTTTGCTATAAACCTAGAACTAATCTAAAAAGATAAAGTCTATTTAAAAGGCAAAAGTGATATATTTGGGGATATTAGAATACTTAATGCATTTTTCATGATAGTACAGAGTTACTGTTAATCATTTTACATTTGGTAATGCTGTTTGCAACTGCTTTTAAAACTTAATAATTCTTTAATTGAGAAACATAATATTTCTCTGGCTGTTGGTTGCACTGTAAAATGCACTGAAATACTGCCTTTCATATCCTAGTTATATTAATGTAATTTACTTGTTTAGTTTCCAGAACATATTTATGCATGAGTATGTAAGGACATGCATATCTGTTTATCTGTATATGTCAGTATTTGATTGAGGTGGTGCTTCATTCAAGGTACTGCTCATAGTATGTGACAAACAAGGTGGTAAAAATGGTGGAAAATACAAATGTAAAAAGCACACTTTTATCAGTTAATAATTGTCTTCAGTTGTTTTTAAGGACGTATTATTTTTTTCTGAAGTGTCTTTTTACACTTCACATGTCTTAGGTGTCATCATTTTCATGGAAGACAAATACGTACTTGCTTCATTTCAGTTCTCTGCTGAAATGGGCATTAAAACAGTGTATGTTCATCCTTCTAACGATACATATCCATATTCCAGGAAGAATGAGTTAAGCTGCTTCCATTTCTTCATAAGCATTTGATACCAAACTGTGAACTGTCATACACTGTCAAATAAAATTGCTCTTAAGAATTCAAATATATAAAGAAATCTCTTCAGGTTTTGTGCTTGGAGGAGTTCAATTCCTCCTTGTCTTCTCTGGCTATGAGGAAGTACCATACACGGTTCTGGAAAGTTCCCCTAGCAGATGCCATTACTTGTTTCTGCTTCGGTTAATGTCCAGCCCAAAACAATAACATACTGTCTGACTTCGTTTTTTTTTTCTTTATTAATTTGAGAGAGAGAGGAAAAGAGACATAGAAACATCAATGAGAGAGAACATCAATTGGCCCCCTCCTGCATGCCCCCCACTGGGGATCTGGCCCACAATCTGAGCATGTGCCCTGACTGGAAATCAAACTGGCAACCTCTTGATGCATGGGTTGACGCTCAACCATTGAGCCACACTGTCTGTGCAATATGAAAGAGACACATCAGTTGGTTGCCTCCCGCATGACCCCAGGGATTGAACCCAAGACTTTGTTTTGAGGGCTGATACTCTAACTGCTGAACCAAACCGACCAGAGTTGACTTCTTGCTTAGGTATTTCTTTTTCATATCTGAAAGTAAGATGCTTTTTTTGTTTTGTTTTTTAATGTTTATTAAAAACTCAGGATGGGGCTCTGCAATTGGCTGCAGCTGTCATTTGCTGCTATAACATACAACATGGAAGTGTCCCAGCTGATGTTCGGCTGTGACAATACCTCGTTTTGAAAAAGAAGAACACTGGATTCTATCTTTTAACCAGACTTCAGTGTCATAGGCCCTGATACAGTTGTGATAAGACAGCCACTTTCATCATGTTCAAGTTCCCTAACCGCAATCAGCAGTAAGAGAAAACCAAAGCCCAGTGTTCGTGTCAATCCATCTTTTTGTTCATGTAACATCTAGACAGTGTGAGGAACCAAATATTGGCCAATCCAAGCTAAAATGTTAAAATTATGTCTGAGTTCTCTTCTCCCAATCCAGTAGTTCAAATGCCTAGTTTGAAACTAAGATAATAAAAACCTTAAACAAATTGGTGGGATATAAAAAGGGAGCATTCAACAAGTGTTGTTGATGTGGAGAAAAGGGAACCCTCGCCCAGCCTTTGCGGTTCAGTGGTTGAGTGTTGACCCATGCACCAAGAGGTCGTTGGTTTGATTCCCATCAGGGCACATGCCCAAGTTGTGGGCCTGATCCCAAGTGGGGGGCATGCAGGAGGTGGCCAATTGATGTTCTCTCTCATCGATGTTTCTATCTCTCTCTCCCTCTCCCTTCCTCTCTCTCTAAAAGCAATAAAAAAAAAAAATTTTTTAAGTACTTAAAAAAAAGAAAACAAAGGGGAACCTCATGCACTGTTGGTGGGAATGCACATTGGTGCAGCCACTGTGGAAAACAGTGTGGAGGGTCTTCCAAACAATTAAAAATAAAACTGCCTTATGACCCAGTGATTTCACTTCTGGGAATATATCTGAAGAAACCTAAAACACTAATTTAAAAGAATATATGCACCTCTATGTTCATTGCAGTGTTATTTACCAATAGCCAAGCTACGGAAGCAACCCAAGTGCCCATCAAGAAACCAGTAGATAAAAAAAGCTGTGGTACATATATATAGTGGAATATTACTCGGCCATAAAAAGAATGGAATCTTACCATTGTGACAGCATGGATGAACCTAAAAGGTATTATGCTAAGTGAAATAAGTCAGTCAGAGAAAGACAAATACCATATGACATGTGACTTCACTTACATGTGGAATCTAAAGAGTAATATAAACAAACAAAACAGAAACAGACTCACAGATACAGAGAACAAACTGATGGTTGCCAAAGGGGAAGTGTTTGGGGGACTGGGTGAAAAGGTCAAGGGGTTAAGAAGTACAGAATGGTAGTTACAAAACAGTCACAGGATGTGAAGTACAGCATAGGGAATATAATCAATAATATTGTAATAACTATGAATGGTACTAGTTGGATACTGGAAATATCAGGGGGAACACTTCGTAAAGTATATAATTGTCTAACCACTATGCAGTACACCTGAAACTAATACAAAATAATATTGAATGTAAACTATAATTGAAAAAAAATTAAGAAATAAAAAATGTAAATTTCTTTCATTTTAAAAATAAAATAAAAAGGGAACATTCACTTGAAAGTTAGAGAACTTTCTCCATTGAGTGGACATAAAATTACGTTACTGAAACTCCAAAGAAGGAAATGTAATTTGAGCAAACGCCTGGATGCTATAGCAAATGTTAATTACATACTCAAATTCTTACAAATAATATTCACTGGTTTTCTAATCCTTGAAAACATTCCTGACCTAATTTTTTTTGGCCTTTGCTCCTGCCTACCACTCTTCATTGCACCTGAGTCTCAAGTCTGTCATTTTACGTGCCTTTATGAGGCAATTTAAAATTACTCATCCTTGGGGTTCTCTGCCTGAAAGATACTTACCCCAGATTACTGCATCAGGCTCCTTGTCATCATTCATCCTGCAGCCTATCACCTTTCAAAAGTATGTCATTCTATCTCAGCAGTGTATTCTCCTCTTAGTACACTGTTTTATTTACTTAAAAGCACTGATAATCTTCACATATGATTTTGTCTACTTATTACATATGTACTCAACACAAAATGTGAATCACAAAATGTGAACACAAAATGTGAATTTCAGTAGAGCAAGGGCCCAGGCAGTTTGATGTACCTCTCCTAACTCAGAACCTTCCACTCGGACTGGCAAATAATAAATGCGAAGTAAATGTTTGGTAAGTAACTAAAATAACTTGTAAATGGTAGAAAAGGTTTTTTAAATTTTATTTTAATTATTTTTATTAATTTATTTTTGTTACAGATATTTCTCCTTTTTCTCCCACTGACACCCTCCTCCCCATCCCCCCCACCCCATCTCCAGTATTGTTGTCTATGTTCATTGGTTACGCATACATGCATATAAGTTCTGTAGTTTATCTCTTCCTTCCCCCCCCCCTTCAGAGGTTTGTCAATCTGTACCCTACTTCTATGTCTCTAGGCCTATTTTGTTCATTAGTTTGTTTTGTTCATTATATTCCATGAATCAGTGAGATCATGTGATATTTGTCTTTCTCTGCTTGGCTTGTTTCACTTAGCATAATACTCTCCAGGTCCCTCCATGTTGTCTCAAAGGGTAAGAGATCTCTCTTTCTAACAGCTGCATAATACTCCATTGTGTATATGTACCACAGCTTTTTTATCCACTCATCTACTGATGGACACTTGGGCTGTTTCCAGATCTTAGCTATTGTAAATAGTGCTGCTATGAACATGGGGGTACATATATTCTTTCTGATTGGTGTTTCAGGCTTCTTAGGGTATATTCCTAGAAGCGGGATCACTGGGTCAAATGGAAGTTCAATTTTTAACTTTTTGAGGTAACACCATAGTGTTTTCCATAGTGACCGCACCAGTCTGCATTCCCACCAGCAGTGTACTAGAGTCCCCTTTCTCCACACCCCCCGTCAACACTTGTTGTTTGATGATAGAGAACATTTAATGAAGGTCACATAACAGAATGTACATTTTTTAACTTGGCCAAAGAAAAAGTCACAGTTGACAGTTCTTGGAAAGTAGGAATTAGTGAGAAAAGTAAGGGAATTACAGGGCCAATAACAACTTCTCTCAAAACAGAGCTTCAAGGAGGCAGGGCTTCTGAAACAGTGGTAGGAAAAACCCAGCAAAACCTCTGTTCAAAAAGCAACGCTGGACAAACTTGGCCAAAACAGCCATTTCAGTACTCTGGAGATTAACAGGAGGCATATATAAAAAAAAAAAATTTTAAAAATGGAGAAGAGAGGATTCCAGAAACACTACCAAACCTGAGGCAAGAGCAGCAGGAATTATGGAGGTTTAGCTTGGGGGCTGCTCTCACTGGCCCCACCCCTTCCCCCAGCAGCTTGCTAAGTGGGAACCAGCTGTTTCTCTGCTAGAGGGCATTGACTTCATTTAGATCAGAGTGCAGAAAAACCCCAAACTCCTGGACATTATCCAAAACAGTAGCAATCCTAGTGGCAAGCAAATGGGAGGCTAAAATCACAGCCAGCGTGAGGTTGCAATTCTGGTTGAGAGGCAGCAGACTTCCAGATTAGCCAAAAATTTTACAAGGATCTTGGAATAAAACAACATTAGTTGTCCCTGATAAGTCCCCCACATATCTCTAGCAACCTAGAAGTCATGTGCAAAACTACACAGACACTCAGGATAGACTAGAGAGGGGCCTACCTATCCAAATATCACGATTTGGATCGTGAGGGTTCACATAATCCCAGAGAAATACAAGGGGACCAGCAGGAAGTAAAAAGCCAGGTTCGATTTATGAAGGGCTGAAGCTCTAGCTGTGTTCCTACAGCCAAGCCACACAACACGTACACAAAGGAGTGTGTCCGCATTCCAATCAAGTTTTGTTTACAGAAACAGGTGGTTGGTTGGGCCACATTTGGCCCACAGGCCCCTGTTTGCTGATCATTGCTCTAAAAAAATGTAAACTAACCCACTGTGAAATAAAACAGATCACTGGGCACAGTAATGAGGGGGATTATAAAAGGGCATGGGGAAACATTTGCGGTGATAGAAATAGTAATTATACTGATTGTGTTGATTGTTTTGCAGATGCAAACATACATTAAAATCTTATAAACTGTGGATTTTAAATATGCATGGTTAATTACATGCCACTTATACCCAATAAAGTTATTAAAAATCAATTAATACCTTTTGCCACATTAACAGAATAAGTTAGAACAATTATATGACCATATCAGATTCATAAAAAAATTTTTTTCAAATTTGACACTTCCTCATGATATATGACACCCAAGAAAATGCTTCACGCATAGTATAATCAGTAAAAGTAGTTATTATTATGGAAGACAGAAGAATAATGGAAAAGTGTAATGGAAATAGCACTGACTTTTGAAACAGATAGGCTACTATTCAAGTCTAAAATTAGCTTCTGGCCCCACCAGTGTGGCTCACTGGTTGAGTGTTGACCCATGCACTAAGAGGTCTCAGGTTCAATTCCCGGTCAGGGCACATGCCCAGGTTGTGGGCCCGATCCCCAGTGTGGGGCATGCAGGAGGTGGCCAATCAATGTTCTTTCTCATCAATATTTCTATCTCTCTCTCCCTCTCCCTTCCTCTCCCTCTAAAATCAATTTAAAAAAAAAACTTAGCTATTTACAAACTGTATAAATTAATGCCAATAACAATTACCTTATTGGCCTGTATTGTAACCAATAAAATAGCTTACATAAAGTATATTGTAGAACTCCTGACTTTCAGTGTGTAACCTTTATTATTATTGTGATTTTCTAAATTTAGTATTTTTATTTATTTTTTTTATTAATTAATTTTTGTTACAGATGTTTCTCCTTTTCCCCCCACTGATTCCCCCCTCCCCCTCCCTCCCTGCCCTTTCCCCAGTTTGTTGTTCATGTCCACTGTTCATAAATTTAGTATTTTTAAATCCCTACAGATCCTAGCATGCTATGTCCAGTAGGACTCATTTAATGACAATGAGTTAGGTGCATTGTGAAACTATTTAGTATGTCAGTTTTCAACCATACCCTAAGGTAGAGAGACTAGATAATGAATGTTCATGTACTCAAAATAGCTTCCACAATCATCAATCATTTTTGTCATTCTTTATCATCATTCCTCCCTCTTTTTGGCTGGTGTATGTCAAAATAAATTCCAGACATTATAGAATTTTAGCTGTAAATACTTAAGTATGTATGAGATGGACTTTTTTTTGTTTTTGTTAACACCATTGTGTTTTTTTTTTAATTGTTAAAAGTATTACAGATATCCTCCTTTTTTCCCCATTGACCACCTCCTTCCCACTCCCACCCCCCCATCCCCCCACCCCACCCCCGTGTGCCTTCCCCAGCCTAATGTCTGTGTCATTGGGTGTGCATATATGCATATAAGTTCTTTGGTTTATCTCTTCCCAATCCTCCTACCTTCCACCCCCATCCCTCTGAGGTTCGTCAGTCTGTTCCCTGTTTCCATGATTCTGGATCTCTTTTGGCCAATAGCTTATTTTGTTTATTATATTCCACAAATAAGTGAGATCATGTGGTACTTGTCTTTCTCTGACTGTCTTATTTCGCTTAGGATAATACCCTCCAGGTCCCTCCATGTCGTCTCAAAGGGTAAGAGATCTCTCTTTCTTACAGCTGCACAGTATTCCATTGTGTATATGTACCACAGCTTTTATATCCACTCATCTACTGATGGGAACTTGGGTTGTTTCCAGATCTTAGCTATTGTAAAAAGTGCTGCTATGAACATAGGAGTGCATATATTCTTCCTGACTGATTTTTCAGTCTTCTTAGGATATATTCCTTGAGGTGGGATCACTGGGTTAAATGGCAGTTCCATTTTTAATTTTTGGAGGAAACACCATATTGTTTTTCATATACCCAACATCTCTAGTCATCAGAGAGATGCAAATTAAAATGACTATGAGATACCACCTCACACCTGCCAGAAGGGCAGCCATCAACAAATCCTCAAACAACAAATGCTGGCGAGGATGTGGTGAAAAGGGTACTCTAGCACACTGCTGGTGGGAATGCAAACTGGTGCTGCCACTATGGAAAATAATTAAAGACTTTTAAATGTCAGGACCTTGTATTAGTTTGCTAGAGCAGCCACGACAAAGTATCATAGACTGGGTGTCTCAAACAACAAAAATTTTCTTACAGTTCCAAAAACTGTGTGTCTAAGTTCAAGGTGTTAGCAGGGTTGATTTCTTCTGTAGCCTGTCTGCTTGGCCAACTTCATGGCCATCTTCCCTGCATCTTCCCTGGTCTTCCCTCTATGTGTGTTTGTATTCTAATTTCCTCTCTTCACAAGAACATGAGTCATATTGGAATTAGGCCCACCCTTATGACCTCATTTTACCTTAATGATTTCTTCAAGGCATTATCCCCAAATACAATTACATTCTGAGGTATTGGGGGTTAGGACTTCAACATATGAATTTGAGGTGAACACAATTCATCACATAACAGAACTATGCAATGAGAGAGAACAGTGATAACCATGGAGATGCATAGCTCCCATCTCCCTTTACAAATCTGCAATGAACTACAGTATTTGATGGCAGTCTCCAGCTGCTGCACTTAGAGGTGTGCTGCAGTGTTTACACCAAAGCCATACTCTGTGTGTTGCTCCCAGCCAATCACTGGGCACAGTGGGTAAAATAGTGCCAGCCAATTTTAACCTACTTGCTCTTATAATGGCAATAATTGCTCTGAGTTTGTTCAATGTCCTGCTTGAGACTTTCTCAGAGCTGTATCAGAGTGTGAGGGCCCTCCTACTCCTTCCTTCCTTCCTTTCTTCCTTCCTTCTCTCTCTCTGTCTCTCTCCCTCCCTCCCTTCTTTCCCTTTTATTTTCTCACAAGTGTAAGACCTGCATCATGGCCTAAAACTTCTCCCTACCTACTGCTGCTCTCTGTCCTCTTTTTACTGTTCAGGTATTTCCCCCAGTAAATCTTGTGCATGTCTAATCCTATCTTGATGTCTGCTTCTTCGACACAATAAGCATACTGATAGTAAATGTTGAAACCTATAAGAAAGCAATTAAGTCAATGATTGGCAGTGTTGGGAATCAGGTTTTTCACTGTTGGAATGTGATATTACAGATAAGCAGGAGCAGGAGGTGGTCCATGTGGTAATGAATTACATCTGAAGACACCAATATGAACTCATGTTTATCTTAATGTACATACAGATGGCTACATATAAAATATTTATAAATATGTATATATACATGGGATATATATATATATATATATATATATATATATCCTTGCTTTGTCAGCTGAGGAGGCCCAGACAAACGACACTTCAGTAGCAATAAGCACACCTATCACTCAGACCTTCATTTCTAACACCATTCTTCAATAAAAGGAGCCTCGGCTCCCGGAAGAAATGGTTGATCCCAGCACTAGGGCAGGATATCTACAAGATGAGCTTGGAGCATCTTGTAATGTTAGAAAGTAAGGAAGTACTAAACAAATCAATAAAACAGAAAATAGACACACACACACAATGATGAGGCTATGTCAAAGGGACATAAGAGCCAACATAAATGGCTCCCAATGACCAATATCGATATCATTTGAGCAAAACAAACAATGTTGTATTGGATTATAATGCAAAGTAAAAAATAAAACTACAACCACAACTTCAGCCAGATGATCAAGGTGAGCATTAAGACTGATAAGTCATCTTGGTATGCTATGATAAAAATAACACTTTACCTATCTGTGACTGTGCTCTCAAAAACTAATCATAAGAAAAATGCCAGACCAACCCCAATGAGAGACATACTACAAAGTACCTGACCAGTACTCCTCAAATTGCCAAGGTCACTAAAGGAAAATCTAAGACACTGTCATAGTCAGGAGGACAGTGAGGAAATACAAGAACTACCTGTCAAGTGGTGTCCTGGGAGGTACTGTGGTACAGAAAAGGAACATTAGGTAAAAACTAAGGAAATCAAAGTAAAATATGGACTTTAAATAATGCATTAATATTGGTTCATTAATTAATATTGGTCCATACCATTTTAAGGTGTTAATAATATGGGAAACAGCCCTGGCCAGTGTGCCTGAGCGGTTAGAGTGTCAGCATGGGCACCGAAGTGTCCCGGGTTTGACTTCTGGTCAAGGGTATGTACTTGGGTTGCAGGTTTGATCCCGACCCCCAACTGGGACATGTGCAGGAGGCAACCAATCAAGGTATCTCTCTCACATTGATGTTTCTCTCTCTCTACCTGCCTCCCTCCCTCCCTTCCACTCTAAAAATCAATGGAAAAAATATCCTTCAGTGAGGAGTAACAAAAAAAGGTAAAAAATAAAAATAAATAATATGGAAAACAAAGTACAAAATATGTGAAAACTTTATACTGTTTTGTAATTTTTTCAGTAAATCTAAAATTGTTCTAAAGTAAAAAGTTAAAATAAAAAATCTATAAGACAAAATGCCATGTGGATTATGACTGCAATAACTAATATTTATTTAGCACTTTCCAGGCTACAAAGCACTCTCTACTGCATTAACTCGTTGAATGATAAATCCATTACCTTTCAGGACTTTATGATGAGACCATGTTATGAAGCCTGTCTAAAAAGCACATGAATAAAACATGTAACTGTCATTATTTCAATAAAATCATGTTCTGCTCAGAAAAAGAAGATGAATCATAAAGGACCTCAAGTTACCAGCACAGCTTTTAATTTCTGGCAAATTTCACATCTTTCCTCGCTGTGTCAAACCTGTTCTGGGCATATTGGGCTTCTATTTTGCAGATCTCCAGTGATTTTTTAACAGCAGTTGTGAATACTTAATGAAATTCATCATGCATTTGCAACAAACTGCTCACCTTTCCCAACCCCAGAGAGAAATGTGGAAGTAGAAGAAAAGAAGCTAGTGATGAATTGCATCCCTCCTCACCAGAGCAGGAGGGAATAATTGACAGGACAGGTAGGTGCCTGCCAGAGATCCAGCCAACAGCACTCCCGGTTCAGAGCTGCCGCTCTCTGTGCGCAGCCTCCCGCTCGCCCTCCCTCCATGCACTCTCCCCCCAGCTCACTTCAGTCCTTTCCTTTCCTTGGCTCCTGGGTCGCTTTCCCCTTTCCTCTTCGTTGCCTTGGGCCAAGTGGAACAACTCAGAAAAATTTCCAGATCGCACTGATGCATAGGATTGGTGGCTAACTGCAAATTAGAGCATTAAAACACACATCTCTGATCCCACAAATACCCTAACGCACTCCCTCGCTTTTGCCAAACTTCTCTTTTTTTTTTTTTATTTCATTTTCCTTTGGACATATAAGAATCAGGCAGGAACCAAATACAGGGCCAATATCGATGTGTAGATGACCTCCCACCCAACATGCAATTAAGCATTTTGATGGGCCTGTGAGGTAGAAGATGGTATGGCTCTTGACTATAACTCATCATAAATCTGTAACCTGTAAACTGGAAAGCAAATCCTCACACAAAACCCAAATACTCTTGATCACTAGACAACAGGAGTCAAGGTGAAGAGGTTGGGTGAAGGCTCTCACACAAGGTACCACATGACCCGAGCCTCTCACAGGCTGTGTCCTTATTTGTAAAATGGGGATATCAACAGCAGCCTCTCGGGGGGCTGTGAAATGTAAAGGCAATAATGTGTTGAGAGTACACAGTAAGCATTTAATGAATATTCAGGGAGAAAAAAAATTTATTTGGGATGAGAGTAGCACATGCTATATTGACTCGGCTTCCGGGTCCTTCTTGTGTAAACTAGCAAAAATTCATCTTGACCTCAGGATGGGACCTGTTAAATGTTCTTTTTAGGTATAATTTTGGAATAAATATTAAATATTAGTTTCGATAAATTATGTAACTTGATATTCATAAATATAGTCATAAACATGTAGCATATCCAAATATCTAGCCTTAAATCTGGCACATCTGTTTGAAATCTGTGTACAACTTAGAAGTTGAAATTATCAGTGTTCAGGCAATTCTTGAAAGCAAATCATTTACTTTTTAACCTGGCAAATCAATGACTTAGCAATATTTTTAGCACGTGTGTTTTCAATATATTTTGAATAAATGGATGAATGATATATTAAAATTTTACATGATGTTAGAGAGAACCACTGGTAAACATACATAGTATATAAATGGAATAATATTAACTTTTATATTTCCTTTCTGAGAAAAAATTAATCTGTGCTGTCCATATCAAAACGGTTCCTTGGATACCTCTGCTAGCTGCATTTGGATGGTCACCCTATCACCATCATCACCACCAAGAAAAAATGTAAACAAGACCATTGCCATGTCTCAAAGCATTTGATATGGATTCTACTTCAGAGTTCACATTACTTCAAGTTGTGTGTGCCCGTTAAGCATGCACAGTTCAGTGGTGGGCAAGTACAATAATCAAACTTGCTGTCGGTCTCTCTGGCCGGTGTGGCTCAGTTGGTTGGAATGGCGTCTCGTGCACCAGAAGGTCGAAGGCTGATTCTGAGTCAGGACACATCCCTAAGGTTTTGGGTTTGATCCTCATAGGTGTGGATGGGAGGCAACCAATCGATGTTTCTCTCTGTCTCTCTCTGTCTCTCTCTGTCTCTCTCTCTCCCTCTCTCTCCCGCACCTCTTCTTCCTTCTCTTTAAAAAAAAAAGCAATATTCTCTCTTTGTAAAAAAAAAAAAAAAAAAAAACTGCTATAGTTCTCTTCTTTCTCAAGGAATTGTATAGTTTGGAAGAGCAAGAATATGAATACCAGGATTAGCTGGGATCCTTACAAAAAGTAAGAAAGGGGAACATAGAATTTAAAACAATAAACTAGTTTCCTTTACTCTATTTGTACACATTAGATATTAATCTAAAAGCTTTTCGATGTTTAACTTCAGAGGAATAAGGCAATATTTTCATACCCCTTGGCTTCAGAGTGGCATCTCATAGAGGACAGAAATGAATATTACATCAGCAACCCATATTTTTATCAGAAAAAAACAGAAAACCCTTGTGCTATATTTAATTGGCATGATGAGAAAATTCAGGCATATTTTTCTTTCTTTCTTTTTTTTTTTTTTTGATACAATGGATAAAAATTCAGGTTATAACTTGTCCTTGTAATAAGACTGTTGCCCTCCTGATTTTTCTCCAATGTACAAGTAGTTGCTAAGGGATACTCTGTACATCAGCAAACAAGGTGATTCTGACACTGTGTCCAGTTCCTTAATACAGAAGAAATTAATTAGGCAAAATTTGTCACCACTCAGGAAACAATCAAACTTCATAGTATTCACTAAATGGCAAGCCATCTGAAGCAAGATATTTACAGCTCAGCTCAGGGGCACACCTTCATGAATATGTGCAACTGAAAACGACAAAGAAACCAATTGGTTCATGAAGAAGCCTTCAGCCAGTCAATAAAATGAGAGCAGAAAAGAGGTCACAATAAAAGTCACTGTAAAGCAGAGTTCCAAATTCCACGGGGATGTGGCTCTTTGACCTGCTACCAACAAAGATTGAAATGTCATTAATTTCCCCCACATTTTCATGTAAATTTAATTTTTATGAAATTGTTGACTTGCTAACCCTGGAGAATAGATCTCTCTATTAATCCACAGAATGAGTCTTAATGGTGAACTCTTCAAACAAGCATTTCATTCTGTTAACCTTTCCTTCAAAATACTACATTGTGCCCTTCTTGAATATATTGGCTGGGTAAAAAAAAATGAAGAGAAATATGAATGTTTCGTACTTGCTCCCTTACCCCCAAAGTAATAAGTGTATGATCCTTTAAAACCAAATAATTACTCCCTGGATATGTCATGAAAACAACAGCAAATTTAAAAGTCTGATTTTTCTCATAAAATAAAAGCAAAGAAACTACCTAGAACATGCAGAGATTGGCAGAAAACAAAGAATTAAAGGTTGTTGAAAGAGTTATAATGTAAGAATGCCTTGAGCTTAACTTGGTTATTTTTGACTTCTGGAAAATTTAATGTTACGTTCTTAAAATGTTCCTTGAGTTTCAAAATGTCATGGAAGAAGGCAGTAACTGCTTTTAGTTCTCATTAAACTTTCTTTAATTCACATATGGATTTATGAAAGAAACTGATTTCTGCTGCCAGTTATGTTGGACCAACACTTCCACTGAGAATTGTAATAGCTAGATAAATTTTTCAAATCTGTTTGAAGGCATCAGAGAGCCATCCAATCAGTCAGGGCTCAAAGGGTCAAGAACCCAGGGAGAAAAGAAGAGCAGAGAAGTGAGCTTGACATTTAGAAATACTTTTACCCGCAAGACATTTTCTAATTCCCAAGCAGTGGCAGAAAAACCTGGCAAAGAGTGGTAGCTACAGATCTTGGTCTGGGTCTTTCCAGAAACAGACCCTGAAACAGAGATCTTAGTGCAAGTAGTTCTTTTGGGAGATGCGAGAGACATCAACAGAGAAGTGGGAAAATATGGAGAAAGGGGAAGCCACCAATACAGATACCTTAGTAAGCCAGATACAAAAGCTATAATCTAACCCTGGGAAATGTTTTAAAGCACATACCTCAGACATAACCCACACAACACTTCATAGAGCTACAGCTTTTGTGTCATCTTTGTCACTTGGCACTGGTTAGAGATATTCTTGGGGGAGTTAATTAATTACAGAGCACTTCTAGTCTTCCATTGGTATGGCAGAGTAGCCTTCCAGAATAAATCATGAAGCATGAAGATATAGGTGCTGGCAGCTTTCAATTATCTAGAACACACACATATGGTAAGCTTTGGGGTATCTGGGAAGGTACTGACAGTATCTGCTACAATCTGCTCTTTGTAGTATTCAAAACAACCCATACCCAAGCAAAGGTTTCTCTTTCCTGTCAGCAACCCTTCAAGGTCAAATGTTTTAAAAAATGAACATGCACAGGAGTTTTAGTGAAACAAGAGACATGCCTCATTGCAGTTCATCCTAAAGTTGCAGCCCCAGCTAGTGTGGCTCAGTAGATTGGGTGACGTCCCAAGCACCAAAAGGTTGCTGCTGGTTTGATTCCTGATCAAGGTACATGCCCAGGTTGTGGGCTCAATCCCAGGTAGGGGGCATTCAGGAGGCAGCTGATCAATGTTTCTCTCACATTGATGTTTCTCTCTCTCCCTCTACCTTCCTTTCCAAGAAAAAATCAATAAAACATTTTTTGGGTTTTTTTTAAGTTGCAACTAATATTCACTATCTATGTCTTCTATCAAGAGTGCTTCTATGTCATTCTATCAAGAGTGCTTTTGATGATCTGGGATAAACTACATCTCTATTCTTGAGGCTCTGGGCCCCTGGTTACCATGCTGTTATTAGGTCATGCTCTCTGCTACTATCCATTTCTGGTAAACTACTAGATATGAAAACACAATGAACCTCCCTGCCTTCATTATGGAGCAGCTACTCTATATCCTCATGATAATAATGGTTAATTAACACTGACAGTGTAATAACTTCTCAAATGCCTTCTGTGCTCTTACATGAGAGCCCAGAATGACTAGGGTATAGCTTTTAAGTTTAGCCTTTGTGGAAATTTTGCTGTACAGCCTGGTGGAAGCATCTCTCTCCTGAGAACTGAAACACAAATTCCTCAAGGGATCCATCAGGAATATGATAAAGGGACCACTGGTACTTTTGGTTCTTAGACCCTAGGGGTGCACGTGTCACTTTCTGGGGTTCTGTGGAGTCGCCAATATTTTCATAATAATATTAAGATGCTGTTTACCTTTATCACACTGTTGGCAGTTGCACAAGTGTGTTAGTGATTGGGGCTACTGCGTGGTTAAATTTATGGTAGTTCCCCATAATTTTCCATAATGTTTCTGATATTTTCAGGGCCCAGACTAGTTAATGAAATGGAAATATGATAAGGACCACCAACCCTGCACCTTTAAGCCTACAGGGTGACACTAAATCTTTCATTTTTCTCAAGATGCATTATGGCTTCTCATTTAGACTCTTGAATAGAAAGGAATTTTATGGGTTTCCACTTGTTTTCCCCAAACATTTTGGTTCTTTCTCCATAAGTCAGTTTACAAATGTAAGAATTCTGCCACACTATGAATATATGTATCCTCGTTATGTAATAAGGGACTGGGGAATACACAAGAGCACATTGAGGAGCCACTGGATTCACAGTGAGGCAGACTGTGGCCAGGGCTCCATGTATCACCTGGCCTCCGTATTATCCTCACTAGCAGAAGCACTATAAGGGCCCTTTTTAGTATCTTGGGGTTAGAATAATCTCAGACCCTCAGATGAGGACTTGAGGACAAGTGATTTATTTGGAAATGAAAAAACACTGACATGGAGGAAGCGAAGCCGGGGAGGGAAGGTAACTAATAAATGATACATTATTAAGCTAATCCCATAGGAGAAATACAGGGTACAAAAATGGTGCAAAATACATATTCGAGGATTATCCCACCAAGAGGTGGGAGGAACCATTAAAAATCATATACCCATGCCCAGCCAGTGTGGCTCAGTAGACTGATCTGGTCATCCCATGGACCAAGAGGTCCCAATTCGATTCCCAGTCAGGGCACATGCCCAGGTTGCAGACTCAGTCTCCAGTAGGGGGCGTGCAGGAGGCAGCTGACTGAAGTTTTTCTCTCACATCAATGTTTTATCTCTCTCTCTCTCTCTAAACAAATGAAAAAATAAAGAATAAATCAATAATAAAAGAATTATACACCCATAACTGCCAGTCACTAATTAAGGGCCACTTTTAGGGATATGTAATTCCTGAGTATTTTTAGCACTACTACATGAACAGCTAGAACAGTATTCCAGAAAAACCCATCAGGCACATACATGCAGATCTAGAAAATCTGACAAATACAGGTAAAGCTCTGACAACATCAGCTACAGAATCTGAGGAAACTAGAAGAGATTTCCACATTTTAAGGGAACTGAAAAATTCAATACACACCAAGGCATAAATCTTCAAATCAGCTAGAGAAAAGAGACATCACCTTAAAGAAACAACAATAAGGCCAATAGTTAACACTTGAACAGAAACTATGAAAGCCATAAATCAGTAAAATGGCATCATCAAAGTGTTGGAAGAAAAGTCATCAACCTAAATATCTATACCTAGGAGCAAACAGCCTTCAAAACTGAAGTGTAATGAAATGACTTCCAGATAAACAAAACTGGGAGACTATGTCACCCGCAAACAAAATATATTTTTATAAAATATTTTTAAGTGTTAAAAGTACTACATGTTCAGAAACTATGAGTAAGATGTTAACTATAATCTAAAATATATAGGTAATCTAATTAAATAGAAATGTATTAAATACTTCCTAAAATAAAGTTAATGAGACTGGGTAAAATAAAATAAAACCCAACAATAATACATGCCTTAACTATAAGGATAAAGAGGGGTTCAGAGGAAAAGAATAAAGAAAAAAAAGATATAGCCCTGGCTGGTTTGGCTCAGCGGTTAGAGTGTCCGCTCGCAGGCCAGAGAGTCCCTGCTAAGGGCACGTACCTAGGTTGCAGTTTGTCCCCAGCCCCAGTTGGGGTCGTGTGGGTGGTAACCAGTCAATGTGTCTCTCTCTCACATCAATGTTACTCTCTCTCTCTCTTCCTCCCTCTCTTCCTCCAGCTCTAACTGAAGATAAATGCAAAAATGTCCTCGGGTGAGGATAAAAAAAAAAGATATATAATACAAATATTGCCCCAAACTGTACATACAGCTATAACAATAGGAAAAAAATTCAATTTCAAGACAAGATTATTACAGAAAAAAAGCATTTCATTGTGATTATATAATCCATCCATCAGAAAGTGTTATGTACCTTATAAAAGAGTATATAAAACACATAAGCAAAGTAGACTTGCTTTCGATATAAATAAAATAAGACATCAATAATATCAGTAAGGATAGAGAAGTTGTGAAGAACAAAATTTTAAATTTTAATCCCATCAACATGTATAACACCATCCTCAAAACTGGAGGATACACTTTTTCCTAAAATGATGTGCAGCATTTTTTAAAATTGATAATATACTAAGCCACAAAGCAAGTTTCAACAAATTTACAAGGATTGAAGTATCTCTGATCAAATGACATTAAGTTACAAACCAATAACAAAAATGTAACTAGAAAATCTCCCAATATTTAAGTCCAAGTTAATATTGCAATGCAATTTTTAAATCAGTTGAATTTAAATATATTAAACATAAATCATAGAGAACTTCAGAAACATATTTAAAGATTTAGAATGGAAATTTATAACCCTAAAGGCATATTTAGAAAAAAATTAATACTGATACTCCATGATCTAAGTATCCATCTCACTCAGTAAGTTATTCAAAGAAAGTAAAAGAAAGGGAACAGTAAAAACAAGATAAGAAATCATAAAATACAAAGAAAAGCACACATTAGAGAAAGATACAAAAACATAGGAGTTTAAAAAATCATAGTTTAATAATGGGAAGACTTTTAAGAGAGAGACAGTGAGAGAAAATCCAAGCACTCAGGAATGAAAAATATAAAAGATGTAAAAAGACAAGAACAAATTTAAATAAATTTAGGTAAAATGAACAGATTACCAATGAAATACAATTTAGTAGAACTGATACAACAAAAAATAGACAATCTGAATATTCCTATACCTATTAAAAACAGCAGCTCTAATGAAAATCTTCAGAAAAAACTTTAGAGATGATTTCATAATTGAATTCTTCCAAACATTTAAGAAAGAATTAACATCAATCTTACTTTTAAAAAATATTCTAGAGAATATAAAAAGAGGGAAATTCTCAATTTATGTTATGAAACCATAATAAAGATCACACCAAAATCTGACAGACACATAAACATACTTATAAAATCCTATCTAAAATATTGGCCAAAAATAAAAATAAAAATATTTCAACAATACAATTTACAATAGCATCAAAAAATCAACTATGTGGGAATAAATACTATTAAGAATTGTACCAAAACTATCAAAAGACATGAAGATGTAGGTCATGAGAGTTATGACATGTTCATGGATGAGGAATAATATTGTAAAGATTTAATTTTTTTTATATTAATCTGTAGGTTTCACGCACTCACAATTAAAATCCAGCCCATTTATTTTTTAACTGACAAGCTTGTTCTGAAATTTATATGAAAATGTAAGTGGCCAAGAAGAGCCAAGACAACCTTTAAAAAGCCCAAACTAAATGAAAGGACTTACATAACCAGATATCAAAATTTATTATAAAGATAGAATATGTAAGAGAGTGTTATACTGAGTCAAGCAAAGGCAAATAGATGAATGATATGAAACAGACAAGATCCAGAATTACACATAAACAACAGTTGGAAGAGAATGGACTTTTTCAATAAAGTGAGCTTGGTCACTGATAAGGATATGTGCTGGGTCAATTCAAATGGACAATCATTAAACTGGACAACCTACTTCACATCATAAAAAAATGAAGTGTTGCCCTGGCCGGTTTGGCTCAGCAGTTAGAGTGTCAGCCCACAGACCAGAGAGACCCGGGTTCAGTTTCTACTAAGGGCACATACCTAGGTTGCAGTTTGTCCCTGGTTCTGGTTGGGGTTGTGGGGTGGCAACCACTCGATGTGTCTCTTCCACGTCGATGTTTCTCTCTCTCTTCCTTTCTCTCTCCCTCCAGCTTTATCTGAAGATAAATGCAAAAATGTCTTCGGGTGAGGATAAAAAACAAAAAAATGTGAAGTGTTAAAGAATAAAGGGAGTAAAAATGTAAACATATATAACAACTTCTAGAACTTAACATAGGAGAATGTTTTCATGACATTGCAAAAGGCAAGTATTTTTTAAATAAAAGTATTGATAAATTATATTAAAATAAAGAAACTCTCATCAGAAGAGACTAGTAGGAGAGTAAAGATGTATGACACACAGTAGGAGAATACATTAACCATGTATTTAGTATACAAGAGGCTCATATGCAAAATATATGAAGAATTTCTACCAATTGCTATATAAAAGACAACCAAGCAACATGAATGACCAAGAATCTTTTGCAACTTCTTTAAAAAAAAATAACTTACTGTCAATAACATATGAGAAAGTATTCAGTCTCCTAAATCACCAGGAAAATGTAAACTGATTTCACAATGATTTACAATTGTTTATCGCCCACATCAATATGACTGAAATTAAAAACTAAAAACTTTAAGCCCTGGCAAGGATGAGGAAAAAGAACCTGAAACTCTCACCATTTCCACTTTGGAAAACTGTTTGGCACTCTCTATTCCCCAACCATCACAAATTTAATATACACCCAATAAAAATGCATACATAGATTGAAAGGTTTGCATAACTCCAATATAGTAGCAGTATTTGAATAGCTACAAACCAGAAAGAACCCAAATGTCAATAAAGATTAGTGGAACTCATATAAATAAATAACTACTTCTAATGCAACAGACTGGAACAACAGCCACACAGAACTTTGGGTGAAGGAAACCAAACACAAAATAATACATAGTATATGATTCCATTCAGGAAAAACTAATCTAGAGTGGGAAAAGTGGCTTCCTTTGGAGGAAGTGGACAGTAAAATGATGAGGATACAGGACATTTGTGAAAATTCTGCATGGTCTATCCTTGCTATTTGTGCACTTTTCTGTAATTTGTAATGCACATTGTAATTTGATTTAAATGATTTTTAAAAACAGATTAAAATAATGGGAATTATAATGTGAAAGGTAAGACATAATGTCAAAATTAATCACAAAAGAAAACAAAGTATAATTAGTGTTAGGACTTTGTACTTGAAACTAAATCTAATTTCTTGACTTGTTCTTTATTTAAATAAAGTTTTGAAAATTCTTGGAGAGACCAAATAATTATTATAAAATGAAATATTACATATTAAGTGCAAAAGGAATAAATCGGAGTATTAATTCAATATATCCACAGGGTATTCTGGATTAAATGAGAAAAATCTCAATTATGCAATTTTACTATTAAAAATAAAAAGTTTCCATGCTTGATGGACTATATATTTGCATTAATGAACTTAAACTAGTTCGGCTTATCACCAGTTGGAAGTACCAACAGTTCCTCAAGTAATTTTAACCCCAATTAAATGTCTTATCTTTTTCCCAAAGCTGCTTATGCTTCCCTGTTTCTAGTTGCTATAAATGACAGCCTAGTGTCCTATTAATTTACATTTAAAACCTCAGTGCTATCCTTGACACTGCCCTCTCTCTTCTATTGATCCCTTTGCCTTATTAGCTTTCACATCTATCACAACCTTTACATTCCAGTGACCAACCTCTCATTCAAGTCCGCAATTACTTTATTCTAAAATACTGCAAATAGTGTTTTCACTTCTAACCTCTTGATGTCAGTCAGGGCTATGGAAGCTAGTAGTCTTGCACAGTAGTCTTTTTAGTAGGCAACACTAATCATTTTATTCTTCATTTCAAATTTTTAATTGAGTTTCTATTACCTAAAGAATAAATTCCAGTATCCTTAGTTTGACTTCCAAGGGCACCCAAAATCTAGCCCCAAACTAAGTTCCAACATGCACGTTCTATTTCAGTAATGCAACAGTAATTACATTCACCTCACTCTTCTACCTGTTTCTCTGATTGTACTACTCCCATTGTCGAGAATGATTTTCCCCCCATTTTTCTACAATTCTAAATCCTCTACAGTTAAAACTCAATTTGTCATGAAGGTATTTGCTCCTGAGTGAGGTCATGAAAACTGCAGAGTAAGAACTTAAGTGGTTGTTAAAATTCATCAGGTTTTAGAATCACCTGAGGAGCTTTTAAAATTAACCAGTACTGAGGTCATATCTACAGACTCTAACAGAGCATAGCTAGAGTTACTAAAGTCCATGAATCTTAACAGAAAGTCCTTTTGCGACAGCACTGATGGACCTGGAGAGTATTATGCTAAATGAAGTAAGCCAGCCAAAGACAAATGTCATATGATCTCACTGACATGCAGAATCTACTGAACAAAATAAGCTAGCAAAACGAAACAGATTCATAGATACAGAGAACAGGCTTACAGCTGTTAGAGGGGAGGTAGAGGTGGGAGCTGAGTGAAAAAAATGAAGAGACTAAGCCACCCCCTAAAAAAATAATACTCATAGACACAGACAAAAGTATGGTGATTGCCAGAAGGAAAGAGGGGTGGGTGGAGGTAGAAGAGAGTGTACGGGGGATAAATGGTGGTGGAAGACTTGACTTGGGGTGGTGAATAAACAATACCACAGATGATGTGTTATAGAATTGTACACCTGAAATCTATGTAATTTTATTGACCAATGTCACCCAAATAAATTCAATACATTTTTTTTTAAAAAAGGCAGTCCTTCTGGTGTTGCTGTTTCCACCAGCTCAACACCAACCCAGAGTAGTTTTGGGGAACTTGACGGACTAAAATCTGTGGGCACAGAGGATGGCAGGACTATGCAGATGATTAAGGTTAGATCATGTCAGGCTTCCCGTGTACATAAACAACCACAAACACAAAATGAAGACTGAAGTAAAGGAAAATTGTTTGCAGTCCACTTCTGATACAATTGTGAAAGCTTCTACCAAACTGACTAACCGATAGATAATGTTTATAAACCATTTTATAAAAAATAAATCATAAAAGCAGTACAGTAAAGAGACTGGGCAGATTCTGGAGAAAAGACGTTTGGAAGACAGGAAGAGCACAGTTTCAAAAACGTCTAAGAAAACAGTCAACATATGAAAATTGCAGAGAAAATGTAGAAAGCAGTCAGGGACAAAAAGCAAACCAGCAAACGCAAAACATGGTTTGCATACAGGAAACTCTGATTTGAACACCACTGACTTCTCATCAGGAACAACTAAGGGCAAAGAAAAGGTGGGACATCTTTAAGGTGCTGAAACAAACAAAACAAAACACAGTAAAAACCTATCAACAAAGAATTTAATATCAACAAAGAATTCAATATCAACAAAGAATTCTGTATCAACAAAGAATTCTATATCAACAAAGAATTCTACATCGCAAATTTTTTTCATAAATGTAGGCATAGCTCCAGTTTCCACCCAAGATGTAGAAAGCTGGTAAGAGTGTCGCTCTCAGCCTAATGACAAGAAAAAGCAGGATAATGTACAAAATAATGTTTCTTGGGCACATCAAACAGCTGAGGTAATAGAAGAACCAAATCCACTGATATCAAAGGGAAGTCAGGGCAGGGGCACTGTTGTAATAGCTGCAGCAGGAGGAGGACAAGATCTTCCTACAAGAGGATAAAAAAATTCAGCTAAATTTTTAGTGAATTGTAAAAAAAAAAAAAAAAAAAATAGTGAATTGTCCAAGTCCCAATGTGAGCAACTGTAACAGAACAGAAACCCTAAGGGTCTTGGACATGGGGCACTCCGCACTCACCAGAGACTCTTCTCCATGGACTCGACTCACCAGGCACATAGGACTCAACAGGTGCAGAAGAAATCGATAGGTTGAAGAGTCAGGGCAGGCGGAAGACTGGAGAAGCCTCCCTTGGTTTTGCAGGCCAGGAGGAGGGGAGCAGCAGCCTCTGGTGAAAAACACAGTTCCACCTGGTAGCTTCTCCTCTAAGTAATACAAGGGTTAAGCCATGGGGGAAAGGGCAGCAGGTTCTATGCCTGAGGAGAAAGTAAAAGATCCGTGGCTGGGGAAAGTAGAGGAAGGGAAAGGGAAAGTCATCTCCCTCCCTTGGGGAAAGAGCAAGAAACCATCCTGGACTGAGTCCATTAGACGTTTCCTAACACAGGGTGCAGTGACAGGATGAACCCCATCCCTGAGAACCAGGGACTCTGGAACTGAGTAAAACTAAGGCCAGACCAGAAAAACAGATAGATACCCTTGTCTCTCAAAACAGGCTAGTAGCACAAGAAACAGTCAAAAGCAATGTACCACTCAGAGAGAAGCAAACACATGGAGATACACCATCTCTGAGGGTGTCTGATATATCTATGTAACACTTTGAAGTGGTGTGACAGCCCTTATTTAGATAACTAATTAAATAACAAAATAATAATGCACGGCACACTATTTCAGATAGGTAGATAGGCAGATAGATGGGTAGATGATTGATTGATCGATTGATTGATTGATTGACAGATAATTTGTACCATAGAAATATCTTAGAAGCAAATTCAGGAAGCGTAAACATTGGATACTTCAGGGAGTGAATTTTGGAGAGAGGTGAGTAAAAAACTTTAACTCATTATTTTATTCATCACTACAATATCTGAATTATTATTTTAGTAAAATAATTATTATTTTCCAAGTATTTTATAAGATGCAGGAAAGCTACTACTCTCAAGAATTACTAGTACATTTTTAGATTAATATAACATTTTTGGAAAACATTTTTTTTTTATCCTCACCCAAGGACATTTTTCCATTTTTTGTTCAGACAGAGTGGGAGAGAGAGAGAGAGAGAAACATCAATGTGAAAGGGACACATCGAGTGGCTGCCACCCACATGACCAACAAGGGCCAGGGACAAACTGCAACCGAGGTATGCGCCTTAGTGGGAACCGAACCCAGGTGTCTCTGGACTGCAGGCCGACGCTCTAACCGCTGAGCCAAACCGGCCAGGGCTGGGAAACATTTTAATGATACACATCAAGAATGCTGAAAATGTCCAGTTTTCTTTTTTTGGGCATAAATTTTAATCATGGACCTATATCCTAAGAAAATAATCCAAAATATGGAAACAATTACATGTGTAACTATATTTAACAAAGCACTCTGCTGAACTTTTAAAATTTTTCTATAATTTTCAACTTAGAATAATTCAATTTTTATGGTACCTTCACTTTATGGACATGATATAATCATTACAAATGACTCATAAAGACTACACAACAACATGAACAATAAATATAATGCTTGTTAATTGCAAATGAAGATTAAAAGAGACAGTGCTGCACAATTGTGCATAGGCAAAGGACCAAGCCTACTAAATTTGTGTCCTGGAAAATTTACCACCCTACGCGTTAGTATTCATATCTATAAAATAAATGTAATAATACATATAATCATAGATTTTTCATTAGAACTGAATGATAAAATAACTGAACTATACACATTAGCATAGTGCTCAATAAATATTCCTTATTAGTATTATTATCATATAATACGCAAATGGAATTTTAAATAGACATGCAGATATAAATGACATTGGAAGGAAAGAGACAAACTAATATATATATATATATTCTTTGCTGATGTCATTGGAATTTTTCCATTTCTTCATTTTCAAGTTTTTTTCATAGTGTGGATCATTGTGTCACCTTCATAATCTAAAAAAGTAATTATATTGAATAATGTGGTCTTTCTTCATAACTGAACCTCTTCTGCTTAGGACAAATCTGCTCAATCGGAAACTACTGTCCATATTTGGAACTTTCCTTCAGTGTCTTTTCAAATGCCTAATTTGGGGAGGAATAAAAATGTCTCCTATATTCTGCATACACTTGCACTTTAATTTCCTACAAAAGTGATTCTCTTAGATAAAATTCTCTTTTGCTTGAATACTTAAAGCTTCTAGAAAAAAGCTCAAACTTCATTTGGGAAAAAATAATGCTCCACCAGTCCAGAAAATGACAGAAAGACTACATCAAATGCAGCACTGGGCCCTGGTCCTAAGCAAGAGTCTTAGCTCATTTTGGAGCCAAAGAATTGTGAGGCCACAAGACAAATCCCTGACACACATGTGACGGATGACTTTGCCCTAGATCTAGGAAGTTTGACTTTATTCAAATACATCCCTGGACTGCTGACTACACCCAAATCCATACTATTCCAAATGAAAGTGTAAAGAAGCAATTTTCAGGTGAACTGAAGAAGAAAATCATATGTTTGCACCAAGGGAGGTAGCAAATTTATGAAAACAATATGGGTGAAATGACAGGTTTGGGGGATGATTCTGGTACATCTGCATGTGAACACTCACTCAGCAGCAACTGTGAGGACAAAGTGAGGAGAGAAAAATGAAAATTCACATCTTACCCATAAAGCTGAAACTGCTGTAAATGGTTAGAAATTTAGAATAGAAGGTATGTGTGTGTGCATACAGTTTCCCCCAGAAAAAAATTAAGGAGAAATAATTATTTTGTTTTTATTTGAGTTCAGAATTAACACTGAGAAAGTGTTGCTAATTATGTGTGATTACAGCTTTGAAAAAAGCACCTATAAAAGTCTTACTTGATAAAAATAAACTTATGTGTTGACAATTAAAATATCCAAGGAATTTCATCACGTGGATGAATTACTAGTAGTCGTTTTTACAAAAGTAAAATAATAATAGTAATTACTTAACAAAATAATAAAGGTAATAATAATAAAAGTAAAATAATAATATATTCTAATGCATAAGCAGTTTGTCTTTCAAAAAATTAGGTTGAGAATAAAAATAGAGTTATTCTACCTACAATATTTGCCAATGCTGTTTTCTTGTCCACACCTACCTCTCATCCCTTAAAATATCATTCTATAGATGTGCCACATATATTAAATCTTCTAATGATACTAGTGTATTTCTTATGGATGAATTTTTGCAATTGTGGTTCCGTTTTATAGCAAGAACTTACTCTAGCTTTTCTATGCATACATTCCACCCAGCAAAGCCTAACTGCAAGAAAGGCTTTGGTCCTATAATCTTATGTAAGTCGTAGTTCAGTCAAGTAGATAATATGCACTGTGGATGAAGGAGTAGGAAACAAATTCTGTCATAATCTGCTGTACCATTTTAAGGGCAATTTAGCAGTAACTTAAAATCCAGTACTGAAAATTTGGCCTATTTGGCCTTGTGGTTCAAAATCTATTTATATAAAAGCCCACATATTGTACAAAGATGGGCATAGGAAAGCCCACAGTAGATATGCTCAACACAATGACTCCCTGGATGTATTTCAAATGCATATTAACCGAGATGCAGACAATTATTATTCTACAAATTGTTCTGTGAAAAACTATGCAGTCATTGAGAATAATAGCCAATGGGTCTGACATTGAAAAATATTTAAGAAATTATTTAACTTAAGAAAAGCAAATTGGGAGATTCCAAAATGGCGGCAGAGTAAATGGAAGCTACACAGACCATCTCCCAGGAACAAACTGGAATTACACCTAAAATAAAGACAAATTGTCAGAAAAAAGCAACAGAAAAGCAGCTTGTGAGGACCATATAACCAGAGACACTGAAATGATCCTGATAAGATTCCAGAGGAGCGAGAAGGAAACTGGAAGCACACGGCCAGCAGCAGTCTTATCTGTGAGCAGCGCCCTCTGGGTTAAACTCCCAAGGCCGCTTGACAGTGCAGAGAGCTAGGACAGAGTGCTAAAATAGCCACAGCTACTCACCTTGGGCTCTGGCAGAGGGAGGGCAGACTGGACTGGAACCCTGTGGGGACACTCGGGATTTGGAGGGCACTCAGAGCTTCTGCAGAGTTGCAGCCATGCAGGACAGTGGCCACCTTATTCCTTCCCAGGGCTCTGGGGAGAGGCAGCGGCCCCTCCCTCAGAGATCCAACCCCACCCAGGTGGGACATTGAAATGCACATTGAGGCTCATTAACAACCACCATCTGCCCCATTACTCTGAACACCTGAGGGAAGTTTTCATTCAACTAAGAACCCAAAGCTCTTCAAGTAACCAAGATTAATAGCCTCCAAGGAAAAAGCTAGAGGATAACTGAACCATTCCTGGGTTTGCAACTCTACCCAGGAAAATAAGATTTCACAGTGGTGTTTAACGTGGGTCCTCCCACACTCATCCAAACCCAGTAGAGGGAGCCACAAACAGCAGAACAACGGCACCCACAGGAAAAATTTGGCAGGCTCCAAAACGCACTGAGAAAGGCAAAATGGTGAAACAAAGAAACAAATGCCAAATGAAAGAACAAGAGACCTCTACCAACGATGAGATCAATGAAATGTAGTTGAGCAAGTTAACAGAGCTAGACTTCAGAGCCATGATCTTGAGGAAGCTCAACAACATGAGTAAGGACATCAATACCATGAGTACAGACATAGAAACATTGAAAATCAACCAATTGGAAATTAATAACCACCAAGAAGAAATGAAAAATGACACATTAAAAGGACTAATCAGCAGAGTAGAGGAAACTGAGGACCGGATCAGTGAATTAGAAGACGGGGTAGACAAAATCAACCAATCAGAAAACCAAAAAGAAAAAAACAATTAAAAAACAGGGAGACAGTTTAAGAGAACTGTGGGACAACTGGAAATGTAATATTTGCATCATAGGAGTCCCCAAAGAAGAAAATGAGCAAGGGATAGAGAATATATTTGAAAAATTAGTGACAGAAAACTTCTCTAATATGGTGAAGAAAGAAAGTGTTCAAGTTCAAGAAGCACAGAGAGCCCCAAGTAAGAAGACCCCAAACATGCCCACACCAAGACACTTTGTAACTAAAATGCCAAAAATTAAAGACAAAGAGAGAATCCTAAAGGCAGCAACAGATAAGCAACAGGTTACCTACAAAGGAACCCCCATAAGGCTCTCAGTTGACTTCTCAACAGAAACACTATAGACCAGAAGGGAATGGCATGAAGTATTCAAGGTAATGAAAAACAAGGATCTGAATCCAAGACTACTCTACCTAGCAAGACTCTCCTTCAAAATAGAAGGTCAAATAAAGAGCTTCCCAGACAAAAAAAAAAAAAAAGGCTAATGGAATACATTAGCACCAAACCAGCACTGCAAGGAATGTTAAAAGGACTGTTGTAACTAGTAGAAGAAATAAGAAGAAAAATATAACAACACTAAAGAAAATGGCAATAAATAAGTACATATCAATAATTACCTTAAATGTAAATGGATTGAATGCTCTGATAAAAAGACAGAAAGTAACAGACTGATAATCCCCAAAAGAGGGGGTGGGGGAGAAAGATAAACAACATAACTTATACGCATGTACATGTAACAAATGGACATGGACAACAAAGCTGGAGACAGGGCAGGGAGGGAGGGGGTGAGGGTATCAATGGGGGAAAAGGGAGAAACATCTGTAGCAAAAATAAATAAATAAAAATAAATAAAGTAATTGTTGATAAACAAAAAAGAAAATGAATGAATAAATAAATAAATATAATGATATTTATAATATAATTTCATGTTGATTTCAAAACCATACATTAAAAATACATAGATAGCCCTGGCCGGTTTGGCTCAGCGGTTAGAGAGTTGGCCTGCGGTCTGGAGAGACCCGGGTTCGGTTCCCGCTAAGGGCACGTATCTCGGTTGCAATTTGTCCCTGGCCCTGCTTGGGTTGAGTGGGTGGCAACCACTCGATGTGTCTCTTTCACGTCAATGTTTCTCTCTCTCTCTCTCCCTCCCACTCTATCTGAACAAAATATCAAAAAAAAAAATGTCCTCGGGTGAGGATAAAAAAAAATACATAGATAGAGATAGAGATAGAGATAGAGATAGAGATAGAGATAGAGATAGAGATGACACAGAGTTGATTGGATAAAAAAGCATGACATATATATATATATATATATATATATATATATATATTTATATGTTGTTTACAAAAGACCCACTTCACAACAAAAGACTCACATAGGTTGAAAGTGAAGGGATGGAAAAAAATCTTCCAAGCAAATGGAAAGGAAAATAAAAAGCTGGGATAGCAATACTCATATCTGATTAAGTAGATTTCAAAATAAAGGCCATGACTAGAGACAAAGAAGGCCACTACATAATACTGAAAGAATCTATCCAACAAAATAATATAAACTTGGTAAACATATATATACCCAATATAGGAGCACCAACATATATTTAAAATCTTCTGGAGAACTTCAAAAGAGAAATCGACAGCAATACAATCACAGCAGGGGACTTCAATACCACACTGACATCACTAAATAGATCTTCTAGACAAAAAATTAACAAGAAAGAAGAGATTCTAAATGAAGCACTAGACTAAATGGATTTAATAAATATCTACAAAGAATAACACCACAACACTGCAGAATTCACATTCTCCTCAAGTGCACATGGGACATTCTCAAAGATAGACCACATATTAGGACACAAACTAAGTCTCTACAAGTTCAAGAGGATTGAAATCATATCAAGCATCTTCTCAGATCACAATGGCATGAAACTAGAAATCAATTGCAACAAGAACATGCAAAGACATTTCAACACATGGAGGCTAAATAGCATGTTATTAAACAATGAGTGGGTTACCGAGGACATCAAGGAAAAAATTAAAAACTTCCTGGAAAGCAATGAAAAATGAACACTCAACAACACAAAATCTATGGAAAGCAGTCCTGAGAGGAAAATTCATAGCACTACAGGCCTACCTCAAGAAACAAGAAAAATTTCTAATTGACTGTCTAACCTCACAACTTAAAGAATTAGAAACCAAACAGAAAGAAAACCCCAGAGCAAGTAGAAGACAGGAAATAGTAAAGATCAGAGCAGAAATAAATGACACAGAGAACAAAAAAATAATTCAAAGGTCAATGAAACAAAGGGCTGGTTTTTTGAAAAGATAAACAAGATTGATGATCCCGTAGCTAGACTCACCAGATAAGAAACAAAGAGGGAGAACCCAAATGCACAAAATGAGAAATGAAAGAGGAGAAGTAACAACCGACACCACAGAAATACAAAAGATCATTAACAGCTACTATGAACAATTATATGGCAACAAATTCGACAATCTAAGTGAAATGGATAAATTTCTAGAAACACATAGTCCCCCAAAACTGAACCAAGAGGAGATAGAAAACTTGAACAGACCAATAACAACTAAGGAAATTGAAGAGGTAATCAAGACTCTCCCAACAGCCCTGGCCAGTTTGGCTCAGCGGTTAGAGCGTCGGCCTGCGGTCCGGAGAGACCCGGGTTCGGTTCCCGCTAAGGGCACGTACTTCAGTTGCAGTTTGTCCCCGGCCTTGGTTGGTCGTGCGGGTGGCAGCCACTCGATGTGTCCCTTCACGTCGATGTTTCTCTCTCCCTCTCCCTTCCTCTCTCTCCCTCCCACTCTATCTGTACAAAAAAATGGAAAAAATATCCTCGGGTGAGGATTAAAAAAAAAAAAAAAAAAGACTCTCCCAACAAACAAAAGCCCAGGCCCAGATGGGTTCATGCAGGAGTTTTACTGAGCATTCAAAGAATTAACATCCATTCTCCTCAAACTATTTCAAAAAATTCGAGAAAAAAAACTTCCAAGGTCGTTTTATGAGGCCAGCATAATTCTAATTCTAAAACCAGAAAAAGACACTACAAAGAAAGAAAATTACAGACCAATATCCCTGATAAACATAGATGCCAAAATCCTGAACAAAATAATACCAAATCGAATCCACCAATACATCAAAAAAATTATTCACCATGACCAAGTGGGATTCATCCCAGGGATGCAAGGCTGGTACAATATTCACAAATCAATAAACGTGATACACCACATAAACAAAATGAAAGATAAAAATCATATGATCACATCAATAGATGCTGAAAAAGCATTTGACAAAATCCAGCACCCATTTCTGATAGAAACACTCAGCAATGTGGCAATAGAGGGATCATATCTCGACGTAATAAAGGCCATATATGAAAGACCTACAGCCAACCCATCATACTCAATGGGCAGAAACTAAAAGCATTTCTCTTAGGAACAGGAACAAGACAGGGGTGCCTACTTTCACCACTCGTATTTAACATAGTACTGGAGTTCTTAGCCACAGCAATCAGACATGAAGAAAATATGAAAGGGATCCAAATTGGAAAGGAGGAAGTAAAACTGTCTTATTCGCAGATGACATGATATTATACATAGAAAACCCCAAAGATTCCATCAAAAATTTACTAGACTTAATAAATGACTTTGGCAAAGTAGCAGGATACAAAATTAATGTCAAGAAATTGACGGCATTCTTATACACCAATGATGAACTCACAGAAAGAGAAACTGAAAAACAATCCCATTTACCATTGCAGCAAAAAAATAAGATACCTAGGAATAAACTTAACCAAAGAAATAAAGAACCCATTTGCAGAAAACTACAGGACATTGAAAACAGAAATAGAGGAAGATATAAAAAAGTGGAAGCACGTACCTTGTTCATGGATTGGAAGAATTAACATCATTAAAATGTCCATATTACCCAAAGCAATCTACAGATTCAATGCAATCCCCATCAAAATACCAACAACATATTTCACTGAACTAGAACAAATACTTCAAAAGTTCATATGGAACCACAAAAGACCCCGAATAGCCACAGCTATTTTGAAAAAGGACAAAGTAGGTGAAATCACAATACCAGATATCAGGTTATATTACAAAGCTACTGTAATCAAAACTGCCTGGTACTGGCACAAAAACAGGCATGTAGACCAGTGGAACAGAACAGAGAACTCGGAAATTGACCCAAGACATTATGCTCAATTAATATTTGACAAAGGTGGCAAGAGCATACAGTGGAGGAAAGGCAGCCTCTTTAATAAATGGTGTTGGGAAAATTGGACAGCTACATGCAAAACAATGAAACTAGACTATCAATTTACACCCTACACAAGAATAAACACATAATGGATAAAATACTTAAATGTGACCCATGAATCCATTAAAATCCTAGAAGAAAATGTGGGAAACAAAATTTCAGACATCATACGCAGCACAATTTTCACTGATACATCACCTAAGACAACAGAAATAAAGGAGAAAGTGAACACATGGGACTACATCAAACTCAAAAGCTTCTGCACAGCAAAAGAAATAACCATCAAAATGAAAAGGGAACCCACTGTATGGGAGAGCATCATTACCAATGATACATCAGATAAGAGGTTAATTTCCAAAATATATAGAGTACTCATACAACTCAACAAAAGAGAGACAAAGAACCCAATTAAAAAGTGGGCAGAGGAGCTAAATAGACACCTCTCCAAACAGAACATACAAATGGCCAAGAGACATATGAAGAAATGCTCAACATCACTAATCATCAGAGAGATGCAAATTAAAACAACTATGAGGTATCACCTCACACCTGTCAGAATGGCCGCCATCAACAAATCATCAAATAACAAGTGTTGGCGAGGGTGTGGAGAAAAGGGGACTCTAGTACACTGCTGGTGGGAATGCAGACTGGTGCAGCCACTATGGAAAACACTATGGTGTTACCTCAAAAAATGAAAAATTGAACTTCCATTTGACCCAGTGATTCCACTTCTAAGAATATACACTAAGAAGCCTGAAACACCAATCAGAAGGAATATATGTACACCTATGTTCATAGCAGCACTCTTTACAATAGTTAAAATCTGGAAACAGCCCAAGTGTCCGTCAGTAGATGAATGGATAAAAAAGCTGTGGTAGCCCTGGCCAGTTTGGTTCGGTGGTTAGAGCGTCGGCCCACGGACCAGTGTCTCCCGGGTTTGGTTCCCGCTAAGGGCACATACCTCAGTTGTGGTTTGTCCCTGGCCCTGGTTGGGGTCATGTGGGTGGCAACCACTCAATGTGTCTCTCTCACATTGATGTTTCTCTCTCTCTCCCTCTCTCCCACTCTATCTGAAGATAAATGCAGGGGTGTCCTCAGGTGAAGAAAAAAAAAAAAAAAAAAGCAGTGGTACATATACACAATGGAGTACTATCCAGCTATAAAAAAGAAAGATCTCTTATTGTTTGAGATGACATGGAGGGACCTGGAGAGTATTATCCTAAGCAAAACAAGCCAAACAGAAAAGACAAATATCACATGATCTCACTTATTTGTGGAATATAATGAACATAACAGACTGAGGAACAGGGTAGACCCAGAGACGTGGAAGTAGGGTACAGACTGACAACCCTCAGAAGAGGTGTGTGTGTTGGGAGGCGGGGAGATAAACCACAGAACTTATATGCATGTACCCATAACCAGTGGACACAGACAACAAAGCTGGGGATGTGGTGCTTGGGATGGGGAGGAGGGAGTCAATGGGGATAAAAAAGGAGAAACATCTGTAACAAAAATAAATTAAGAAAATAATAAAGGAAAATAATAAAAGAAAAGCACATTGGTTGGTAAAATATAAACACTGTAATGCAGTTCTGTAAAATAACTATATCATTATGTATTTATTTGCAGGCAAGTTTAAATGCATAAAAAACTGTCAGGAAGAGTGCACACCAAGGTTTAAAAGGGTAGCAGTAAACCTGGAAAGTGAGCTGGGATAGCATGTATGTGCATGTGTGTATATTTGAATGTGTGTGGATATGTGCGCATGTATGAGAATTTTTTATTCTCTAATTTTTTTCTTTTTTTGTTTATTCTGTGGGAATGTATTCCTTTAATTGTTAATATAATTGAAAATAAAATTTTATGTTTCAAATGGGAGAGATTTTATATACAAGAAAAACTACTAGAAAGCAGTAAATAAAGACTAACAGTATCAAAGAGATTGTGAGAAATTATCCTGTGGTAACCTGCAATCAGTTTTTCAGAAAACGAAGAGATCACTTACAGTGGAAGAAGTACTTTTTGAGATCAAAACTCAGAAGAAATTGGAAATAATTTAAATCTAAATAAAATAAAAATTCCTAATGTCTAGCATAGTGCGTGGCACATAGTAGCTATTCAGTAATTATTTATTAAATGCCAATAACTGTCAGGAGATTTGGGGTAGGTTACATCTCTGCTGCAGAGTGTTCTCTTGTATATCAAATAAACTGGTTCTCCTAAATTATTTTAAAGATGCCATTAAGGTATCAAAATCTTTATTTCATAGATCATATCACTTCTATGCCAATATATTACACTATAATTTGTAAGAGATTTTCTGAGACTTTTAATTTTGAAAATATCCATCCCATAGTTTGTAGAGGTCATGATAAGGTCTTTGATTTATTTTAATATTTAATTTAGAAAATATAACCATCATAGGTATGCCTCCTACTGGCAAGGTATATAATTTCACTGACAAAGCATCCAGACCACACCCACAAACTTGAAAAACAATTCTTACAACTGCCACTAATAGCAGACCTAGAAATTACCACTTCAGAACTGAGTCTGGTTTTAATAAGGCATACAATCACAGTAAGTCAGTAGAAAACTTTAAAATCTATTTGTCTGCATTAAAATGTTAAGAGAAAGGAATACTTCCCAGAAGAAAAGTATGTCTTTGAAAATAGACAAGATAGGTTTCATTTAAAACTATGACAATAAATATGGTGTTTAGGCTTTTATATGAGAATATATGAAAGGAAAACAAAATGCTTAATAAGGTAATTGCAAAATTTGTGAATTGCAACTGATTTTTCCAAATGAAAATAAGTTGTAACTGCAAAAAAAAAAAAAAAGACATACATGTACTTTGCTATTAAAAATAATAAATCCAAGAAAAACATACAAATGAAAATAAAAAATTACACATAAAATGAATGATTCCACCATCCACAGATAACCACTGCTAACATTTTGTTTATATCCTCCCAATCATTTTTCCCAAAGTACCTACATATTATGCTTTACATGATTGAATTTGCTCTTTCACTTTAAAATATAGCATTATGCTTTATAAATATATCATAATCTGTCATAATGTCATCATCTTCTATTGGTGAATGCTTAAATTCTCTCCAACTTTTCACAACTGAAATGTTACAATGAAATGTCTAGAAAATACATATTTTCATAATTGTTATAAATTCCCAGGTAAGATTCTGAAAAAAATAAAATAGACATTACTGCTCTAAGGATGAACTGCTGAAATTTCCTATAGGAAAAAAACTGTGGGAAATAGAAACAAAGCAAAGCAGAAAACTTTGGCAGAACATTCCACTTCCGCATTCCAGAGGGAGATGTAGTTCTCCAGAAGGGAGGTGTGGAGAGATGCAAACAGAGGCACATGCAGTACTTTTGTAATCAATACAGTTCTGGAGAAGATGTATATGGAAGGAGTAAGGATTTCAAGGAAAAAGGTACAAAAGACAGGCAAGTCTCTATTGGTAGAAAGAAAAAGTTGATAAATTTAATTTTAAGCTGTTTTGAAGTATAATTGCTAAAACATTGCACTTATTTCATTTATATATCAGGATGAGTTTGGATGTATGGATACACCCGTGATACCATCACCAAGGTACTAAACATATCCATTACCTTGAACATTTGTTTCTGTTTTTTTGAGGAGGCTTTTTGGTTTTTTGTTTTGTTTTGCTTTGTTTTTGTGGTAAGAAAACTTAACATGAGATCTATCCTCTTAACATATACTAAGGTGCACAATCCTGTACTGTAAATTACAGGCACTGTGTTGTACAGCAGATCTCTGGAAAGGGTTCGCCTTGTATGACTGAAACTCTGTACTCCTTGAGCAACATCTCTCCCTCCCTCCTGCCCCTGACAACCCCCATTCTATTCTCTGTTTCTATGTGTTTGACAGATAACATATATAAGGGGAATTATGCAGCATGTGACTGGTTTATTTCACTTAGTATAATGTCCTCTAGGTTCATCCATGCTGTTGCATATGGCAGGATTTCTTTGTTTTTAAATTTTTCTTTTTCTTTATTGATTTTAGAGAGAGAGGAAGGGAAAGGGAGAGAAAGAGAGAAACATCGATGAGAGAGAACATCGATTGGCTGCCTCCTGCATGCCCCCCACTGAGGATCAGGCCCACAACCTGGGCATGTGCCCCGACCGGGAATCGAACCGGTGACCTTTTGGTGCATGGGTCGGTGCTCAGCCACTGAGCCACACCAGCCGGGCTCTTTCTGTTTTAAAGCCTAATAATATTCCATTGTATGTATGTACCAAATTTTCTTTATTCATTCATCTGTTGATAGGCATTTGAGTTGTTTCTAAATCTTGGCTATTGTGAATAATAGTGTAATGAACATGGAGGTGCAGATATCTCTTTGAGATCCTGATTTCAACCCTTGGAGATACACCCAAAAGTGGGATCGCTGGGTCACATGATAGTTTTAGTTTTAATTTGATAAAACAGAACAAAAAACAAAGAACCAAAAATTGAGTTTCAAGGGTAAATAAATTAAGAATGCTCTTGAACCTGTAAATGAGACATACTCCCAGGGGGATAAACCACATCACAGAAGAGGAAAATTAAAAAGTTGAGCCCTGGCCAGTTTGGCTCCGTAGTTAGAGCATCAGCCCATGGACCAGAGAGACCCGGGTTTGGTTTCCACTAAGGGCACATACCTTGGTTGTTGCAGTTTGTCCCCCAGGGCCATGTAGGTGGCAACCAGTCCATGTGTCTCTCTCACATCAATGTTTCTCTCTCTCTCTCTCTAAAATTAATTAATTAAAAAAAATAATTATGTAAACATATTCTGTGATTTTAAAAAGTCAATGTCAAATAAACGTGGGTGAAGGCATCTTGTGAAGTACTGATTGTAAGTGTATCACATTTTGCTTATTTCCATAGGAGGTCTCACAGAGCATACAGGGCTTCTTTCTCAAAGAATTAAAACGGAGGACACGTAAATTAAAAACTTGTGTCTGGATGAAATCGAAAACTACAGAGCAAAGAATATAGGAAATTTAGAAAGCCATGAAAGCTTTCTTACACATATAACCACCCCCAGCCACTTCCAAACTGATCGAAATAAAACGTCCTGTACTTTATCTGTGAACCTCATCAAAGAAAATGCCCTCACATGAAATCACTGATACCCTCGGGTAGAGAAAACATACAATGGAATTAAGTGTAGAACACCTTCAGGTGTCTGACCTAACATCTTGTACTGAATCTTTCTTCCGCGGTCTTCAGAAGCATAAAAACTTCCTAAACAATGACAGTTCAGAACACCTCTCTGAATTGTCTATGGAGTGACAACTCTACCTACCATTTGGAAACAAAAGAGAGTTGAACACAAAAGCTCTGACAGCAATAATAGGACATAAATTGAAGCATATTCTACCAGGAGGACTTCTGAAGTGCATTGCAGTGATTTTGAAGAAACAATGCTTCTGTTGTTCTTGTGCCCAGAAATAATCTTATTGAAGGTGAAGTTTTCCTGTGTCAGACAGCTCTTCACAAAAATGAAACATGTTTCCCTTCGAGTACCTCCAAAGCAAGATGGTAGGATTTAGGCTGGGCTGCCAGAGTGACTACAATAGACCTCAAAGAGAAAGCATCTATTACAGTTTTCTTTCAAACACAGTCTTGATAATCCCACATATGTTGTAAAGAATTTTTCTTAGAGTCTTGCAAACAATTTCAGCAATAACGAAACTTCCACTGTGCCAAATAAGCTTGGACAGGTCTCTGAAAACTATGCAGAAAATAACCAGGTGGCTGGCAAGAGTCTGACCCCTGGCAGCATTTCAGTATTTTTTTAAATTATCAGGTTCACTTCTTACTGTCATATTCGTTGGGGAAGAACGTTCTTGTTATTCTCTCTTCTTTTTATGTTGAAAATTTTTTATTTTCTTTATGGGACATACAAAAAAAAAAAAGTTTTGCCCTGGCCAGTTTGGCTCAGCGGTTAGAGCTTCGGCCTGTGGTCCAGAGAGACCCGGGTTCGGTTCCCACTAAGGACACGTACCTCGGTTGCAGTTTGCCCCCGGCCCAGGAGGCAGCCACTCGATGTGTCCCTTTCACGTCAATGTTTCTCTCTCTCTCTCTTTTCCTCTCTCTCCCTCTCACTCTATCTGAACAAAAAAAAAAAAAAAGTCCTCGGGTAAGGATAAAAAAAAAAAGTTTCACGTGCTGCCTTTGAGCCCCCACGGAACCTGCGCGTGGTGCCCCAGGAGTCAGGCTGCAGCCAGGGCACATGCTGTCGCAGACCTGGGGCCAATAGCTCCTGCAGCAAGCCCCCTCCTTTTTTTTAGAGAGAGAGAGAGAGGAAGGAAGGGAGAGAGAGATAGAAACATGATGAGAGAGAACATTAACTAGCCACCCTGCCTCCTGCATGCCCCCCACTGGGGACTGGGCCCACAACCTGGGCATGTGCCCTGACTGGGAATCAAACAGGCGACATCTTGGTGCATGGGTCCACGCACAACAACTGAGCCACACTGGCCCGGCTTTTTAATTTTTTTTAGCAGGGGGTCCTTTTAACTCAGCAACACAACTGGCACTGCGCTGGGTTTGGGGGGGAAGTTGCGGGTTGTAACAACCCAGTCCTTAAACTATGCCCTAGGGCAGCAATTTGCAACTTATTTCATCTCATGGAACACATAACAAACAGCTAAAATTCTGCGGTGCACCAAAAAATAAAATAAAATTTAAAAAGCTTTCCATGAACTATTGACACCCATGAAAAGGAATTATAACCATATACAACCAGATTGACGTCATGCTTACTTTGCCATCTTTTACTTGGACTAAAAAGGGTATTTCATAATCTGCAGCAGGGTAGGGAGGCATTCTTGCCTTTGAGGAGTAAAATGGATCTGATTAAAATATGCTCAGAAAAACAGAAATGGCTCCATTCAAGACCCTTAAATAAACTTACTTCCAAAAATTTTATTATGAACTAATTTTCCATTAGGCAATTCAGAGTCCAAGAAAAGACCCGCCAGGACATGAAATTAGTTCTTCAGTTAAACCTCTTTCTCAAGAATGTTTCCATTTCAGCAAGTCATGTGAAATGTGTACAAGATATTCTGAAAAAAAAAAATTAAAGTTAATATTTAGCAAATTTATAATCACCTCCATCATGAGAATCTTCGAGTAATTTATTTGCATGTTAATTTTTATCACTGCCAATTACTTCATCCTTTTCAGAAATGTAAAATTAGTGGATTAAAACGACACAAGTTTAATAATCTTATGGCAGCAATTTTCAACCTTTCTCATCTCATGGTACACATAAACTAATTACTAATTCTATGGCACATCAAAAAACATATTTTTGGCCGATCTGACAAAAACAGTAGGTATAATTTTAATTTATTCGCACTGGACAGCTAATGTTGTGCTGGCCGTTGTCATTTTTTTATTTGACAATCTACAGGGAAAGAAGTCAGTGCCCCTGACTAAATAGTCAGGTATTGCATTTTTTAAAACTCTTGCAGCACACCGGTGTGCCAGGGCACACCATTTAAAAATCACTGTCTTGTGGTTCTGGAGATCATACATTTTAAAAGATTTTCATGGAGCTAAAATCAAGGTGGCCACAGGGCTGCATTCCTTTCTGGAGGATCCAGTGGAGAATCCATTTCCTTCACTTTTTCAGCTTCCAGAGGCTGCCTGCATTCCTTGGCTGGTGGTCTACTTCCTCCATCTTCAAAGTCAGCAACATCTGGCTGAGGTGGGTATAGGGGCTTTGTTAGATACAGCCTGGGCAGGAGACAGTGGTCAGGGAAAAACTTTGTGAGGTCTGTTTTAGTCTCTGTTCACCTCCATCTCCTCCCATACACATGGGGCTTTGGAACTACCTTTGCCCAACTGTGCTATCAGGCATAGTGTTATCAGAACACTATGAGAGCAGAACACAGACCCTTCAGGGTTGAGGCACTGATGAAAATATATATGGGCTGTTGTGTTACCATCTCCCATTGATTCCTCCATTACCTAGTTCTAGTCCAAAAATGTGAAACTCCAAACCTAAGGGATTTCTACTCTTTAACCTGAGGGTGCACCTTTGGGGAGAGAGCCTTTAGGAGTTAGCGAACAACAGTTCTATGGTACCTGCACCTCTCTACCATGAAGCTCACCTTTGCCCTGTGTCCAAACACACTAGGAGAGTCACAGGTCGGTACCTGCCGCTGGCCCTTCCTACCAGACAGGTGGCTATAATAGTTAAGGAGAATATAGCAGTTCACAGGTCATAAAATTGGGGGGGAGGGCAATGTAAGCACAATAAGAAACAAGAACTAAGTACATATTCTCTGTATTATTGAAACAAATGGGCCAAGAATTTAAAATAAATGTCCTCAAAGACAAAAAGGAGAATGGTAGTAACATGAAAGAGGAACGAGAATACCAAGTCCCAAGTAGAGGTCAAAAGGGGTTAAGCTATTACAAAGTAACTGCCTTGTTTTGGAAATATAAATGGTAGAAAAAAATTTTTTTTTTATCCTCACCCGAGGACATTTTTTCATTTTTTGCACAGATAGAGTGGGAGGGAGAGAGAGAAAGAGAGAGAGAGAGAAACATCGACGTGAAAGAGACACATCGAGTGGCCACCACCCGCACGACCAACCAGGGCCGGGCACAAACTGCAACCAAGGTACATGCCCTTAGCGGGAACCGAACCCGGGTCTCTCCGGACCACAGGCCGATGCTCTAACCGCTGAGCCAAACCGGCCAGAGCTAAATGGTAAAAATTTAAAGTAAACTTTAATAAGTCAAGGATAAATATTGCAATCAAGTGAATAAGTACTAAAAATGAGACAGGAATGAGAATAACAAAAATACTTGATTAATACAAAGATATGCAGGCAAGGGCAGAAAAAGAAACAAAGAAAGAGAAGGGAAAAATAGAGATAAAGCAAGATAATAAACTTAGTAATAAGTCATTACAGTAATAACTGTAACTAAATTAAATGTTAATGAAATAAACATTCTATAAAAGGCAAAGATTTTCAAATTGAATAGAAACAACAGAACCCTACTATATGCTACTGACAAGGTATGTTTTAAAGGACCAAAACTGTCTAAAATAAAGAAATGGGAGGGAAATAATCATAAGACCACTAACTAAAACAAAGCTGGTGTAAATATATTAATATTAGACAAAGAAGAATTTTAAGCTGGAAATGTCACTTAAATAAATAAAGGCATCTCTTAAGGACAGAAATGCCATAATAGAGTTTAACTGAACTTAGTCATAGTAAATTTATTTTTAATACATTGCTAAATAGTTTCTTTAGAACTTGTAATATATATACCATATGAGAAATCAGGCTGCTGAGTGGGCTTTTTCTTCATATTTTCCATTTCTTTATGTTTTATTTTTGTTGACTGGTCAAGCTGCATCATAATATAAACAGAAGGGCTTGCAGGAACCTTCTCTACAACAGTAGCAAAAATCACCAGGATCATAAAAGCTAACAGTAAGCTCCTTTGGTGAGCTTGGCATGGCAATGAATGTTACATGTAACTGAGCTGAGCTTTACACTCTGTTCCTAATTATTGCTTCATTATTAATCCATGATTCTAAAGGTGCTACAGACATTCCTTTCTTATTTTCCTTAGAAATATGCAGATGTTAAAGCTATGCATCAGGCCACTTGTAGTAATGAAATATCCACACAAGAAAAGTAAAATGTGATGGTTTTAATAATGATAAACAAATATTTTCTGAGTTATCAATAAGCAGAATTATCAAGATAGTAGGAAATCTCAATGCCTTCATTAATAATCTTGAAAGGAAAAATGAGAATTACTTATCTGACCTAAAGGATTATTTCAAAGGATACTACAATATTAATAACATTTTTAAAAAGGGATTAAAAATTTCAAAATCTTTCTTTTAAAAAATATACATTAAACCAAGGGGTTCTTAAATTTGCACACTCACCAGAATCCCTTGGTAGGTTGTAAAAACAGATTTCTGGGCCCCTTCAAGGGAGTTTTGGATCAGTAGGTCTGGAGCCCAGCGTGACAATTTGCATTTCTTACAAATCTCCAGGTGATGCTGATGTTGCTAGTCCCAGGACTAAACTTTGAAAGAGCTACCACTTCACACAAATGAACAGACTCACCTGGGAATTATCTAATCTCCAGTATCTGAGTAATTCTTTGTGTGTGTTTTCTACTCTAAAACAGTGAATTAGTTTAATGTAAATGAGATTTCTTCCACATGAAAAGTTAACAAACACTTAATTGGATATTTTCCATAAAACGATTCTTGAGACTGATCCAGTTCCCAGAGACCCTCCATGTGTCTCGAAATTATGCCTGCTCAGGGACCTGCGGTGCTTAAATACAATGGTGCTCCACAATCCTCCTTCAAAGTCCTAGAGAGTCCCAGAAGGTGAATTTTATTGTGGTGTTTTGGTCTTTCAAATCTGTTCACATCACTGCATTTTATGTTGCTCCTTATTCCCATGAGCAGTGAGTCCCATTAAAGCAGAAAAACACTGCCATTGAAGCTACCCGAAGAAACCAAGAGTATTCATGAGACACTCGTACTTGTACTCGGCTTTTTTATCTGATGTTTAGTGTGTCTAACCTACAACAGGGAGTGGATGTAAACAAAACTCTTACTAGGAGCAACAATAAGTTGGAAAGAAACCCAAGTGGGACCTAAGGCACAGTAGTTTGAGTGAGGCTGGCGCTCAGTGCAGGAGAACAGAAAGAGATGAGCTCCTCCGGAGACATGTCTGATAGGACACGGTGCTGTACAAAAAGTGTGCAGGTCTCCCAGATCACTAGGGGAAATAATTATAACAGCACTGACCGGGATGGATTAAATGTGTTTTAAAGACCTGCTGTACAACATTGTATCTAGGCTCAATAATATTGTATGGTACACTTAACAGCTTAGTAAGAGGGTATACCTCATGTTAAGTGTGCCTACCAAAATAAAATAGAATTTAAATGTGTGTGTGTGCATGTAAGGATGAGACATCACACCTGTGTGGCACATGTAGTTGTTTCACTCACACAAGGTTTGTGTTCTGCGGATCTGACAGGGTAGGGAGTGAAGAAGACAGGTGCCATGTGGATCGGATTGCTCTGGGGAGATTCTGTAAGGAGGATGTGGGTGGCTAAACGCCTGCCTTATGGGGTAGACCCTCTGCTCATGCACATGCAGTGACTGCAGTATGTAAACTCAGTCTTCCTTCTCAGCACCTGTGCAATGATGCAAACCCTTACATTCTCAAATGCACTTTGTATGACTTTCTTGAAATACACTAAATTACAGTCAAATCATTGGTGTATATGTACAATGTTTGAGTGAGAGATGAGAAAATATTTTCGAAATAAAAAAGTATAACAAATATTATAATAATTTTACTTGTTAGTACACGTTACTTATATAAAGAAGATACAAAGTACCACTTGCAAAAGAATGGGAGATAAATTTTTTTCACTCAGTATTGCTAAAAATGTAAACTAGAAAATTTGGTATTTTGATATTATTAAAACTATTAAAAACAAGAAAACTCTTGGTTTGGTTAAGTTAATAGAGCAATTATCAGTAATAGGCTTTAAAAACTATTATGTACATCTCAAAAATAGGTAAAATTCACAAGGAAAAATGTTTGAAATCAATTTACAAAAATGTTAATTTAATACAAAAGTGAAACACTTCTCTTTTTTTGTGACTGTATCTGAACAATGTCTAAAGATTTTATATCAGATCTAAACAGTCAGATTCGATCTGATTATGCCACCATGTCTTCAAGTCCTTAGTGATAAAAAATCCAACTTTTTCACTTGCCATCCTTTTGTCTGTCATGGGGTACTCATGCTCCCCTTTCCACTATGCAGACTTTCAAACATAAACAGAAGGACAGAGAACAAGTTCATCAGCCCTCATCCACCCAGCTTTAATAGGTATTAACCTATGGCTACTCTCAATTCATCTACTGACCCACAGATTTTAGTCAGAATATTTTATTTTATTTTATTTTATTCAGCTAGAACAGGAGGGAGAGAGAGAGAAACATCGACGTGAAAGGGACACATCGAGTGGCCGCAACCCGCACGACCCAACCAGGGCCGGGGACAAACTGCAGCAAGGTATATGCCCTTAGCGGGAACCAAACCCGGGTCTCTGTGGACTGCAGGCCGATGCTCTAACCGCTGAGCAAAACCGGCCAGGGCAGTCAGAATATTTTAAAGCAAATCCCGTACATCACAACATTTCAACGTAAATACTTAAGCATGCTTGTCTGACCAACACAATTATTTTAAAGTAATCACCATGCTTAAAAAAATTGTGCTTACTTGATTTATTTGAATAAAGATACCTCGATGTCTCTATATTGCATTAAGCTGTATGTCTTTTAAGTCTCATTTGTTTTTATAACATTGCCCCTCATTTTATTTATTCCATCAGTATGTACTATCAAATGGTCTACTTTCTGCATTTGACTGATTACTTCCTTATGGTATATATGTTAACTTTCTTCTATCTCTTTTATTTCCTATAAACTAGAAGGTAAATATTGAAGGACTTAATATAATCAAGCTCAATTATTTTGACAAATATGCTTCACATGTGGTGTTTTGTACTTCCTATTACTGCACATTGTTGAGATCTCACCGTATCTGGTTGTCCCATATTTAGTGATACTAAGATTTATCAGGGGATTCAGATGATGTTAACCTGATCCTCATTATAAAATTTCCAGTCATGCTTTCCTTAATGATTTTAGGATTCATTGTGATCCTTGCCTAAGACCTGCTATTCCATCCAGAGTTGCAAAAGGTGACTTTAGAATTCTATGGGTCTTCCATGCATGTAATTATTTGTGTAATTCTTACAAAGAAAAACTTTCCTTCCCTCAACTAGTTATGTTATTCCTTTTTAAGATCTTTTTTTTATTATTATTATTGTTCATATTTTTTTTTATCCTCCTAACTTGAGGAATATTTTCCTATTTATAGGAGTCAAAAATGTTTTCTTGTCCTATTTTTAGATGTGTAGCCATGATCTACTTGAGAGCCTGGGGAATGTTAAATAATGTCAATAATGAGCCAGATCATCCCAATGCATAAATTATCCTCAGGCTTTTACATCCCTTACTTTAGAAGCTTCATTAATTGCTTTAGCAGCATTAACTTTTAAAGGCCATTGGGGTCCCATTAAGTTACAGTTATCTTATGTTTCCATCTAACTTGCTTATCCCCAGGGAGTGGTTTGTGTGCTAAGAGAACTTGGGGTGACAAAAGAGAGAAAGCATCACTTTTAGTTGCACGTTAAATCTGAAAGCGTAAGTTTTGCAAGAATAACCGTAATACCCATTTATTTAACGTGCCATAGGGTTTGACTGAAGTACTCTTAATAGGTGAGCTGCACTCCTTTCAAAACTGTGGCCATTTTTTGCAGCTGATGAAGCACAGTGCTTGTGAGGACCAGGTTTGCTCCCAGTGGATGGGCCAGTTGATACCACGAGGAACATAGGAAACAACTCTGAAAATTCTGCAACTTGACTCTGGTGGCTGCCTTGAAAAATGCACATCATTAAACTTGGAACAGCGGAGAAAGATAGTGTGTATTTCAGTAAAATAACTGCCTTCAAAAGAGCTGACTTTCAGAGAAAAGAAATGAGCACTTTTAAACAACAATAACAAAGATGCGAAGGCAGAACAGTAAGTAAAATACATTCAGTGTAACAGAATATGCCTTTAGCTCCCACAAAGCTATACCTCTGGTGAATTAATAATATTTCTTTTGAATATGTCTATATACATGTTCCTTCTCTCAAAAATATCCTCTTTCAAACTCTTAGAATTTTAAACATCATACCACCTCAAATGCAACTCTTTCTTCTTTTTTATTCATTAATCAGGCTCCTCAAAAGAATAATTAAGCTGCTTAAAAGACAGACAGAAAGAGGGGAGAAAGAGAAAAAGTCAGAGAGAAGGAACGTGAGCAGGTGCATTAGAAAAACAGAATCAGTGCAAGACAGAGAGTCAGAGAAACCAGAGGAATTGCTTTAAGGAATTAATGATTTTTTTCATCAAAAGACAAGGAGGAAGGGTGACTTGAGCAGAATGGGAAAGTTGAAGTCTCTGGGACTGCACAAACTCACAGGAAGAGAAATAGCTGGCTCTGAAGATCCCTGAAAGGCTGTGCAGAGAGAGGTTCCAGATATGGTACTGTTATCGGTGGAAGCTGGGCATCCCTTTCCCCAGTGAGTGCTGGGGGTGGGGTCTTGAACACTATCTCGAGAAAAAAAATGTTCTGAGACTCACGTGGGAGGATGAGTGATTTTTATTCCCGTGGAATTACTTCCCTGGGTTTCCAAAGTCCCATTTTCTTAATCCAGTTCTGGAAGATGTGCAGCTGGGGATTCAACAGAGCTGGAAGCAAAACCAGTGTCCTGAGTTTACATTCCATGTTGGAATTGGGGACAGTGTAGCATCAGGCTACTTGCAGTCCATGAGTCCATTGAATGGGTCCACATGGCTGTCAGTCATATGGCAAATGCAAGAAAGCAGGGGCATGAGAGCCCTGCAGGCCAGGAGTCAACCAAGAGCAACCAAGAGAGACCAAGACAAGGTGAACCAAGAGAATAAACTTCTTTGTTTAGGAGATTAAATATCTCAAATCTTCCCATGCTTGCAGTAACCACTCCTACGCCGGCCAGTGACCTGTTCCCAGGTGTGGCTGACAGGCAAGTACCTTCCCTATTTCACCCAGACGTACCTGGGCACGCATCTATTCTCCCCGTGTCCAGTCCTGTCCCCTAGTGATCTGTGGGGAATAGACCGGTGCCTCCCTGGGGAGTGTTATACTGCAGCTTCCTGGCAAAGTTTCACAAATGATGTGCCTATAATATCTGGCCTTCCCTTTGCTCCTTTCCTGTTATTCATAACTAGGTTAATTATAATGGTATCAGTACCTCCAGGAAACAGGGACTTGTTTGAAAGTTTGTACACAGAGCAATTGGACCCTAAGGTTTTCTCTCCCATCCAGGATAGCCTGCTGCCTACTTCTCTTACCCCGCGATAGTCTGAGAGATATTCTCAGGAGAAAGTAAGCCTATGAGGTTCCATGGAACGTTGTGAATTTCATGCTAAAGTCAAAATAGAATGGTTCTCTGATGTCTTTCTGAGCATCACAGTCTACACAATCCCGATCCTCAACAAAAGCAAATGTTACTCCTTAGTGCTGGGATAAATGGAAGGAGAGGGTATATTGTACCTATTTAATGATCAATTTGCTAGTTGACTGTCTCCATATTCTTCTAGGATTTCATTTGTTTTGATCATTTGGGAGTAAAATATGCAACTCTTTCTGTCACATTCTTTTATGATAAAGAATCCAAAACCACATTTCCCCTGCATTAACCCATTTTATTGTTTCCATTATCACTTTGGTCCGTTTATTTAAGGGATACTTTTCTTTTCCAGGGTGGCATAAAGCTTTCCAGTAGTTGTATTGTGTGATGCAAATAAAAATAAATTGTAAAATATAAATAGCAATAAAATATATTTATTATTAAACAACTACCAATGTGTCAAAAGTTCTACTGAGAAAGAGAATGTTCCTTAGCTCAGTAACTAAGAATTTCAAAGGGGCACCCAGGCAGACAGGGTTTGTTCTCATGCATTGTAGTTTTATATACCAGGAATTACAGAAGCCAAATTGTTTCCTATTAGTATGTAATTAGGATACCCATCTTCAGTTTACATTATGCAAACGTCTGTCAAATGGAGTGAGAACAGGTTTTACAAAGGTATATAGGACTCTGAAGAGAAGACCATCGAGATATTAAAACAATATTTGCAAAATGTCACTTTTAGTAGAATATCCTGGGAATTTCGGCTCAAATATGCCAATGGATTATTTGCAAACATCAAAAGTCTGGTTCTTATTATGGGCTTGAGCAAGACAAAAGGGAAAATGTTGGCTATAGCATCAGGATACAGCCATTGTTATGGTCTGAATGTTTGTGTCCTGCAAACATATGTTGAAATTCTAATGTGATAATTTTAGTAGGAGGTGAGACCTCCTACTAGTGGGAGGTGCTTGGTTAAGAGAAAGGGAGGCCTTATGAATAGGATTAATGCTCTTATAAAAGAAACCCCACAAAGCTCCCCAGACTTTTTTGCCATGTGAGGATACAATGAGAAGTCTGCCACCCAGAAGAGGGCGTTCACCTGACCATGCTGGCACCCTGATCTCAGACTTCCAGCCTCCATAACTGCAAGAAATAAATTTCTGTTGTTTATAAGCTACCCAGTTTGTGGTATTTTGTTATAGCTGCCCGACAGATCTAAGACAGCCATTGAAAACTTTAGCATCACCATCTAACCTAACACAAGTCTAATCAACAAGACATGACATTGTACTAGAAACAATAGATTTTTTCTGACAAATTAATACCTTGAAATGCTTCTATTGACTTATCTCCTTCAAATGGGTTTAGATTTGGGTTATTCTGAGTCAGAGCAAAATGGAATTGACACTGCACACACAATAATGTTAATTAAAATGACAATTATTACCGATCCTACATGCAGACTCCCTTCTGAGTAGGAGTTGTTTTGTTTGTGTTTATTTGGTTGTGCTTTCTTTTTAGAAAGTGGAGAGCTAACTGGAAACAGAAGAACCTTTTGTTCCTCTCCTTTGTTATTGAAATTGAAGTTTTAAAGACAAATGAGTAACTATTATTTTAGAGATCAGTTCTAGTTGACTTTAGACAAATTCCCCCAAACCATCTCTTACATAGTTCCCTCGATAGTCCTCCCTCCCCTTCTCACGCACCCAACTTGATCCATGTAACAGGAGCTGGCCTAACTTTAAAAAGAAAGAGTCTCATTAAAAGCAATGGTTACTCCCCAACTTCCCTTTTCTGTAATGATTTTGATAACCACTTCAGACTCTGCAGGGTGTGTGGGAGTGTCCTCCATTGTGTTATTTTACCCATTGAAAAACCTTAACTTCTATTTTTGAATAATTCTAGGTTATTGTCACCTTGTCTTCTTATCTACTCTGACCGTAAGCAATTCCCCCTCCATCTATGTGGTTATCTTGAACGTATTTATAGAGTGACAATGTGTTTCCCCTGAGCTTCCTTCTTTGTACCTGATGATTGCCTTGCTGGAGGGAGGCAGATGGAAAGGAATCATGAATTCTTCACCCTTTAAAAAGTAAACCAACTCAGATTTAAGATGTCACACTGTTTTATTGGAAAGTATAAAAAGAACTGTTTTACTGTGTCATTACAATGACATGGTGCAAGGGCTGGCTCTAAAAAATACCTCTGCCTTGGGACACCAAATAGTTTAAGGCAGAAACTATCAAACTATCTCAGGCTAAACTGTTTACCCATCAGCAAAGAACAGAATTGTTTTCTCTAATGGAGTGTCTTGTCGTGTTATGCATTCATCGAATATTGAAATCACCACTGTGGAAATTAATACTGAGGAGAAATTCATTTGTCATTTAATAATCTAGTTAAGACTGAGTGAAGTTTAATCTCTACAAATAGAAACTATTTCTACCCTAAAAGTTTAACTACCCCAAAATGTATAAAATTAATAAAATATATTTTACTTAATAACTGTTGTCTTAGATTGAACGATCAAAAATTCTTAATTCCCAAGCGTTTAAATGTTTTTTTAAAAACATTTTGCAGGGGGTGAGGGGTGGGGGCAGTTTGTGGGTAGAGTTGGGTTTTTAACATTGTCTTATTTCACATATACAACCAGATTCTTAGAAACATCTTTTATATGTGTATCTTTGTAAGGTCAGTGGGCTCCGGAGAGTCACATGACCGGGGAAATGGACAGCCTAAGGAGAAATCGAAACCACCAATCAAATACCTCCCCTCTTTGTTATGCAGAATCAAGTACCTCCCCTCTTTGTTCCTCAACCTCTCCTATAAAACTGTCCTGGGCGGTCATAACAGTGCAACTTCCCTGGGCCCCCACCACATGGGCCAGTGAACCTCGCCCTGGAACGCTTCAATAAAACTTTCTTGCCCGCCTTTGCAGCTCCGTTTCTCTGTCTTCCTTGCTGAGATACCTTACAATCTTTATATCCTTCCTTCCATGCACCACCATGTGGTGAACACACTATTTCACTGAACTAACACCATCCTTATTCACATATATAACTAGCATTCTAAAAGCAAAAGTAGACACGTGGGACTACATCAAACTAAAAAGCTTCTGCACAACAAAGGAAAACAATCCACAGGCTGAAAAGGCAACCTCTGGAATGGAAGAATAGATTTGCAAACTTTACCTCTGATAAGAGACTAATTTCCAAAATACATAAGACATTCCTACAACAAAGTACCAAAAACAACTAAATAAATAACCAAATGGTTTAAATTGGCAAAGGGCTTAAATAGACAGTTCTCGAAAAAAAAGACATACAAATGGCCAACAGGTATATGAAAAGATATTCAACATCTTTTTTCATCATCAGGGAAATGTAAACCAGAGCCACAATGAGATATCACCTTAGACCTGTTAAGATGGCTATTATTGAAAAAACAAAAAAAGAAAAAGAAAGAATAATTGTTGGCAGGGATATGGAGAAATTGGAACCCTTGTGTACTATAGGAACAGAAAATCGTGCAGCCATAGTGGAAACTAGTATGGAGAGTCCTCAAAATACAGTATGAATTGGTAATATTCTGAAAGAATTTAAATCAGAAATCTTGAGGAAATATATTCTCTCCTATGTTCATGGCAGCAATATTCACAAGATTTAGAAACAACCTAAATATCCATCAATGGATAAGTGGATAAATAAAATGTGATAAATATATACAATATTATTCAGCCTTAAAAGAAGGAAGGAACTTCTGCCATATGTGAAAATCTATGTGAACCTGGTGAAAATCTATGTGAACCTGGAAGACATTATGATAAATGAAATAAACCAGTCACAGAAGGATAAATACTGCATGATTCCACTTATAGAAGGTATTTGAAATAGACTCCTAAAAGCAGAGAGTTGAATGGTGGTTGCCACATGCTGGGGGGAAGGGAAATGGAGAGTTGCTGTTCAATGGGTATAAATTTTCAGTTACGTAAGATGAAAAAATTCTATAGATGTGTTGTACAACATCGTGTCTATAGTTAATAATACTGTACTATACATTTAAATATTTGTTAAGAGGATAGATTTCATGTTGTGTTCTTACCACCATAAAAGATTTTTAATTTTAAAAAAGTTTCTAAGAATGCTAATTGTATATGTGAGTAAAAACAGCCTTAGTTCAATGAAAGAACTTATTCACCACACCGTGGTGAGTGGAATAAGACATTTTTTTTTTTGGAGCAACATGTATAATTAAGGTGGCTTTATTTATTTATATATATATATATATACACACACACACACACACACACTTTTTTCTTTTTTTTTTTTACTGTCAATAATCAGGAAATAGCCCTGGCCAGTTTGGCTCAGCGGTTAGAGCGTCGGCCTGCGGACCAGAGAGTCCCAGGTTCGGTTCCCGCTAAGGGCACGTACCTCGGTTGCAGTTTGTCCCCGGCCCTGGTTGGGTCATGTGGGTCACATCGATGCTTCTCTCTCTTCCCCCTTCTCTCCCTCCTGCTCTATCTGAAGATAAATGCAAAAATGTCCTCAGATGAGGATAAAAAATAATAATAATAATAATCAGGAAATATGATATTCTCATAGTCTAAACTGCAGCACTGTTACAAATTCTTCAATGGTTCTATTGCATTCAGAACACAATTCATCTTTCTGTCATGATCTATATTTTTTGCATTATGTGTGTTCAGCTTATTTCTCCAGGTTTCTCTGCTGGATCCCACCATCCATCCACCCCAGCTCACAGTGCTTTTACCAACTCGACTCTTGTTTTCATTCCCTGCAGAAATCAAGCTCTTCTCTCAGGCCATTTGTACATGCAGTTCCTTTTGCCTGGAGAGCTTCCCCTCCCCGCTCTTCACTGACTTTTCTCTATCTGAAGTCTCTGTCTGCATCCTTAATTAACGTATTCATAGCTCTTAGGTCTCACAATTACTTTATAGTTGCTTTTTATTCTGCCGATGACCCAGAAGTTAATCTATCTGTACAGGGCCGGAGCTCTGCCTCTATGTTCCCAATACGTCAACACAACCTAGGCCAGTATGTGTAGGCAGCCAAAATACATCTAAAGAATAAATGTTTTTAGGGGAACTTGTAAAAGGTGTGTCTTATTCTTTTCCTCAGTATATAAACTAGCAAAACTATTTTTAAAATTGTATGTTCTAATAAGTAGTCAGCCTCCATCCATAAAAACCAATGACCACAAATTCTCCTTCTCCACAAAATAAAGCGGCAAACACCCTCTCACTCTCTCCTTCCCTGTTCCTTATCTTTCTTCCTTCTCCTCTTTGAGCAGCAGGAAAATCTTAAAGTTTGTAAAGGGAAACAACTCTTTTCATAAACATGTGATTCATATATTTACATATACATTTCATCCTGTGTATGACATGTTTTACAGTCTATCCCACAATAGTGGTTTTTTCTTTTTTTTTTTATATCATCACCGAAGGACATTCTTCGATATTTTGTTCAGATAGAGTGGGAGGGAGGGAGAGAGAGAGAGAAACCTCGATGTGGAAGGGACACATCAAGTGGCTGCCACCCACACGACCCAACCAGGGCCGGGGACAAACTGCAACTGAGGTACATGCCCTCAGTGGGAACCGAACCCGGATCTCTCTGGACCGCAGGTCAACGCTGAGCCAAACCGGCCAGGGCAATAGTGGTTTTTTCTAACCCCAGATATTTGGATCATGATCCTTACAATGGGACTAGACTAGGGTGTGAAGGAGGTTGTGCAAACAATCCTTAATACTAACAGCACAAAGGAGGGGTGTTCCCTTACTGATGTGCTAGAGAGCCAAGAATTATCCCAAGGTATGTCAAGTCTGTAATTAGAATAAATGTTTTCTGTAATTAGAAATTTTATCTTTAGAAATCTTCAATTGACTCTTCTAAACTTCAAATGGCATTCTACGTCAGCAAACTGCTTCACTGGAGCAAAAGAATGTTTTTATATTTATCTAAAAAGATATACCCTAGCTTATAAGCCCCTATTCAAGACGATATCTTTCTGATTCTGGACTGGACACTTTAGTAGGATTCCTTTAATAATAAATGCTTGCCCTGGCCGGCTTAGCTCAGCAGTTAGAGTGTTGGCCTGTGGTCCAGAGAGACCTGGGTTCGGTTCCCGCTAAAGGCATGTACCTAGGGTGCAGTTTGTCCCCGGCCCTGGTTGGGGTCATGTGGGTGGCAGCCAGTCGATGTGTCTCTCTTCCTCCCTCTCTCCCTCTCACTAATAAAAAAAGAAAAAAATTCTTAAATAAATAAATGCTTAATTACACAGCTAATGCCTTAATGAATTTCCGTGACAATATTTAAATTAAGGTAAGTAAATTAAATTAATTTTTTCCACCAACCGCAACCTCAGTCTCCCCTGCCTCAGTGACCACTTTTTGTCCCTGTGATGCGTGTTCTATAAGACAGTCTGTAGCATTAGGAATGTACTTTTTGTATTTTAATGCAATACTTTATATATTTTTTCAGCTTGCTTTTTTTCATATTGCAAATCTGTCTGTGATGAGATGTCATATTTAATAACTCTCCCTGGTCATAACAATATGGTTGTTCCTTAGTTAATTTCTCATGCCCTACTGCTAGACATATAGGTTAATATCATAAAAAAGAGTGGCAATGTCATAAAGTATGCATGGTTAAAATTTAACAAATGCTACCAAATGTCCCTCAATAGTGGCTATAACAATTAATAACCCCACTAGGACTCAAAATATCTGACACATGTCTTTACCCATACTTAATATTAGCAATATTTTAAAATTATTGTTCTCTTTGGTGGGGATAAAATTCAATTAATTTTTATGATAAAATATATGACTGAAATCTATTCATCTGTTTGCTCAACTTTGGTGTTTCATCTTTTGTGAACTGTCTTTTCCTATCCTTTGTCCATTTTACTGGGTTATTGAAATTCTTAAATATTTGAAATGTTTCTTTTTAGAAATTCTAGATGTAACTCTTTTATCTGTCAACATAGTCAAAATATTTTCCCTGTTATCACTTATATTTAACTCTGTTGGATTGCTTGTTCACATACTCTTTATCAAATATAATAACTTAATAGAATCAAATTTCCAGTAGCCCTTCTCATAAAGAAACAGCCTGTCAAATTCTAAACATCTATTAGATGTTTTATTGGAACCACATTAAACTTATACAATAATTTACAGGGACATAATACATTTTTAAAATATTGAGTCTTCCAGGAAAATGGCATACTTTTACATTATTTGGCATGTTTATATGTCCTTTAGCAATTTTTGAAAATCGCAACATTTATGTGATTTTACAAAACCAAAAAAAAAATGATGTAAGTAGAGGTAAGTGCAGAATGGTTAAATATTTTTCTTCAAGAAGCAATGATTCTCATTTCTAGTAAAAATAGACATGACCTAAACACAGAGAAATAGGTTTGTCATTAGTTTCATAATTTTGCCACAATGATCTATAAGTGCATTCTTTACTAATCAGTCATAAAGTCTAAAAAAACAGGTAAAGAAAAATTTTACTTTCTGGTTCTTACCATTTGAAAGATATTATAGTGTATTGTACTGTGGCCAATATATGGAAAGATGCCTATGTTAAAGATTATTTCAAAAATGAACAGTAATGAGAATTTTCCTGTTAAACTCTCACTACATGAGACTAAAAGTTTTTATAAATTCAAAATAACAAAAATACTGTTATAAAAACCTTCTCCATCTATTTTATAAATATAGATTTCCCTTTATTTTGTGCATTTTAAAATAAGAGAAGTCTCAAAAAAATAAAAGCAACTGTCTCCGACTAAATTATATTATTGTATATATTGCATTGAAGGAGATATTTAAATTATAATTATCCTAAAAAATATCAGATTTCACCATAGTAGGGTACTGTATTCTGAACTAAAATATTCTGGTGTATTTTTGTTTTGAAATATCATGTAAGTAACCAAAACACCATTGTAAGCAGTAAAGTAAAATGTGCTTTTGCATTACATTGAGACAATTCTTAATTAAAAAATAAAAAGAAAGGAAAAGTAGAAAATGTACTTAGTATTACTTTCTAAGTTCACAACACTCTACAAAATTCTGGTCAAGATGGCGGTGTAGGTAAACGCAGTACTCACCTCCTCCCACAACCACATCAAAAGTACAACTAAACTACAGAACAACCATCATTCAGAACCATCTGACATCAAGCTGAATGGAAGTCCTACAACTACGAAATTAAAGAAGCAGCCACATGGAGACTGGTAGGAGCGGGGGAGGCACAGAGGGGCTGGTCCCACACCCACGTGTGGCAGACAAAAATCAAGAGGACACCTCGGCTGTGAAGTTCCTCCCTGAGGAGTGAGGGGTCCCTGTCCCACACCACATCACCCAGCTCAGGGTTCCAGTGCCAAGAAGAAAAGTCCCCACCACTTCTGGTTATAAAAACCAGCAGAGCCCTGGCCAGTTTGGCTCAGCGGTTGGAGCATAGGCCTGCGGACCAGAGAGTCCCGGGTTCGGTTCCTGCTAGGGGCATGTACCAAAACAAAATAAAATAAAATAAAAACCAGCAGGAACTGAGGCCGAGGGAGACTGAGGCAGCTGGAGCCCCAGCCAGCTCCTCTTAAAGGGCCCATGCACGGACTTACTCAGACTGTCTCCTTCTGGGCTCCAGCATGGGGGAGGCAGCTTAAAAAGGACCAGAGACATATGAAGAAAAACTAAATTGTTTGGCATTGGAGCGAGAGCTGGAGGGGCAGCTTTCTCCTAGACAGACTTGCTGTGGGAGGCCGTTGTTCCTTTGGTAAGCCCTTCCCTGGGCAGCAGACAGCAGCCATATCTGGGACTCCCAAAACAGGGCTCACACTGTTTGCCCCACCCTACTGATTCCCTGAGGTCCTGCCCCACCCAACCTTCAGGCTCACCTACTTCCAGTGGCTTTACCATAGGATTGGCCTGTCTTGGATCCTGTTTCAGATTTCCCTAAAATCTTTCAAACAAGCAGCATCTGGCCTCAGTGAGCCCCATATCTCTCATTAAGTGGCCCCAGGCCTGGCACTAGAAGCAGCCAGCCTTGGTTCACAACTTGGCTTTGCCTGGGCACCTCCAAGCCCAGCACAAGAAGCAGCCATCTGCACATCACTTTTCATCTTATGCTGGGCGGTCCCGGGTAGAAGTAGAACATAGGCAAAGGCTGAGCTTGCCCCAGAGCCAGCACACCCAGTAGACAGCTTCAGACCACATCGAAGCACCACTACCCAACTACCTCCACAAATGACACTCAGTGAGTGGACTCAGTGGGTACCAGAGCCCTGCTGAAGTAAGTCTTGCTCTGTGTGGTGGGTCCCTGCACCACTAATCCTCCAAGGGAGTAGAGACCAGTGGTCAGAGGGCACAGCCAGTCCTTGCAGCTAATCTGCCTGAGTAAATCCCTCCCATTGAAGAGCCAGCAGCAACCAAGACTCAATTAAAACAGAAGGGAGTACAGTCTTAACTATGGGTGCACCTTGAGGGCCCAGCTGGGGTGATCAGGGAAGTTGTGCCACTGGACCCTACAGGACACCTACAATGATAGGCCACCCTACAAAGCCTAGGAGACATAGCAACTCTATCTAATACATAGAAACAAACACAGGAAAGTGTTAGCTCTAACTTCCATATTACCGCCCCAAGCCTCTTAAATCTTTTACTTTCATATTGATGCCTCTTATCATTTAACCTTGCTCTAAGCCTCTCATTCCAGGAAACCAAAACCCATCACTTTAGTCAGGCGGAATGGAATGACGGAACTACCCTAACCCACCCAAAACTGCAAACGGTCGCTCAACAAGAAACAAGTTTCAGGGGACCCCAGCCCCAACCAATCAAGAACTTGGGAGACTCCAGCCCCGACCAATCAAGGACAACCATGACTCCTCCGCTGAACGACCACCCCCAAGCCCTAAGTTTAAAAATCCTTAGTCTGGACAAGCCGGTTGCTATCTTCTCCTTAGAGGCAGCCCGGCAGGTCTTTCCCTCAATAAACCTGCACTCCTCTGGTTACTCAGCACCGCCTCGTTCTTACAGAAAGCAGCCAAAATGAGGAGACAAACATGTCCCAAGGGCAAGAACAGAACAAAATTAAGCAAAATGGAGATAAGCAATCAATCAGATGCAGAGTTCAAAACACTGGTTATAAGGATGCTCAAGGAACTTAATGAAATCATCAAGGAATTTAGTGAGACCTTCAAGGAATTTAAGGAAACCTCCAAGGAACTTAGTGAGAACATCAACATTAAAAAGGACCAGTAAGAAATGAAGGCTGCACTAACTGAAATAAAGAATAATTTAGGCCCTGGCCGGTTTGGCTCAGCGGTTAGAGCGTTGGCCTGCAGTCCAGAGAGACCCGGGTTCGGTTCCCGCTAAGGGTGCGTACCTCGGTTGCAGTTTGTCCCCGGCCCTGGTTGGTCGAGCGGGTGGCAGCCACTCGATGTGTCTCTTTCACGTCGATGTTTCTCTCTCTCTCTCCTCCTCTCTCTCCCTCCCACTCTATCTGAGCAAAAAACGAAAAAGTGTCCTCGGGTGAGAATAAAAAAAAAAAAAAAGAATAATTTAGAGGAAATTAATAGTAGAGTATGTGAAGCCAAGAAGTAAACCATCAAATTGGAATATAAGGAAGCAAAAAACACCCAGTCAGAATAGCAAAAAGAAAAATAAGAACAGTTTAGGGAGTCTCTGGGACAACTTAAAGCATACCACTATTCACATCATTGGGGTGCCAGAAAGAGAAAAGGGAGAACAAGAAATGGAAAACCTATTTGAAAAAAATAATAACAGAAAACTTCCCTAACTTGGTAAATAAAACAGAAATACAAGTCCAGAAAACACAGAGAGTCCCAAACAAGATGAACCCAAAGAGGTCCACGCCAAGACACATTATCATCAAAATGTCAAAGGTTAAAGACAAAGAGAGAATCTTAACAGCAGCAAGAGAAGAACAGGTTGTTACCTACAAAGGCGCTCCCATAAGACTGTCAGCTGATTTCTCAAAAGAAACTTTGCAGGCCAGAAAGGAGTGGCAAGAGATATTCAAAGTGATGAAAAGCAAGGACCTACAACTAAGATTATTCTATCCTACAAAGCTATCATTTAGAATTGATGGACATATAAAGAGTTTCCCAAATAAGAAAAAGCTAAAGAAGTTCATCACCACCACCAAACCAGTATTATATGTATGTTGAAGAGTCTTCTTGAAGAAGAACAAAAATATGAACAATAAAATGGCAATAAATACATATCTATCAACAATTGAATCTACAAACTAAATGAACAAGCAGAAAAGAAACAGACTCATAGATAGAGAGAACTTTTTGTTGCTTGCCAGATGGGAGGGCTTGGGGGATGGGTGATGAGGATGAAGGAATTAAGAGGTACAAATTAGTTGTTAGACTGATGAACCTCAAAGGGAAGTGGGGAGGGAGGGTGGGAAGAGATAAACCAAATAACTTCTATGCATATATGCATTAACCAATGAACCAGACAATAGTGTGGGGAAGGCAGGAGGGGGGCGGGATTGGGTAGGAGGGGATCAATGGGGGAAATAAGAGGGACATCTGTAATACATTCAACAATAAAGATACATTTTTTAAAAATTCAAGGTATCTTATTCTCCTTATCAACAACATCAAAAGCAATAATAAATTTAGGCTTGAAAAAAAAGAAGAAAACCCTGCCATATGTGAGGACATGGATGAACCTGGAGGACATTATGCTACATGAGATAAGCCAGTCACAGAAGGACAAATACTGAATGATTCCACTTATATGAGATATCTAAAATGCACTCACAGAAACAGTGTAATCATGCCAGGGGTTGTGGAGAAGAGAAAGTGTGGGTTGCTGTTTAGCAGGTATAAAGTTTCAGTTGTATAGTATGAGTTCTGGAGACCTGCTGCTGTATAATATTGTTGTGTACTTGAAATTTTGTTAAGTGTTCTTACTACAACTTATAAGGAAATAAAGATTGTAAATTAAAAAAAATAATAATAACTTATTTATTACCCATTAGATCAGCACAAAGGTTAAAGGATAATAACACTCATAGCTAATGAGGATAAAGTCATCCTCAGATTTTGTTCATTTGAGTATGAGTTGCTAAAAATTGGGGGAAATAATCTGAAAATGTGCATTAGAATTTTAAATATGCATAATTTTTAACTAACAATATGGCTTTGGGAACTCTATCTTATAATAAAAATGCATGTATCTAAAATAAATGTATAAAGGTATTTGTTGTATTAAGTATTGTTTATCCCAGTAAAAAACTATAAATAGAAATAGATTTTTCTTTTTAAAGAGTCTTGAAATTCATTGTGATTGGATTGTCTTGGCAGTCTTTTCATTTCTTTATCAAGCTCTGTGTCCAGGGACTAGAACAGAGGATGAGATCAGCTTCTCAAGAAACACATAAACTGGGAGCCAGGATAAGACACCTAGAGAAAGTCTGGGCACTATTAGGAAGGAGAGACACCGTTGTATAAACAATCAACAAATATGCACCATGACACCAATAGGCCCTTTCAAAACAGCAAGAGCAGAGGGAAGGCTAGTATGTAACACTCCAGCTGAACCTGAGTCTGCCAGGATCTTTTCAGTGGAGAGTTCAGAAACACTTTCTTTCACCATTATTAAGCATCTTTTATATAGCTATTTAACATTTTTAACCTTCATGTTTGAAAAACTCTATTCAGGTATTATTATTACCCCCTCCGCTCAAATTATTATAGATCGAGAAACTTAAGTTTAGAGACTTGGCCTAAGGTCTCCTGGTTTGTTAAGGGCAGACCTGAGAGGTGGACGTTGTAGGGCAGATGAAGAAGAGGATGCGGTAATTCTACTTCCCGTGTGAGTGCAGATTACTAGCACTGCTTGTGGACATCAGCGCTGGCTATGCCTCTTCCACTACAGGTTCCCCGAAAGACAGACTCTCACAAAACCACCACTGGGCAACGTGGCACTTATTATACACCTAGACAGGGAGATGAGTAAGAATGTTCACTGAAAATAGTTGAAATCCCCTTAATTAATTCTCCAAATCCCCTTCTTGGCCAAGCAGCCAGCCACAAGCCTTCCTCTCTCCTTTTTCCCACCAAGCCCTGTTTCATCAGTTCTACCCTGCTTCCCACAGGCTTTCCCCTCGGAAAACCGGCTCTCTTTACATCATTCACGCAAAGCGCGTTCTCCACCTGGGAGGCCTGGGTGGGTGGAGCTCAGCCCTGGAAGCTCCGCCTCTGCCCCCAAGGATCCTTCCTGAAGGCACTTTGAACAGAGAACAGCTCCTACCGGGAACTCTCCTTCTAGCCGGCAAGGAAATGAAACTGTCTCCTTAGAGTTGCTTCCATGCTATGCTCCCCAAATAGTAATTTTACAAGAAAAATTGTCACCTTAAAAAAAAAACAGAGAGGGGAAAAAAACTTGAATGTGAAGAAAGAAGAGTATAGCAATATTTGAAAATCAGTCTATTCCTCTAGAGTCTAGACTGTAATAAAGACACACAAATAAAACAAAACATCCCCAAACCCCATGTGAGACAGAAAAGTTAAACCTGCCTCAAAGGGGCTATTAAAATTGGTTCCTTATTTCACCTAGGATAAGCTTTATCGTTAAAGTATTTCAGTCAATATTTCAGCTTTTTCCAAGTAGATTATTTCAAGCATCATTTCTAGAAAACTTATTAAATGCAGGACAAGTCAATGTTTGAGGGAAACAAACACATGCAAGTTATAGGCCACAGTTCAGTAATAACTCAGCTCACTAGAGACAATTCCCAAATGGATGTTAAGAGTAGAAAGTACTCAATAAATATTACCTATTACTATTATTATTATTATTATTAGAATCACTCTTCTGTTCTTAGCCTTCATATTCCAAATTTAATACCATAGCAGTTACTGACTTCCAAGGTTACAGACTAATAATACATAAGTATTATAATCATCCTCCAACTGTAAAGTAGTATAGTTCTGGGAACTTTAGAGGCAATCCATAAGTATTCGGTAAATACATGTTTACAGACTTGATATGCTTTCTGTGGACAGAAAATTGACATTTGACTTTGTCTCAAATTGTGAATTAATTTTAGATGTATAGGTTAAGCATGTCATGTGTACTTTAGAGCTATTTCTGAACTCTGTTCTTTTATTCATTCTATCATTCGTTCACACTCTGTCTTCATTACAAGTCCTCTGGGAACTAGTTTTTCAGTATACCACAGAAAGTACACCAAACTGTTTTCCTTTTTGTGGAAACCTCTATTCCCCAGGGAATATGAAGTCCTCTGAGAAAACTTTTCAAACGCCCATCTGATTTAGATGATTTTCTTTGTTGTTCTCATGGTAGCTTCTGGATACAATGGTGTTGACGTTTTCCAGACTATGGATTGGAACTAATCAGTAGGTTATAAAATCAATTTTGTGGATTATAACTAGAATTCACTTTTTAATAGAAATAAAACAGAATAGTGTAGAGAAGTCAGAGAGTATCACACGTGTAAGAGTAAGTGTACTTGTGTGAAATTTTTGTTGAAATTGTACAGGCCTATATATTTACATATGTATGTATAATTGGAGCTATTAGGTAAAATACATGTCTTGCTATATGTCACAATCAAAACAAAAATTTAAACACTGATGTAGATATATAGTAAGTTTTCATTTTCCATACTGGGAAGGCTTCTTGAAGAAGTAGACCCAGAGGTCCTATAACCAACAATGAATGCCCTCAATTGAGTTCTGACTCTACGTGTACCATGATATATGTTTTAATTTACAACGTGGATAATCAGCACATAACCCAAAACTGGCCACACCCCTCCCAAACTCCACTTTCCCCCAAAGAGAGAGGAATAGTGCTATAAATTGGTCAGGTTCAAGGATATTTTTACTGCAATCTACAATATGGAGCTTTCACCATTCTGGAAAAATGGGATATCACAATTTAGGGTCCAAACAGAAGTGACCTCATGTGGTATTCTTCCTTCAGTTGACAGGAAGACAATTACAATTTTCTCTTGAGTGTTTGAGAAACAGAAAGAAGGCCAATCAATGTGCCTGGAGAATAAAATAATGGAAAGAGTGAAAAGAAGCAGTGTAGATAAGAACTAGATCATCTAAAGTTTTATTTTATTCTGGTTGCAATGGGAAGGTCTCAAATAGTTTTAACCAGCAGTCATGTAAGGTAAGAGTGTCTTTAGAAAACTCTCTGCCAGTTGGAAATTAAGTTGCAGAAGAGCGAAAATGGAGAGTATTTAGAAGACTGGAATAGTGGTCCAGGTGACTGATGATGGTGGCTTAGAAAAGAGTTATTATACAGAAGATGATAAAAGGTTTTCATATGTCAAACATATTTTGAAGATTGAGAGATCTAAGTTTATAAATCAAGGATGATTTGTAAGTGTTTATACCAAGTAACAGGTGAAGGGTGGTGCTATTTGCTGAGAGGAAAGAAATGAGGATTGAGGATGTCAATTAGGAGGGGGTATGCAGTAGTTCACTGTGAGCCATATAAAATATGCTGTATCTAAATGGAGACTCAGTAACCTATCGATGAGACTAAATGAGATCATCTACAAGACAGTAGATGGAGAGGAACACTGAAGACAGACAATAGGTCCTCTAATTTCAGACTGGGTAAGTAAGAGTAGGAAATTAAGAAGGCACAGCATGTAAGATTGAAAGAAAACTAGTAGGTGAGTGTGATGTTACAAAAGTCATTGAGAATAGGGTTTCATGAACTATGTAGAACCCTGAACTCATTCATTATAATGAGAACTCAAAACTGACTACACATTTTGCCAAGACTTGAGTTCCTAAGAACCTTTAAAGATGATTCCATTATACTGGGGGAGGGGGACAGAAAGCTTGATAAAAGTGAGCTAATCAATATACAATCAGTCCATTAGATGTCATTTTCACTTTTGAGTTTCTTTTTAGAACAGTTCTGTCTGTGAGGATTCATATTTCATATTTTAGTCTTTCTTAGAGATCTCCCAAAAATAAAACAATGTTTACTACTTTTAAAAGAATAAAATCCGTTCTATTCGAATTATAATATGGATCTATTGGACCCTTTTATATATCTAAGGTATATGATGGAATCTTAATGATCTTTGTTTCCTATCTCTTGAAACATTTCGCTATTTCATAACCCTAGGGTTTATTTCATCACTATTCACTAATTATTTCATATGCATTTTAAGAAGACTAAAATATTAAAAATGGAAGTATATTAAACCCACCTAAAAGGATAATGCAATAGTCCAGTAAATCATTTTTCAGTTTTCTCATTTTTATTCAAAGTATTGAACCATCATTCAAAAAGGTATTTCAAAAAAACTAGAAAAACTACCTTTGTAGCCTATTTTTACTTTTCATTGAACACAGTTGAGAATTCAGGTTTTTTCTGCCCATTATGGCAAAGAAAATATACTAGACGTGTCACAATTTCCAGAAAAATGAGAAGATGAGTATACAGAGGCAGCAGCACTCTGGGTGTAATGCTGATAATGGAACTGATTGTATAAGTGAAATATCAGACGATGAGCCTTTAGATGTTATCTTATAGATGATCTCCCCAAACTCAAGAATCAATGTGTGAACAATGTTCTTCTACGGACAAAAAGGAAATACATTATTCTCCTCAAGTTAGTAACTTAATAGGAAAGACATAATCACACAAATTTTTTGTGAGAAAAACCTGGACCATGCCTTTTTGCTACAAGAGTATGACATTTTTTATCTTTAATGAGGTGCATGTACCAAAAATTATTTGATATAGAGAGATTTCTTTGTTTAATGCCTATAATAATTTTAATTAGTTATTCTTCAGTATTCCTTTATTCTTTTTTCTATAAATTATTTGTAAAAATAACAAGTAAATGTTTTAAATAGATAATTGTCAGTCCATTAGATCCTAATGATAAAATGGTGACAACTCTTTTTCCTGGTATACAAAGAATAAAGAGAAAATGTGAGATGAGAAAATAAAGGTTATAAGTGTATATTTTAAGCAACATTTTTAGGAATATTGCTGTGAGGAAGAACAAAGAAATAGGCAGTGGCTGTATGTGAATTTAAGGAATATTGAAATAGATGCTTTCAGTCAACAAATAATGCTGTACAATGCTAAAACCCGGCATTAGGAAAGGTCCTATGCCCTGACCCAACAAGGCCTCTTGACTATTATAATACAAATGGAGGCTGCAGTGGCCATGGAGTGATAGCCCTGAATCCTGACGGCGGAGTCCCAGGAGTGCACCTATGGAAATATTATGGCCGTCCAAACATATGGAAGTTCTCTGGGGGCACTGGTAATTTACACTGATGTACTGTGATTGTTCTCACTACCAGAATAGCTCAAAATAAAATATATCCTGTGATACAATTAGTAGGGATAGGGACTATTCTAAATTCCACTCATCTCCTCTCCATAGAAAGGAGGTGGACCCCTGCTATGTAACAATACACAAAGGAAACCAGCCTCAGTGCAAACCTGTGACACGAGGCAGGGGGAGTGGCTTTGCCCCAACTAATTTGGAACCCAGAAATTAGCAGGTCATGGCCAGTTGTAACGATGCCTGTCCTTGATAGTATCTTGTATGTGGGCAATGGTGGATTCTGTTGGGAAGACAAAGCAAATACCTCTGTAATCCTTACTGATTTGTTCTGTAAGGAAATTGAATGGTGTTATGATCATAATGTGATACGGTGTAATACGGGTGTTGTGGTTAATACTCACCCACCTCATGATTTACATGTCTTATGATAATACTGACATTTACGGTCAAATGTATTGGGAGAATGAGTTAAAGCCTCCTCAGGAGGGATTACCTATGAAAAATGTCTGCCCTGAGAAAGAACTGGATCTAGTTAACCATCAGTTGCTTGTGTGTGTGTGTGTTTGTGTGTGTGTGTGTGTGTGCTAAGTACTTCTGCACAAGCTTATCATGAGGTACAAATAGCAACAGACAAAGAAAGGGAAGAATAATCAAATTGCACAACAATATAAAAAGATATATAATGGCTTTATAAGACAAATTAGCTGTATTTAAAAATCTTCTATAACCCACATTGACTTCTCCAAATGTTAGGTATATTTGTGTTAGCACTATTGCTCTATGTGTTCTATAAATACTACACCGAATGAAAATACTCTAAAAAATATGATCATTTTGTGGTAACAGGGTTATGGCCAGAGACTAGAAGATAGACTGTGACATAATAAGAAATATATATTTGGTCTCTGTCTAGACACAGAACTCCTAAAACCCTTGTAATTTTCTGAGTAGTGGGGGGTGGTAGGAGCATTTTTTTGTTTCAATGTTTGATTTTTAACTCTGGTTCCTGAGATAAAGCCCCTAAAACCCCTATAATTTCCTGATTGACAGGAGCATTTTACCCAAAGCTCCTAAACCCCTTTGTGATAGGGGCAGTTTTTTTTCTTCTAATGAGGCCGTTCTTGGTGGGCTCCTGGATGGGAGCTAGTCACCAGGAAGACCAAGCATGAATAGAAGTTTGGAAGAGAGGCTGGAGATTAAGTTAATGATCAATGATGCCTTTGCAACAAAGTCTCCACAAAAATATCTAAACCAAGATGTTCAGAGGACTGCTGGGTTGTGAACACATCCAAGTGGCAGGATGGTGGTGCACCCCAACTCCAAGGGGGGGGAAGTCCCTGTGCTTGGGACCCTTCCAGACCTTGCTTTATGTACCTCTTCATCTTGCTGCTTATCTGTATCCTTTCTTATATCTTTTATAATAAAACAGTAAAATAAATGTGATTCCCTGAGTTCTGTTAGCCATTATAGTGGGTTATAGAACCCAAGGAGGGGATTGCGGGAACTCCCTATTTATAGCCAGTTGGTCAGAAGTACAGGTGACAACCTGGGACCTGGGACTGGTGTCTAAAGTGAGGGTAGTCTTGTGGAACTGCCCTTCCCTTAACCTGTAGGTTCTGCACTAATTCCAGCTGGTTGGTGACATAACTGAATTGTGAGATACTCACCTGGTGTCCAGAGAGTTGGAGACTTGGTTAGTGTGGGAAAACCCCACACACATTTGGTGTCAGAATACTATGAATATAGGAAAATGTTTTTCCCTTTAGGTAGACATACATTTCCATGGATTTATAAGTAGAAAAAAAAGAGGTGGAGCTTGTCTGATTGCATCTCCCTTATCTAACAATTACGAAGCATTCCACAGTAAGGAACTTGTGAAAAGAAGATTTTTAATACAGCTAATTTGTCTTATAAAGCTATTATATACCTCTTTATATTGTTGTGCAATTTGATTATTCTTCCCTTTCTTGGTCTATTGCTGTTTGTACCTCATGATAAGCTTGTGCAGAACTACTTAGCAGACACACACACACACACACACACACACACAAAAGTAAGGTCCCATGCAAAAAGACCTGAAGGTATATCTTACTGCAGAGTCCAAATGCTTCACTAGTATACCATGATGAAGGAACGATAACTGCGTCTCTTACAGTAACGTAGTCAACTATGTGCTCAAGGTCTCTTTTGTATTTTTGTTATAGCATTCACCATATTATTTGGTGATCTGTTTGTTTATTGTGTGTCTTTTTAAAACTACTTTCAATGCCCACTGTGGCAAGCAATTTACCTAGTCAAACATGATGTGTTTATCCAAAATGTAATGAATGAAGTTAAGGGGGGGGGGGGGGGGAGGAGCAGGGATTAGTATAAGAAAGGGAGGTGAAGATAGGTAACAAGTATAGAAATAAATACCTGGTCCTGATTCTGTCATACTGGCTGGTAACTGAGGTGATAGATCCTCACGTCCTAGTGTCAGTAAGTATAAAGTGAATGTTTTGTACTAGGTCAACCCTTTTGCAACTCTGTTGCCCACTGTAAACTTTCTTTAAACAATATCTGATCCAGACTATAAACAAATAAACTACTTAAATGCTGATAGGGTATATGGAAAGTCTAATTATTTCCCTTTGCCCTCAGCGCACCAGAGCAACTTTACGGAACCACACATCTCCTACAACTCCAAGAGCAGTAGAAAAACACTGAATAAGGTGGTTTCCATCTTTAAAGATTGGTCAACCCCCCAGAGATACAGTTGGCAACCCTCAGAGTTGCAGGGGTCAGGAGTGATTCTTTTTGCATAAGACACTTACTTCTCCAACACCACAAACATTTATGTGAATAATAACTTACTCAAAAGGGCAACAAAAAGAAATTGTTTCATACATCAAAAACAATTCTATTAATGTAAAAAAAAATCAGCTTCATTATTGTAATTCATAAATTAATATCTCTAACTCTTATTAGATATGTGTCCAAGGAAGAATTTGCACAATTGTTGATGTGGCAAGAATAAGCACAAAGAAATTTGCTTTTAAAATTTTGTAAGCCATAATTACATTTTTCAGAGCATGTAAAACCACGCTATACTAAAATGATGTTGTTATTGGGGTTTTTTCTTTTTGTCTATTTCCATATTCCTCTATATATTCTATATATAGGTAACAATTTTATGAGTAAGTAAAAATTTATCATTTGTGTATTCTTTAAATATGAGAAAATTAAGAACCATTTTTCATTATCTTTCTTTTTTTCTTTTATCAGTGATACTCTATTAAGAGTTTTGAGGATTACTTTCTGTTACAGAATCAAATCAAACTAATTACTTTGAAGTAGTTTAAAGTTAAAGATAAACTGAACAGCTCCAAAGATAAAAAGCACACTCACATTCTCCTGAGAAACCTCTGTTGATCAAATTTGGACTGGCTCTTAGCAATAACAAAACACATTCTTGAAATAGCAACAGACAAGAGTACAAAAGAGAGCAGGTCATTCATGGAAGGGTCTTCCTTTGAGATTGTTCTAAATTTATTTCCAAAGCTTTAGGCAACAATAAGCCTCTCTTTCTCCCCACATTTGCAGTTGCATTAGTTCCAAGTCTCCATCACAGTAAGATGGTGTTGCAACTATAAATTCTTGTCATTAAAAAGCTCCGATTCGCCCTGGCCGGTTTGGCTCAGCGGTTAGAGCGTCGGCCTGCGGTACAGAGAGACCCGGGTTCGGTTCCCGCTAAGGGCACGTACCTCGGTTGCAGTTTGTCCCCGGCCCTGGTTGGTCGTGCGGGTGGCAGCCACTCGATGTGTCCCTTCACATCGATGTTTCTCTCTCTCTCTCTTCCTCTCTCTCCCTCCCGCTCTATCTGAACAAAAAATGGAAAAATGTCCTCGGTTGAGGATTAAAAAAAAAAAAAAAAAAAAAAAAAAAAAAGCTCCGATTCAACTTTGCAGTGGAACACACACTGTAAAAGCTCACTTCTCAATTCTATCTCAGAAGAAATATATCCAGTTTTAAGGGCTTTTCCTGGACTCATTGGCTGTATATTTACTACAAACATTTGTTCTATTCACCCACTTAAGAGTTAGGTTAAAAGCAAACAGTAGTACCTTGAAAATTACAACTTTAATATTCAGAATAACCACTGTGTTTGGGTGAGCCACTGGCAATGATTTGTTATTTTGTTAAGTTGTGTGCCCTTTGAGTATGGAGGAATGGGTCATCCTCTTTCCATCACAGAATGATTAAGTGTTGCTTCAGCTGAAAAATAACCACAGTAAGAAAGAGAACCAACGTAAACACTTTGAAGCAGTTATTTGTGAAGTAAAGATTATATAGAGGAAATTCACAAATCTCAGCTACACCTAGGATTCAAGCTAGATGCAGGAACTTGTAAAAATATTTTCATATTTATGATGTCCTAAAGAGCCTATTTTGTGTTCCTCACCAGAGTGAAATTTTGATTCCAAGTATGATTATTCTTTTTTATCTGTGTATTGGAGATGTGAAATCGTACTGATCTCTCTAAAATATTTTCACCCCAAAAAAGCCTCCTTGAAATTCCACTGTCAAAAGAATTACAGTAGTCATTGTATCATGGCTCTATCTATAGAATAATAAAAAAATGTTATTCCCTATCAAGCCTTATGTAGGTTCTTCTATTTTGTTTTGTTTATTGATTTTAGAGAGAGGGGAAAGGAGAAGGAAAGAGAGAGAGAAACAGCAATGAAAGAGAACATCAATTGGCTGCCTCCTGCATGCCCCCCACTGGGGATTTGGCCCACAACCTGGGCAGGTACCCTGACTGGGAATTGAACCTGCGACCTCTTGGTGCAGGGGTCCGATGCTCAACCACTGAGCCATGCCAGCCAGGTGGTTCTTCTATTTTTAATAATGACTATTCCTGTATCAAGTACTGAGTTTGTTTGTTTTACAATTTGCATCTTAATACAAAATGGAGGTGTGTGTGTGTGTGTGTATGTGTGTGTGTCTGCGCGTGCGCGCTCTCGCACCCACGCACCTGGAGCTTCGGTTAACAGTTGGTTTATGTGTTAAGTGCAGGTCTAGCAGGAGAACCCATGCTATTAGTGACAGCACGTGACTGCTGAGATCAGAAGGAAGAGAAGGGAAGCTCCCATGGAGAAAATTACACTCAAGACAAGCTTGGAACCAAGAGGCATAAAAATAGAGGTTTGTCAAACAGAGTGACGAACTTTGTAGGCAGACTTTAGAATGTCAAGAGCTGGAACTACAAAATTATATGACAAAACACATCTGGTTGTGGCAGAAAAAAAATATGCATAAACTTTAGACAAACAGACCTGGTTCAATTTCTGACTCTAATTCTTATATTGCGACTAATTTTTGAATTGCGATGATGTGCAAATCAAAAATTACTTTTTCAATGAATTTTTTTTTTTTGTCTTTTATGTAACATCTTATTTGATTGGGCATGAGGGAAGAAGAGGTGAAAACAGACTCGAAATCTTTTGCAGCTTAACAAAATGCTTGCTTACTAATCCTAAGCAACTAAGATCTTTATTCTTTAAATCTACTGTGACAATGACCATTTTCTAATGAAGTGAATGAGTTTAATGCAATCCAAAGACATCAGGTCCACTGCCTCTCCCTACTTTACACACAAATCTGGTAATTTTCTTTGCTTGATATAATATTCAATACTAATTTTCTCTTCGAGATTACTTTAGAAATCTATGACAAAAGTGTGAACATTGCGCTATAATAAATATATTTAATTCTAGCTTTAATTTACTATCCCTACCTCAATAATAAGATACATAGTACAAAGGGTGATATGTGACTGTAGCTACTGACTGAAGAAAATGCTAAAAAATAAAATAAAATCAAAAGTAAAACTCTTTACTTTAAAGTCAAAATGTAAAACTTCTGGTCAAGTTGGCGCTGTAGGTAAACACGGTATCGCATCCTCCCACAACCACATCAGAATGACAACTAAATTACAGAACAACCATCATTCAGAACCATCTGAAATCAAGCTGAATGGAAGTCCTACAACTACGAAACTAAAGAAGCCACATCCAGACTGGTAGGAGGGGCGGAGGCGCGAACGGGCTGGTCCCACACCCACGTGTGGTAGGTAAAAATCAGGAGGATGCCTCAGCTGTGAAGCTCCTCCCTGAGGGGTGAAGGGTCCCCCTTCCCACACCAGACTGCCAGCTCAGGGTTCCAGTGCCAGGAAGAGATGTCCCCATCACTTCTGGCTGTAAAAACCAGTGGGAACGAAGGCTGAGGAAGGCTTGAGGCTGCTGGAGCCCCAGGCAGCTCCTCTTAAAAGGCCCTCGCATGGACTTACTTGGACTTGCTCCCTCTGAGCTCCAGCGTGGGGGAGACAGCTCAAGAGGCATCAGAGACATATGGAGAAAAACTGAGTTGTCTGGCATTGAGGCGAGGACTGGAGAGGCAGTTTTCTCCTGGACAGACATGCTGTCAGAGACCTTTGTTCCTTTGGTGAGCCCTTCCCCCACAAGGCCAGCAGAAGGCAGCCATATCTGGGACTCCAGCAACCTGTCTCATACTGTTTGCCCTACCCTGCTGATTCCCTGAGGCCCTGTCCCACCCAACTTTCAGGTCCACCCAAGCTGTTACCAGTTGCTTTATCAAAGAAATGAACTGTCTTGGATCCTGCTTCAGATTTTCCTAAATTCTCTCAAACAAGCAGCATCTGGCCTCAGCGAGCCCCATACCTCTGGTTAAGTGGCCCAAGCCTGGCACTAGAAGTAGCCAGCCTTGTTTCACAGCTTGGCTTTGCCTGGGCACCTCCAAGCCCAGCATAAGAAGCAGCCATCTGCAGACCACTTTGTAGCTTATGCCTGATGGCCCCAGGTAGAACATGGGCAGTGGCTGACCTGGCCCAGAGCCAGCACACCCAGTGGACAGCTTCATTACACTGCTAATCACCACGACCCAACCACCTCCACAAGCGACGCACTCAATGAGCACAATCAGTGGGTACCAGAGCCCTGCTGAAGTAAGTCTTGCTCTCTGTGCTGGGCCCCTGCACAGCTGATCATCCAAGGTAGTCAGAGGTCAGTAGATAGTGGGCACAGCCAGTCCCTGCAGCTGATCAACCTGAATAAAACCCTCTTATTGATGTGCCAACAGCAATCAAGACTCAACTACAACAGAAGGGTGTAAAGTCCACATGAGGGGTACACCTCGAGAGACCAAATGGGAGACCAGGGAGGCTGTGCCACTGAACCCTACAAGACACCTACTACAATATGCCACCTAATGAAGCCCAGGAGACATAGCAACTCTACCTAATACATAGAAACAAACACAGGGAGGCAGCCAAAATGAGGAGACAAAGAAACATGTCCCAAATGAAAGAACAGAATACAACTCCAGGAAAAGAACTAAGCAAAATGGAGATAAGCAACCTAATAGATGAGGAGTTCAAAACATTGCTTATAAGGATGCTCGATGATCTTAGTGAGAACCTCAATGAACTTAGTGAGGACCTCAAGAGCATAAAAAAGGACCAGTCAGAAATGAAGTGGGCACTAACTGAAATAAAGAATAATTTACAGAGATTCAATAGTAAAGGAGGTAAAACCAAGAAGCAAATCATCGATTTGTAATATAAGGAAGTAAAAAC